>NW_017728886.1:93013207-93057673 GCF_001723895.1 Crocodylus porosus
CGGACTAGATGATCTGCTCAGGTCCCTTCCGACCCTACAAACTATGAAACTATTTTAGTGCTGTTCTGTTCTCTCTGAATTGGGTGCAAAATGTTTAGTCCACTCCATATTAAGAATCACACACCACTTCATTTGAATCAAAGAGGTCTGTGATTGAGTATACAGACAGTCAAAACCCCACCTTCATGCTGGCATGAAGATGTACATTCTGCACACATTTATGATTACTTCTGTGCTGGTAGGATAAGTCCTGCAAATAAACACTCAATAAGCATATTAAAGTCAAGTATCATGCAAACATATTGCTCTCTCTCGCTCTCTTTCTTTTAAAGATTCATAGAAAGAGGATGGGTAGAGACCTCAAGAGATCAGTTAGTCGATCACCCTGCATCGAGGCAGATAATTGCAAGACCACCTCTGACAAATGGTTCTGTGAGTGAGAAATGCATATTGACCTGACGTGTAAACCACATATTGACTTTCTGGGTTACCAGGTTGCTACTTATAAAACACTGCTGTGCCCAGGAGAGCTTATTGTGGTTGTAGCAGCTGGGTGCATTATTAATTAGGTTTTTGGCAGGAGCTCAAAGGGAGCCTTGTGTCTCATAATTCTGACTTCTTGCTCCAGTTCCTTCAGAATATTTATAACCGACTCTATAATTCACCCTTATTTCTGTGATAAAATACTGCACTGGGACCCACCTGATGCAGACATCCCAGATTTAAACTTGCACTTCATTCTAGGTCAGCCATACATTCCTGAGGGTGCATGTCATAATAAAGACTCAGCCATTTTAACCTCTTGTTAAATCCCCACTATGGAACTACCATATACCACAAGTAGTATAACTTAGATGGTGGAGGTGCAAGCCAGGCATCAGTCCAAGGAACTGATTCAAAGGGAGCATCAGAATGACAGTCCCCAGAGAGCTCCTGCCACCGCTGCACCAGCCCATGTTTGGGGAACTTTGCCTGAGCTAGTAGCAGCCTGTGCCACTGCTGCCACAACAGCCCCTGCTCAAGGATATAAGGGCTTATTCCACTGACCCCCACCATTCCCTGGCATGGCCTACCCTGCCCAAGGTGTCAGAACTTTAAGTTATACCTCTGTACCCACCCACACTGTCTGCAAAATCTTGCTGGTTTTTTTTTATGTACAGAACATTCATTGACATTAAAAAGGAGATCTAGATAAATATCACTGGCAGAATACAGTCCCTTGATTTGTTATGAGCTACAGTCTGATACTAGGCACAACCTAGAGCAAAAGTGTGATGCCTCTGCATGAGCCCTGGAGGGCACTGAGGGTGAAAGGCACACATCTCTGGCTTCTTCTTGCTGCATGGATGTAATGGTTTACTGCTGGCCACTGAGAAGCGGGTAGTGCCATGGTCTTTCCTAATCTGTCCCCACTCGATCACTGCCTAACCACTCCAGGATGTGATCCTAGCAGGTTAATAGTCCTACTTATTCCTATATGCCTGGACCCAAGCTCTGGGTAGCCCCAGAAGGATATGAAGTGAATTCTCTAGCACTTTTCTCATTTCCTCATGTAGGCTAATAACTACTTAGAACTTAATGCAAAATGGTATTACATACTGAAACAGCATTACGGTTAAGATCGTCAAACATATGCCTATTCAAAATTGAAAGTTTTGGTTTTCATGGGAATGATTTCAACATTCACTCGTATGCTACACTCACATGCAGCTTAATGACTTAATTTACTACAGCTAAATTACAGTGATTGTGGAGACTGTACCTGCAACTTTCTCAACTCGGACAAAAACCATTAACTTAAATATTGCATTAGCAGTGTATATACCTTATTTATTTTCTTCTATATGAAATATGAACAAAAAAAGATAGAAAAGTGCTATCATGATAATTAGTTCACATACTACTTAGTAATCCTACCAAATGGCTGAATGGATTTTCTTCATATGCTCTCTTCTTCTTCCCAGATATAAGCATTCATTTCTTGACTGCAACCAAGGTAAATTCAAGCTCTAATAGTTAACTTTTTTCCTGGGAGTTTGTAAATCATTGGGTTGGGAGCTTTCAAATCCAGTTGCTAGGTCAGTTTTAGCTCTAACAAAGATGCTGGAATGACCTTATGAATTAGCTTCCATGAGTTATGACCTCTCTTCTCCATCTTTATACTTCACTGGTGCTAACGTATGTCATAGGCTCTCTTAGTTCTCATTAGAAGTTCATTTAGGTGCTGTCACTGAGTGTGTCTGATGGTCCCTCCATGGACCTAAAGGTTTAATAAGTTGAATGATCAAATGCCATGTCACCATAGTCTGAAATATAAATTGGTAGGTGCAGGAGGAATTGTGCAACCGCATGATCTCAGGTCATAAGTAATGTCCAATCTGTGGCAGGGAGTGGGAGTCCTTCTATTCTTCTTTGACACCCTTCCTCAATGAGACTGGCTTCTCAAACTGAAGGATCAGGGAAGTTGGTTTTGAGGTAAGCCTGCTCTGTAGAGGTCCTATATTTTATCTCTATAAGTATTAAATACAACTACCTAGGCTTATATAAAAATTAGCACTAGCTATGGATGACTTGAAGGTGATATGGAGAAACAAAGGAAATTTACTAGATACAAAAATTAGGCTGTCAAAACATTTTTGTTTATAATCCTGTTGTATGCAGCAGAAACATGGACCTTAAGTTGAACACATGAAAACTGCTGGCCTCTGAAATGAAAGTTTGCAGCTGATTATAGTTAGTGAGACAACAGCAGATACAAGATGACTAGAAAAACAATAAGAAGGAAGTGCCATTTCTTTAACACATCTTCTGAATGAAAGAAGAGTACCTACCTCCTGGTGAGGACAGCAGACACAGAGACAGACTGTGTAGGGAGTGACTGGATGACAGAACAGAATGGTATTATGGATCTACAAACATGGTAAGTGCAAGGCAGCATAACTGAGGTAGAGCACTGTGTGTGACTGGTCCGTGTTGCCACTGGACGATGGGAGAGAAGGAGGAAGCTTATGTAATCTTTAATCCACATTTTTAAAATTTATTTATTTATTTATTTATTTAAGAAATTAAGCTAGGGGGTCACGATTGACCACAAGATGAACACGAGCCAGCAAAGCAAATAAAACCCTGGCTTACATCTACCGATGCATCTCAAGCAAAACCCAAAAAGTCGTCCTCCCATTTTCCTCGGCCTTGGTGAGGCCACAGCTGGAGCACTGAATCAGCTCCACACTTTAAAAAGGATGTGGAGAAGTTTGCGAAAGTCCAGAGAAGAGACATGTGCGTTATTAGAGGTCAAGAGTGCAGGCCTTATGAGGAGAGGCTGAGAGGCATGGGAGTCTTCAGCCTGGAGAAGAGAAGGCTCAGGGGGTACTTGGTGGCAGCCTATAAGTATATAAGGGGGTGCATCAAGAACTGGGAGAACATCTGTTTACCAGGGCACCCACAGGGAAGACAAGGTCTAATGGTCACAAACTGCTAGAAGACTGTTTTTGACTGGATATAAGGAAATATTTCTTAACTGTCCAGTCTCCAGAGTCTGGAATAGACTCCCCACGGAAGTGGTGCAAGTACATACTCTGGATACATTCAAGAAACATCTGGGTGCTTACCTTGCTGGGGTCATCTGACCCCAGCTGACTTCCTGCCCTTTGAGTAAGGGGTTGGACCCAGTGATCTCATGAGGTCCCTTCTAGCCCTAATGTCTATGAAATCTAGATATTACCCCCATCTTTTGGAGAGGAAACCAAGGCATGGGGAGGTGAAGTAACCTGACAAGGTGACCCAGCAAGCTAGCAGCAGAATCTCCCAAGGTTCAGTCTTATGTTCTGTCTACCAGGTCACACAATACAATTCCAGCTCTGGTTTGTCCTCCATTTTAACAATTCCATGTTTCCAAGATACCATACTTGGGCTCCAAGAGCCATGAGCTACTTGTATTTGCTTAAAATTAATAAAAATCTCAGAGTCTCTCCCTTAGAAAAATAAAAGGAAGCTGCAATAGAATACTCAAAAACACTCATAAATTTGCACTGAGTGCTGTTTGTCATGTACAGTTTCAATAAACCTGTTCAGATCAGTGTAAATCCTACAAAATCACTAACACAAGCTTAACATGGGAGTCCAGTTGCATATTTTAGAACTGACTACTTTAAACACAATGGGTCTGTCTACAGATGCAAATTTACTGCCCAGTAACTGAAATTACTGCAGAGTATGGGCTCACATCTACACGTGCATATCCATACTGTGCAGTAAATATGATGATTTATACCAACTTGAGCATAAATTTGATACCTGCAAGGTAGTTCCAAGTGAGTCCATACACATTGTTAATGTGCTTTAATGCCTGCTTGTATAGACACCGGCCTCTTTCCACTTACTGTGCAGTAACTCTCTGTGCAATAAATTTAAGCCAGTGTAAATGCACATGTAGACATGCCCATTATAGTAATAATAAGGTATTATACTTACATAACCTCTCTCACCCAGAAAGACTTTAGTATCTTGAGCCCAAAGTGCTTCTGTAAGTTTGCTGGTATTTCATGTATCATAAGTATGTGCATATATACTCTCTAGGGCCATGTGAAGCTTTGGTCACTGATGTGATTCAGAGAAGATTTGGCAGCCAAATCTCCAAATTTGAAACAAATCAGGAGACCCATTAATCTCTCTGAATTGAATTGGGAGCCTCCAATTAGATTCGGAGAGATTTGACAATCTGGCCATAGACACAGATTATATGTTTTTTCTACGTACTTCAAAGTGCCAGATGCGGCTCCTGGATGCTGCGATGGTGGATTAGGTGGAGCATCCCATGGGAGCACAAGGGTTTCCCCATATGCTCAGAGGTGGAACCAGAAGTGGACTCTGGTCCACTTCTGGGTCTGCTGTGGAGCACACAGGAGACCTGCCTGCCCCCCAGCTGAGTGATTGGTGCCTCCTGGGTCTGGGGGGGCACCCAGGGTCTCCCCATGGATGATTATCAAGCTAGGGGGTCTCCCGCACACTCAGCAGTGGACTTGGAAGTGGACCACTTCTGGGTCTGCCACCGAGTCCATGGGGGACCCCTCTGTGCTTCTGTGGGATGCTCCATCCACCCCACCATCTCAGTGTTCATGAGCCATACCTAGTACCTCAATGTATGTAGAAAAAAAAAAAAAGCTGTGTCTATGGCTGAATTGCAGATTTTCTGAATCACAATCTAATCTTCAGATTTGGCCAAATCAAATCAGGACAGTGATTCGAATCAGCGAATCGAATCACTGTCTCCCAATTGGGTCGAATCCAAATCAAATACTGCCTGCTTTGCACACCCCTACTCACTTGCCTTTCTAGCAATGCGTACAATATATATTACACACATCGCTAAAAAAACTTACTACTAGCTAGATAAATCAGTAATGTTTCATGGTTATGTCTAGAACCTGGTTTAAATCATGGGTTCAGTTCATGGCGTGGCAGCTCCTTTAATCTTGGAGTTCTCCCCACATGCCCCGCACCACTGACTGGCAGAGGGACCCCATGGCCTTGCCGCTCATTCCTGATGGCTGGGAGGGAAAAACTGTGGTTTTAAACATGCATCAGCTTCTGCCTCCTGCTACTTGCTGCTGACTGGACAGGAGGACAAAAATGTGGCATATTTAAAACCATGATTTTCACCTCCCGGCCATCAGAAATAAGCAGCAAAGCCGTGGGGTCCCTCTCCCAGATTTTCACCTCCCGGCCATCAGGAGCAAATGGCAGGGTGACCAGGCCCCTCCACCAATCATCAGTGGAGAGAACTCCAAGGTTATATGGAGCTGGGCCCTATAAACCAGGCCTTTGCTATTATGGGTTTGTGAAACGGGCCATATTTGATTCAGATTCAGAGATTTGACTTGTTGATTCAGATCACTGTCCTGATTCGATTTGGCAAAATCCAAATCTTAAGATTTTATGCTGATTTGGTGAATCAGCGATTCGGCCATAGACACAGCTTTAAATGTTTTTTCTACATGCCTTGAGGTACCAGGTGCGGCTTGTGAATACTGCAATGCTGGGGTGGATGGAGTATCCCACGGAAGTGTGGAGGGGGGCCCTCCGTGCTTGGCAGTGAACCTGGAAGTGAACTTCCAGTCCACTTCCGGGTCTGCCACCGAGTATTCAGGGGGATCCCCTGTGCCCCCCCCAGCTCAGCGATCAGCCCCAAGGGGGGGGCAGGTTCCACCTCAGACTCAGGAAGCACCAATTGCCAAGCCATGAAGGTGCGGGGGAGGCCTCCCTGCATGTGCCCTGTAGGACCTGGAAGTGTTATGGAAGATACTTCCAGGTCTGCTGCTGAGCGCTCTGGGGACCCCGCAGTACTCTTGTGGGACACTTCATCTGTCCCAGCATCTCAGCATTCATGAGATGCCTGGTACCTTGAAGTATGTAGAAAAAAATATTTAAAGCTGTGTCTATGTCCGAATCGTTGAATCTTTCCAAATCTCTCTGAATCAATTTGGAGGGTTCCAATTTGATTTGGAGAGATTAAAGGGTCTTCTGATTCAATTTGGATTCAGAGATTTGGCCAGTAATATATTTTAAATATCCATTAGCTCTGGCCCTCAGATCAATCCAGGGCAAATAACTGAACAGCAGGCAAATCTCCATGTTAGAGTTATAGGAAAGCTTATAGGAAAAAGGCTAATCTACATTCAAGGCTTTCTGATCGACAAAAAGATAAGATATACCACAGGAGTGCCAGGCATCAGTCTGGAATACTTAATGGCTGCCATCAACTGCCAACTACAAACAGGTCTGCACTATAAACTTACTGGGCATTTTTACATATGCTCCGATGTGTTCAAATTAGAACACGTCAGAACTGACTCAATTAATTTAGTCTGCTGGAGCATTCTAATCAGATGGTTGTGGGCGTGCTTTAACTAAAGCTCATCAAATGAGCTTTAGTTAAAACACCCCCGCCACTATTTTGAAACATGGGATGCTCAGGCAGTCTTAATTAGAGCTGCTCCTGAGAGCCACTCTAATTAAAATGCTCCCTCCCCTACCACAATGTGTATAGGTGCCCACTGTGCCAGGCTACTGTGCTCTCAAACACGCTATCTACATGCTCTACCTTCTGAACCAGAAACAATGTAGCCATATTTGCCAACTGAAGTGGCCAACTAGGCTGACTAGTCTGTCCACAGCACTATGTGAGTGTAAGTACTCCCCTTCTGGCTGAGGGAGATACCAAAAAGAAAACCAAGAACAGTTTCAACAAACAAAAATCCACAACAGTTAGAGAAAAGCCCTTATTTTATACCTCACTTTTGTATTTTTTACACTAGTCAAATCCTTTCTATTTTACTCTTGCAACCATTTGCCCTTTAAAAGACATTGACAAGATCTTTGTCCATGCACGAATGAACAAGTGAAACTAAGGATAGGTGAATGAATCTCAAATTCACCCTTGTTACAGAGAAGCATCTAGAATGTTTATCTCAGACATACAGATCTCTTGGGGCTGCTAAAACGGGACATTCATTTTCTATTCCTTAAATATTTACATGTATATCAGGAATATGCTGGCAAAAAGCTCCCATTTGATGCAGATTGTCATAGGAAACATATAGGCCCTCACAGCTTAGCACCTTCTACCGCACGGGTGGGCAAAATGCGGCTGGATGTGGCCTACCAGGTCATTCTATCTGGCCCGTGGGGCCCCTAAAAAATTTAGAAAATTAATATTTATCTGCCCCTGGCTGCCTGTCATGCAGCCCTTGACGGCTTGTCAAAACTCAGTAAACGGCCCTCCGCCCAAAATAATTGCCCACCCCTGGTCTACTGTGACTTGAAGAGTATATACGCAGCCACAGTCAGTCTCCAGGTGCTGCGGAGGAGCCCTGTGCTTCCAGCTTCTCGTGGGGGCAGGGGGGAGCAGGGGATGGCTGTGGGGTCTGATGGGGAGCACCATCAGAATTTGCAGATTTCGCCATTGACGGGAATCTCCAGAACGGATTCCCCATGAATAGCGAGGGTCTCCTGTAATGTTCTGACTGTTAGCATGGCATTCTGTAACTTTTCTGTAGCTGCCACTGCTCCAGAAGGGACAGCTGAAGTAAGAAAACACATCAAAAGCATCAGTGGGGACCCAATTCATCTGTAGTATAACCCCATTGACATCTGACTTTGGCAATTCGCACAGATACAATAAGAGAGTACATTAAAGGAGACAGAGGAAGCAGAAAAGCAGGGGGAGGTAAAACTCAAGCAGGATATGAGCAAGGCAAAGTAGTAATTTTTGGGGTTCAGATGGGATAGGTTATTAATAGACACTCATACAAATTGCAATTTTGCAGAAATCAAAAAAGCCAGCATTGCCCATAAAACTGGGCAATGCCTGTGAAATCCGGAAGAAAACTTACTGAAAATAAAACGCTGGCTCCCCAGATGGACCCAGCAGTCCTCATGGCTGCTGTGGCCCAACCATGTATCCTGCCCCAGGGTGAAGAGAGAAAGGGTCTGCTAGCGTAAAGGGGAGCCCAAGATGGCTGCCACCCCCACCCCTCACCACAGATTGGCGGACAGGGCTGCCCATCATGTGGCTCCTCCCCTCTCCACCAACCAGTGGCTAGAGGCAGAGCTGCATTACGGATAGCCCTCTTGGCCAATCAGCAGTGAGGGGAAGGCTGGCTGCGAGGGGTGTCCGTAATACAATCAGCAGTGAGGGGCAGTGCCATTTGGGCCCCTTGGTCAATCAGAGGCATGGGGGGGGATGCCCTCCAAAGTTTGTGAAAGTGGCAGCCAGTCCCATGATCTGTTGGTGAAATCAGCCAGCTAACTCCTCAATTTAAGTAGACCCTTAATTACAAATGTTTCAAGTAAAACAAAATGATTTGTTTGTATCTGTATTGTACTAAAGATACATAGCTCATCATTAACTTGAAACAATTTGGAATGCACTATATTTAATATGGCATTACCAGTAATGCCCAAGACAAATACTGATAACTTCAAGAATTCAACAAGGTTAAGTGAGAGTCCATCTCCCATTGTATTATCAAGGATTGAGTTTTCTTCAAAGCATAAAGGACCTCCTTCTATAATTCTTACTAATATAGGTTTGCTCAAGTGAGGTCAATGCACCTTTTCATGTGCATTAAGGATGAGCCCAAAGGACTTTCCCAATGGATCAAAGAAAAAATTCACTAGGCTTGTAAATTAAGGCATTTGCTATCTGAATGCACTCACAAATAATGCTACAGAATGATTATTAAAACAGTTGAAACTTCTGAATATGGACATGGGAAGAGATCCAGTCATGAGTCATTAGCCATGTAGTTTGTTTAACTTAAGTGCTGTGGGAAAACAGCATCTGGAGAAAGTACCATGGACTTCCTGATGGTGGGATTTTTCAGTGAGAGGTTGAGTCTTATTGACATGGTTACATCTGATAAACTGTACTAATTGAATAACTCAGTTAAGGGTACCTGAGCTCTGGCAACATCCATTCCTGCTTTTGGACTTTGTTACTTCTGTGGACTCTGAAAACAATTCTACAGGCAAGGGGAGAGAAAAAAATGGCCTTTCAATAACTGTGGAAAAGAAGAAATATTGGCTATCTATGAGAAGAGTATCATTTCAATTCAGTAAACTGTGTTTTGCATCTCCAGAATGACTTGGTTTGCATTTCAGGTCATTTTTTTCCGTTCCCTGTCATTTCCTTCCTGGTTATGTTGAAAATTCCTAATGGAATATTGTCCCATCACTGCCCTGGTTTCTATTTTGATCACCAAAGAACAGCTTCAATAACTTTTCACTTAAGCAAAAATAGAAGCTATATTTGATACACGAAATACCTGGAGTTCAAAAGGTGAAAGCAAGTGTTTGTGCTGCTTCACAGAGTTTCTCTCTGAAACTTGTGTGCACGAGATCAACAGCACTCTCAGAAAAGATGCATGAGGAAGGAGTCCTTTTAAAAAAAGAATAATGTAAAGAAAGCACTAGGTTAAATTCTGCTCATTTTTATTGGATTTTTTTTCCTCAAAAAGTATCAGAAATTGTCCCTCAGTATAGCCAGGTCTTTCCATTCTTACTTATGTTGTATAGTGAGTGCACAAGCACTCCCACAGAAGTAAGTATGAAATCAGGAACTCATGTACTATTGTTGCTGGTAGGTGTTGTAAGGCTTTGGCCCCTTTCTGTTCGGTGCCTTGTTCCATAGTGACATCAGGGTGAAATCGTACCCTGGGGCCACCTAGACGGTTCCGAGCGCTGCCCCTACTTGCCTGCCACATTTTTGATATTGATTGATGGGAAGGCAGGTCCCTGTCAACGGTCCCAAAGGGGTCTTGACCCTGGTCTTTCTTCGTGGGGCTCGAAAGCTCCCCTTTACCCCACCCTTGCCACATCCATGGCCTGGGAAGACAATGCTCCCTGTAGTCTTCCTTGGGATGACCTCTTCTTATCCACGTTACCCGCCTTAATCAGAGTCAGGTCTTTCCAGCGGTCAAGCTCTCCCGAGTCGATCCCTGGTCTTCGGATCAACTAACTAAACCTGCCCTGGCCTGGGGTAACTGTAACTTAGGAAATTCTTAACTAAAAAAAATGGTGTTCGGCATCTGCTGACAGGTGCCTGGGATTCTGGCTCCCAGGACTCCTCTGTCCCCTTGGACGGTAGAAGGAATTCATCCATCTCTCCATGTATTCGTCCCAAGGACCAGCTGACTTGGAGTTAATCACACCTGATTCCACCTCCCCTCTCACAACTATGTAAATGAGTGTTGATATAAGAACTGAGATAAAATTATGGTTTGTGAAATATAGTCCACAGGAAAGCAAAGGACTTTCAGAACAAGCATTACCTTCAGTCAGGGATCATGGTAGCAGACTTATCACTAAGTCAGAGGCTATAACATATTTAATTGTTTTCTTCCAAACCCTTGAAAAGATTTTTGCCAGCAGCAACTAACTATTTCTTGCTACCAGTAGCCATTTGTTAGGACTAATGGCACAATGGTATTTTCCACTAGAATTATTTTTTTAATATTGTTCTCATTTATTATTTTTACTCTTTTCCTTAATAAAGAGGAAGCCCATAATTTCTTCTTTAATATTTTTCATCCGAAGAAAATCACTTACAAGTCAGAAAGAAATGACCTTTAAGCTCCATAAATCAATATGACAGGTGATTCAATCAGCCACATGCCTTCTCTGATTTAAACAGCTGCTGACTCCCATAGAGCAAGCTGAGTTCAGGTCTCAGGGGTCCTGCAAGTGGTGAAGAAAGCAGCAGGTTTGCACTTTTAAAACCACTGAAGCCTGGCTGAGAAAAATCACTGACACAAGTAAAATAAAAGGGGCTGAATATTTAATGTACATGAACTACTAATACCGCACACGTTCAAATTCCATTTTCTCCCCTCCACTCTATGTGTTGCCAACGATGCCACAGAAAATGCCATCTACAGAGTAGATTGTGAGCAAAGAGTAAGGTGTGAGTCAACCCTGGATTGAAACTGTAATGGACCTTGCAGGCTTATATTTAATGAACTTTCAAGCAAAGGCTGTAATTATTGTAGCAGAATTATTATTAGCTCCCAATGTAGAATAGGATAAAACAGCCTGAGCATGCCAAATTCTGATGCAACACAGCTGGCAATCCTGATTTTCCTTATGATGCTGTTGCACCATCCTAACTTCATCTGGCCTCAGTCTAGTCACTTCAGATTAACATTCCTGTAAACGTCAGAAGAATCAGGGCCACAGAGTTCATAAGGTATAATCCAGAAATTGTATGACGTATATGCCAGGGAGTCATGTGGGAGATGTCCAAGAATTTGCAAGGCCCGATTCCCAGACAACTTATTCAAATTGGGCTCAAGCTGCCCGTATCTTCCCATGTCTGTGTATGCAAATTTACGTATGTATATCAAATACTGCAGGTTTGATAGCTAACAGTACGTCCGCACAACGGCAACCTTGCTTTTCGCTTAACTGTTTAATGTATCAGGCAACTGAACAAACAAATAGCTGATCAGACAGAAAAATTCACAAACCTTCTATAAGAAAACCAAAAAAAGTTCATCTTCCAATGTAAATTGCTAATGTGCTCCCAGCTTCATTATAAAATCTACTTTGGAACATTATTTAACAAGCCTTCAGAATCACCCAGTTTGATGTTCAGCAATTAGAGGATTTCAGATCGGATCTCTGAACTTCAGTGTAGTTTTAGTAATGAAAGAAACATGCTGTATAGATTAATTCATTAATAAAAGGGAACAAACCAGAAGATTGTTTCTACTTGATGATTTATCTCCATTCAAACAATAGGTACTTACTGCTTGCCCAAAATGTACAGAGATAAAATTAACATAAGAACTCTGAAAGAGCGAATGAGTTGGCATATATTGCCTCTAGGGCTAGGGACAGACATTACACATAAACCAGTTTAAGTGATCAGAAACCAGTTTAAACCTGTAACAGAACAAATGGTCAGTGCACATAAACCAGTTTAAAAATGGCTGAAACTGGTTTGAGATAAATCTGGTTGAATGTAGTATCAGACTTAACTGATTTGGGTCAAACCGGTTTATGCAATATCTGTCCCAGACCCCTTACTGGTTTAAATTAAACCAGACTCCCCCAGCATCCCAGCATGCTCTCTGGGCTGGGTGGGGCTCTATGCTCCACAGCAGAGCTGGCCCCTCCCCTCCACTCCCTGGCTGCAACTGGGCAGAGACTGCAGGTATCTGCCTGGCTTTCCCCTGCTCCCTCCCTCCCCTCCCCTCCCTGTCCCCTGTGCCTTACACAGACAACTCTCAACCTTAGCTAGCAGACTACATGTTGGCTCTGGTCCATGTTGTGGCAGATGGGACAAAGGCAGAATCAACAGGTAACTAGTAATGTCCTGCTGTTGTTTTCTTAATGGGGTGATAAACACTGAGTTAGAGGTAATAAACACTGTTATCAATTCCTGGCTGGGCTGGTCAGGCTCAGGCTTTTTGAATGTCTGTCCCTAGCCTAGTAAGCTAAACTGAAAGCAAAAAATCAAAGGACCCACAAAACAAGGATAGGCAATGATAGTGTCCCAAATAAATGGATATAGGCAAAATCACCTTCCTCACTCTGCTCTCTCCACAGGCCATACTACCATTGTTTATCACCCATTACTGGGATGCATTCCCCCACACAGGGGTTCAAAACCTACACAGTTCAAACTTAGGCATTAGCTTTCTGTACCTACATCAAGCATGCAATTACTGGAAAGACAATGTACCTTACTGAAACGTCACAACCCTGTTCCTCCACAAAAATTTTCAGTCAAGAACTAATTCATGAAAGAGAGAGAGAGAGAATTTTTTCCCATCTGAACTGCTTCCCCCAGCTCCAAAATATTCCATCACTACTCTTATGGTTTGCTCCCCTTCACAGTTATAGGCTCTCTGATCCTTCAGGTGCACATTGTTTTGCCTCTAGAATCAGAGAGGTCCATCATGCTTTTGTTTTAGTTCATTACAATGACTGGTTAGATGAGAAAAATAAGAAAACAAAGCAACAAATGGAGAAAATCAGTATAGTGCGGAAATCCTAATTTACAAGCTAAGTTCCAATCCATTTAACTCTTGGGTTCCATCTTTAATTCTAGCTTCCCCATCAACCATGATCCACTTGAAGGAATACTGGATCCTGGTTAAGGAATTATGACTTAGTCCAAATTTGTATTTAACCCAAACAAATCTCAGTCAATAAATATTTTTTCATATGTTACTCCATTGACTTAGGGTGGGATCTTTAGCTGAAGTAGGTCAGTGTAGCTTCACTGATGTCCAAGCTGCTCTATTTTTACCCTACATGCTTAAGGGGTTAACTTATTTTCTTTTTAAACCAATGAATGGAAGATCTGATGGGGAGAGGGAGCATAATGAATGGATTAAAGGAAAAATGTAACCTGGGTCTAACTTGTTCCAATACTCCAGCTGCTCCAGAAGTTCAAGTTCCCCAGGCAGAAGCTATATTGAAATGTTTTCTGTCTATTACTTCATCTGCCCCAAGGATTCCCAAAAAAAAGAAATACAACTCTGCCTTCCAAAACCACAGTCAATTATCCTGTATTGCTTCATTTCTTGGAATATTTGGGACTCAGTAGCAGTTTGAGGAAACAAACTATTGATAAAGAAAAGCTGTTTCCAAAGCAGTTAAAATAATTCATAGTCAGTATTAGAGTTCTTGGGATGTGAAAGCATTTGTTTTCAACACAAATTCTTTGAACTATTAATTGTGAAAAAGTTGGAAGAATTGAATACATGATGACATATCAAAGACTATGGTGTTTTATTAAGTGCAGGCCTGAGAGCAGGGGTGATGCATAGAAGTACTATCCAAAATGATATCTCAGAGATTTCCACAACGTACTAGTATTGATGTGGCTCTTACATGCATAAATGTACCTGCATCATTTTAAATGCATTTAGCCTTGATATTTCTATGCAGTAGGAGTTGAGGAATTTGAGGATCAGTAAGGCCCAGATCCTCGAAAGGTATTTAGTTGTTGATGTCAATGGGAGTTAGGCACCCAGAAATCTAGGCCCAAATATCTTGCTCAACTGTACACAGGAAGGTTGAAACGGAGTAGAGGACTGAATCCTGATTTCCAGTTTTGCATTGCTTCTCACCGAGCCATCCTTTCTGTATGAAAGCCACGTCAGATAGTTGTTGCTCAGGGGAGGAGTCAGGGGAAAAGTGTGTGAAACTCAAGTATTTTATCATATTTTTCTCCTCATCTGGATGGCACTCAGATTGGGGTAAATCACTTGCTCCATCTCCATTAACTTTGAAGATTAAAAATGTCTAAGTTTGGTCTTTACATAGAGTTGAATATCTTAACAGCTATGAATATCAACCAATCAGCTGAAGCCAAGCTTTGCAAAATTCAGTCCATGCTTAAAATGACGTAAGAACTGAACAAGCAAGCCTGAGCCAACTTATGATAGAACATAAGCCAAATTTTCAAGTGATATCACTCGTTTTCCACAGATCTCAGAAACATATTTCTTTATTTTCTAAATTACAAAAACATGAGAAGAGGTAAGACCACCAATAAAGCTTGGTTGTTTGAGTTGAGGGCTTTTATAGTCTAGTATTTGGATACTCTTTTATCAAAGCTGGAAAACACAGAAGGGTCATCCAATACTAGGACTGGTGAATGAGCTTGCTTAGGAGAAAGTAAGTGATAAGAATACATGCCTTAGATGAGTGATGAACAAGAGGCAAATTAGTACTTTAAGACAACAGGCATTTATAGGAGGGGTTATGAAGCAGAATGAAAATAGGACATAGCTAGGAGCAATGGGATAAAACTAAGAAAGAGAAAATTAACCATGAATAGTAGAAAAAAACAACAGTGTCTCAAGGGTTGGGAAACTGTCCCAAGGGAAATGACAGAAATCTTTTATCATCTTATTATTTTATATCATGTTTCTAATACATTAGTCATCACTAAATATCTGTATTTACTAGAACCACCACAGTTCTTTTCTATCCTGAGCAGGAAGAGAAAAACCATCAATGCTAACATGCAATCTGATAGAAATTACCACCCTATATCTTTTAAAATAGTCTCCTTGCTAAAAGTGAAGAGGATGTTTTCAGAATGATATGTAAAGCCTCATTTTATTATTTCCTTTGGCAGAAAAAAAATCTTAATGCACTGTAAGAGTGGAAGTGTAAAGGAGGCATGAGTATTTTATAAAATATCTGGATCTCCAACAAAGATCTATTATGAAGCAATATCACCTAAATGTTCTCCAAGTTGCTCTTGGCCCTATTTGTTAAAAAGATATATGATGATTGAACCAATTGAGTGATTCCCTAGGGGTGTGCTCCAACACACTAGTGTGCCACAAGAACTAAGGAAGTTTGCTGCAACTTCCCCTTGTGTGAGAGGGTAAATGCTCTGCTGTGTAGCATCCTGTGCCTGCCCAGCTGCTCCTTTGGGCACTGCCACCATTGCTGCTACCAGGCAGTCCCTGTGCTGGTCCCCAAACACTCCCTATAGTGTGCTCTGCTTCAAGTGGACGGACGGACAGACAGGGGAACCACAGATAGAACTGTGCTTTGTAGCCTGGCTTATCCCCTCCACTCCCATGCCCCAGTGGCTGGTCATGAGGGTGATTGTTGGTCTGTAAGACCCTGCAGGAGCAGCCAGAGCAGCAAGGACTGCCCTTGTCCCCTAAAGTACAGATCAGGTGTCAGGAAGGGGTGGTCACTGGAAAACGCAGGACACAACGCTTTTTTTGGTACAGTGAGGAAAGCAGTGGCAAGGAGGAGTGGTGGGGGGTGGAGGGAAGTCAAGTTGCTCAACCTCTATCCTTTGTCCCCCATTTCCAAGCGGCCCAACCTCTATCCTTCACCCCCTGTCTCCCCACCCCCCACTCCACTTACCCCTCTTCACCACCTGCCTGCCTCTCATAGTGCCTGCATCCTTCTGGTGGCTGGCGCACCCCACCATTTACCTTCAGTCAAAGTTTGGCTATAGTTTGGCACAGATCACATAGTAGCACTGGCCCCCTGCCTGGCCAGGCAGCAGTGTGGTAGCAACACCTGCTATCACAGCCCCATCCCTGGCCATGATAGCAGGGGCTGGAAGGTGGAGTGAGGTCAGAGCTGGAGCCAGAGCTGTGATTGAGGGTAAGGTGGAGGGAGGCAGGGAACAGACTATGGAGTAGTGAGTCAGGGCCAGAGCCACAGCAGCTGCCTGCCTCCTCCTCCCCCTGCTTTGGACTCCACTTTAGCTAGACATTAAACACATATCAAGCTTTAATACTAAAGTGGCACTGGAATTCATCTCACCCATTTTGTAGGGCTGAGCCCAGAGAACCCAGTTACATGACTGAGTAGCTCTGGCAGCACTTAATAAACTAAAAACTATGACATCACCAACTACCATTTTCCTCTATTTTCCAGCAGAGCAAAGTTCTTTGCCATATCTGAAGGTAGCTAAATCTGTCCCTTTCATTAAGGCTTAGAAGTATCAGCAGGTCAGTGTGAGGAAGCTCAAACTGTGCTAACTTGCATCATGTCTGTTCTCTAGATAAATGAACGGTTTTAATCCTTGGGACTACTGGTCCGCACTTGTCAGCATCTGTCTCTCTGCCAAGAGGTCTCCATTTTAGGGACTCCCTCCTGGCCTGTATACTTTGGCAAAGCTCCCAATTGTCTTGGAACCCTTTTGTGGATTTAATAAATCCGCAAAATGAGGAAGGCAATCCAGACCTCAAGAAGGTCTTATTTTTATTTTAACAACAGCTGGGAAACCAGAGTGGACACCATATCAAAATGCTTTCTGAACACTGAAAAGGAGAACCCTATATATATGAAGCAGAAAAAGTTTGAAAAGACTACACTCTTCAAAGAGAAGAATATCCCAATCATTTTCCTATTAGGCAAACTCCATAGAATATGATACCACCAAGTACAAAATTCTTTACATGGTTAAAAACCATCTATAGAAATGAGGAGGCTGAATTAACGTTCTATAAGATTAGGTAGTTTGGGCAAAACCCTGTTTCTTTTACCCCTGTTTGGATCTATAGGATTTTTCATCAGTGCTGGTCCATATGCCCACAAGACAAAACTAGTAGCTTGGAAAGCCTGAAAAAATTATGCTAGTATGAACACTCAGGATATCTTTGAGCTGTCTGTTCTGCCTACTTAATGGTCTTATGCTCAGGTGAAGCCAGAGCACCCGAATAGGGCTATGTGAAACTTTAGCAACCATTTTGTTTTGGAGGTGTTGCGGCCAATTTTGGTGCCCGAAACACTGAACCAGAATGGGAATGGAAGGCTCTGAAACACCTCTGAAATGAAACAGAACCATCCAAAACGTTTTGGAATGTTTCGGAGGCGGGCTTGTGGGGGAACAGAAACTCAGAAGAGGGAGGGGAAAGAGCGGGGAAAGGATTGCTCTGATACTGACATCTGTACCTAGCCCATGTCTGTGATCTGTCCCTAATGTCTCTTCCAATCCCAATACTCTGGGGAAGGGACAGAGAAAGAACATATAAGGCTGTTTGTGAACTGCTCCCTGCCTTTTGTGAGATCTGTCTCTTGCAGCACGAGTAGCAGAGCACAGCATCTGAAGGGTCTAGGCTGGTAGCAGTAGGTAGTCTGTTGCTACCAAGCTGTAGCCAGCCGTTAGCCAATCTTTTCCCACTTACCCTTGCCTACCATCCCTATTGTTAATCCCTTTCAAATATTTCTTCCCCCAAAATCCTGTTATTCTGGTTATATTTTTTTCACTCAAACAAAAAGAAAGCTGTGCTTTGCCTGGCAGCGTCTCATCACTGTGCAGAAACCACTACACATATATACATTTTCCAGTACACCAAACATGAAGCATGCTGGAAAGGCAGGTGCCTGGTCTTCTGGAAGGGGGGTGGGGGCAGAGGGACCAGAGGGAGAGCTGCAAGTTCCTCACCCCCACCCGAACTTAGACACATCCTCTTCCCTAGCAGCCATGAGGCTTCTACTGCTACCGGGAGCAAGGACATGGGAACAGTGTCTGCACTTGCCCCACCTCCACTAAGACCAGCAATAATAATAAACCCCAGCACCACCAACATGACAAGCACTGACATGACAGTCTCCTCCACTCCAATTTCAATTCCCAGCCTGAGCCTTCCTGTGCCAGAGGAAGGTCTGGATCTGGAAACAGTGGAGCTGAGTGCCATAGCTAGAGAAGTTCTGGGGAGGGAGGAGGAATCTGAGTTTGTGCCCCACACCCCTCAAAGTTCCCCTAGAGCCAGGTCTCCTCCTCCTCCGGAAGGCACTGCAGAGGAGGTTGTGGGGCCAGGTGGCTCAGCTTCCCCCGTCATTGTGCCTCTGCCTGCTGAGGAGGGGGATAAGGCAGGATCCACACCTGCACCCCGAAAGCAAGGGGGTAATGTAGTGTAGAATCATTTTGCAGTGGCAGATGATCCCACATATGCTATCTGCTTGCACTGACGATGCAAGACTAGCCATGGCAAAGAGGTGAAACACTTCAGCACCACAGGGATGCTGATGCAGATCAGGAGGCACCACCCCTTTGCCCTTCATGTGGGGGTGGGGAGGGGAACGTAGCAGGTAAAAGTGGAGAGGTACCTGGGGAGTCAGATGCTGGGTAGGTTATAGTCTGTCATAAATCCAATGTCTCTATTGAGTCCATGAGATCCTGTATCTAGGAGGTTGATGAAGTGAAGTTCATAGGCTCATCTGTGAAAAGCAGCTTGGGATTCCAATGGGCCTGAAGGTGGATCCAGGGCCTAAGGGGGATCCAAAGGTCCCAGAGAAGGGACCACAGCTGGAGGGGGTGAAGGATGCAGTCTGTGAGGCATGGGCTGCAGTGTAGGGGAGGTACAGCACTGTGGAATGGATGTCATCCCAAGACACCTAAATGTCTCCCACCTGGGAAACATCTAAAACAGTTTTCCCATTAAGGTGTGGGAGGAAAAAGAGTGGTGGGCAGTTGGCCTAGAAACAGGTGGGTGGGCAGGTGGAGATGTAACCAGCACTGGGAAGGCCCCCTGTTACAGGCTACCATCCCTGCTGGTTCATCCCACTCGGTTTACGCAAACACAGATGACACAAATTTTGCTTTCAAAAGCTTGAGGTACAGTTTCACAGAAACCCCTGCGCCCATCTCCTTGAAACACAGCAGGCATCATGTTCTCAGAAGGGGCTACCATCCATGCAATTTTCATTCAAATCAGGCAGGAAATGACAAAGTTATAGGCATTTTAGTGATTTCCCATTATAGCTTATGGCCAAATCACCAAAACAGCATCAAAACTCAGAAAACAGATTTAGCCAAATTGAAATGGAACAGTGATCCAAAGCACCAAAATGAATCACTGTCCCCCCAAAACTGCCAAATCCAAAACTGAATCGAAACATAGCCTTTTTTACAGCCTTACAACTGAGCAGGCCTTCTTTCTTGGAGGTGATATAGACTTGGCCTTAGTTTGAGGAAGAGTTCACAGAAGGCTAGAACTGTCATAACATTAATATTGTGTGAAAATTCACCTTAATATTGGTTTTCAAGAGTGGATCATTCACAGGACAATGGGCCTACTGATTAAGCACATGTATATGGATACACATATTGATAGATCAGTCAGCTTAGTGACTCACTTTAGCACCAACACTTACACAGCCTTAAACATTTAGAAATAGATCCACAAAACAAGATACACACCTTAGTCTTGCCTCATTGCACCCAAGACCAAAATTTAGACCCTCAAAACTGCCACTTAGCCATCACATAATACTGGAAGTGTTTAAAAACCTTTTTGTCAATCAATTCTCTAGGCACACAGAAGTAGGAGGCTGTGGGCAGTCCTGATAGCTGAGCAATTAAGCACCTTCCCTCATTCCTAAAACCTGTGAGGATTCAAAAATTAGGCATTCCTCACTTCTCTCTCCTTTAGAGTTCAGCCTGGTAGATGTTCTGAGGACAACTGCTAGACTCACTCCTGAACCAAGCAAAGGCCAAAGGAGGAAATGCTGCCCCTCAGACTAAATAGGCCCACAGTGTGGGAAGCCCGGGTTCCATTTTGATCTCTGCCTAAGGGATTTAAACACTTATCTCCTGCCTTCTAAGTGAATGTTACAACCACTAAACAATAAGGGATTTTGAGTGTGATTTCCTTGGTCCTTCCTGTTGGACTATTGCAGAGAACAATCCAAAATCAGCTAAATTGAAGTTTCAATCCCTGCTGTTGCCAATGCTAATTCCTAAATATTTCTAATGCAACCACTGCAGTATCTAGATGCAAATTACACAGCTTTTAACCATAGCATTCAAATAATAAATTTTAAACAATGCCTTACTGTGAATGAGGCAATATACTCTGGGGCATACACATGTGGAATAACCATACTTCTTGGCTACCTGCCTTGGACATCAGCATGATGCTGAGGTGCATAGCTATCCACAGAAACTGAACATCTTGTCATCCCTTCTCTTTTCTCTCTCCCCCTGCAGTTGTGCTAAAATATTCCATTTTCTCATGTGCTGTGCTCCAGCAATCTAAACCGAGTTTTTATTTTAATGCACCCAGTGTTTTGAACACACCAAGAGCCGATGGATTGCCTTGTCAGTGTTTATCACACACTCAATATTTTGTATTAAATTTTTCATCAGGGTTTGCTCCTTTTTCATTTTGCCCGTCTTATTTTGCACGCAGGCAATTCTTAAGCCTCATAATTATTCTCACAACACATTTTTAAAAAAAAGATGTTGTGATTGAGCTGTGAAGCAGCAAGTAACGCTATGAACAGTAACCTCTGAACCACATGAAATTTAGAGCTTAATTACTCTGTTTTAATTAGACAGCCCTCAAAAGCACCATTAGCAGCAGCATTCGTCAGCACTACTTTCATCTGGGACTCTGCATGGATGTTGAAATTATCCCTGGCAGCTTGTGTGGAAGAAGGGGAGGCCTTTTAAAATTGCACTAAAGATGTAAGATACTCTGTAAACACAGATGTGTGTTTTGACAATTGCAGAGTTGCCTGATTTAACTTCAAACACTAACAACGTGTTAAGCACCCAAAGCACTTCCAAGATGCCTGCTGTTTTTCCCCCCCACATCCCCTTCATATCATAACAAAAAAGTATGTGGGGTGTTGGACAGCAATTCTTACAAACCTCAAAACTGAGTCCTGTCCTCCACAATATCATACCCATATAGCAACTGAGAAGAGAATGGATCAACAATAAGATTAGGGGGGAAATTCAACCAAAACCATGATGAAAGTAGAAAATTCTGCAATCAGATTTCACCTCTAATGTGGGATATGAGAATGTCAAGTTCCAGACCTTTTGGCTGAAAATGCCTAACAGCTGGAGGGCATATGCTGAAAGCATTGTCCAGATGCCTAATTTACTTCTCACCCCTGACTGGACTTCACTTGTCATGCCAAGCCACAGAACAGCAGTCTCTCAGGAAAGTGGATCCCAATTCACAGAGATTCAAGATTTGCAAGGCCCTGAGCAAATCAAAACATCAGGAGGAGAAAAGGCTTGACAGAAGTAAAACTCCTGATGGCCTGGTTCATAATTCACCTGCAGCAAAGAGCTCTGTTATGTCTTTGTTTAGCTGTAAATGAAGAGGAATACTGTGAAGAACTGCTGCTATCTGGGTACCCAGAAGTACCAAAAAAACCCTAACCACTGAAGCTGTAAACTTTACTGGAAAAGGATGGCACCTTCAATAAAAGTGCAGGCATTATCCCTGGCTGTATTTAGATATCATTAATTTTACTTAGGGAAAGAAAACCAGACAATGTGTTAAACTCAAAAGCACTTGCTTGATTTAACGGGTCTTACAGCACTTATAAAAAACACTCTGCTATTATTGAAGAACTGCTACAGCACCCATCAACATGGTATAAGAATCTGCCACAACTTTCCCTCTGGCACCAGATTAACTAGCTTTGGGGGAAAACATAGCTTGCCCCAAATACAAATAAATAGGTGATCCCTGCAAATGTTTTCTGGTACAAGTGGGGTGGAGGCAAGTATCAAAGCTGGCAAACTTTTAAAATGAAAAATTCCTTGCCTGCATTGCTATGGAGACACACTCCATTGGCCTAAGTCCCGTGGAAGTCTTTAAAAAGATTCCTATATTCTTCAAAGGGAACTGGACATTGCCCTAAATTCACTTTGCTAAATTTTGTGCTGGAAACGAAATAGGGGAACATCTCTGTAATTAAAGGTGTTTTTTTTCCCCTCAGGTACCCTGATTTATCTCATACTGATCATAGGAAAATGTGTACCTAGCAATGAAAATACAGCATAAGAAAGGTAAGCAATGGAACAACATATCCAAGTCAAAACAGCCTCCTATAGTGACTATAAGTGGCTTTCTAGGTCTTAAAAATGCTGTTTTATAGGGAAATGAGAAAGAAGTGACTTGGTGAACACTTACATTGTGATGACATTAGCTGGGCATCCGAGCAACTCTTTTCCTATCCTAGCTTCTCTGGTCCTACCTACTACCCGCTTCTTTTTCCAGCCATCTTATCTGTCATGATGTGAATGCCTCAGACATGTTCACCTTGAAGCCTCCCATCAAGGGCTCTTGAGTTTCAAATGAGTTGGTTTTCAAGTCAGAAAGAAGAAGAGTTAATTCTATCCATGGATGCATCAAAGCACTGCGCATACTGGCCCGGAATACGAAGTCACAGAACTGTTTGTGGGCCTATATGGGAATGGGGAATTAAGCCATTAAGAGGACAAAGACACCTGCATATGGCTGGGAAAGACATTCAAGGGAAAATTACGGGAGCGAAACGGGGCAGGGTTACCTCTCATACAGCCTGCCTATTATCAGCAGTAAATCTAAACTAAATCTAAATACTGTGGGCATGTCTACATGAGATGCTTTACTATGCAGCAGACTAATCTGGTGTGCAGTAAAATGTCACCATCTACACATACTCAGCAATCAGGGAACAGTAGATTAACTTACTGTGTTGCCAGATAGTCCTGTCAAATCCAAGTGGTAGCCAGCAAGACAGGACCCGTTTGATGCACTTACTGGCACAAACCAACAATGTGAACTGTCTTGATGGGCATCATATATCAGGAGGCATGTAGGCCAGAAAACTGCATCAGGACTCATAGGATAGAGGCAGCAATCTGTGGGCCCTCAAACAATGTCAAGGAGAAAGATGGATGAGTTTGGTAAGCTGCATCTTCCTAAAAAGGGCTGGTTAGTGTGGGCATATTGCATCATTGTGGTTTCCACAGAAAGAATCACACTAGTGCAATACAGTACAACAGGGACTGGCAACTATCCCATAGGTTGGATCTTGCCTGTGAAGCCATTTGAT
This sequence comes from Crocodylus porosus, assembly GCF_001723895.1. NCBI lineage: Eukaryota > Metazoa > Chordata > Crocodylia > Crocodylidae > Crocodylus > Crocodylus porosus. The sequence continues at coordinate 93,037,055 of NW_017728886.1, forward strand.
TCAGCCCACAGATGTGGGGCTTCAGCAGTAGCGGGAGCTCTCTTACGCTGCCATGGGGAGAAGCAGCTGCGGTGGCCAAGTCCTGGTGCCCGCCTGCCTCTAATCTGAGCCAGTCATTCCAGGCATTAGATTAAAAAGGCTGCTGACCACCACTACGCTAGAATTGTGTTTCATTTTTAATAGGCATCTCATTTTTGCCACTGTTTCTAAATATTTTTCAGGCAGGTAGGGAAGGGAGGCAATTCTGATTCACAGCCACATGCTTCAGTCCTTCATTGTCAAAATTCCCTCTGACTGTAATATTTGGATTTGATCCCCAGTGGTAGCTCTTTAAAATGCTATTGGATGCAGAACCATAAGGTGCTCTCTGGTGAGGATTGGTTATTACCTCAAGATCCTTTTAATGCTTTGTACTTTATAATTGCACACAACTTGTTCTATTCAGCTTAAGATCTTCCCTCAGAGAACAGATCTGAAACAGAGAATACTAGGCCTATTGTTACTTGGACTTAAGCAGCAAAGATGTTTGGAAGTCTTATAGGTTTGACTTAAAAGATAAGACTCTTTCCTACTCTCACCATCAACAGGGATCAAATCAGCTGCAGACTTCTGCTCTTTTCCAAAGGAAAAAAGTTTTTTTTCCAAAACTGCAGTGGCATTTACAAATATCTCTGTCCAGTTAGAGAACTCCTTGGCATCTGTTTTAACACAACTGCAGTCATTGTTAGGCAGTACATACATTTTGTTTTCTGCATTTCTCCAGAATGATTAGTTGAAAATGGGGATAAACAGCCAGGAATAAACGTAGACTGGAAAACAGAAAAGGATTCTAACCTTTGGCATCCATTGAGCAGTTAGCTTTCCATTCCAGGTAGTGGGGGCTTTTAAGACACAGCTCATTAATTTTATGAGAGGAATGATATGAAATGGTAGTGTGCAACAACAAGGGGTTGGATTTGATGACCCAGGAAGTCCCTTTGAGACCTACAGTAAGGCATTTATCTACCACTAAAGACACACAGGAGTCATAGAGTTCATATTTTCTTAATACGTGCAGTTAATTTATTCCCACTACAGCTATATTCCCATTTATGAGCAATCATTTGTTCACTTCCTTTGAAGAATCAGAATACTCATGTCTTACTCTGCTCTAAAGATAACATACACCATGACCGAGCAGAGTGTCTTTGGAATGGTTTCCTGAGCCGCTCTTCAGTTTATCACATAAATGAAGAATGACTTCTTCTGTGAGCCTGTATCTCTAACCTAGAGCATTAGGAGAGCAAGGAATGTTCCCAATGGCTCACAGACCATGTTGCAAAAGAAAGGGTACTACTATTTCACCTTGCGTCTGCCTTGCCAGCTGCTGCATCACTTATTGGCGCTATTCATAGATTTGTTAGCCTCCAACCACCACTTGGACCCCAACTCCTTTTCCTGACCCTCCTTCCTACTACTGACTTTTACTTTATGTTCTCCATTGTACCTGCCTCACCTCCAAGGCAGTCCCTTTGGATTTCTGTATCTACCACCTTTCTCTTCCTGCTGCCTAAATTTTCTTATTTACAAAGAGTAGGTGATCCCCATTGATGCTGAACAAACATAATTCCCACTGAAACTAATGGAGACTGTGGGTGCTTAGCATCTCCAAGGAACAGACCCACCATGAAATTACTAACACAGGAGTGAGACTGGCTTGAGGTTCACCACTGCAATTCATCTCTTGGAAGCTCACACATCTCCACTTCTGGTTGCGAAACTGGCACATGGAGCACTAGCAATGGAGAACAGCTGTAACCTAAGCATGTAGAACAAAAAGCGCTTGCTGCCGAGTCCTGATTTGCTTTTCATGAATTGTCAATTGGTTCAAACCACAAAATTCAGATTTAATATCAAGTTAGTTTCTCTGGTTTTGGTTGAGTCAGACAAAAACAAAGATAATTTGTGAAACCCTGAATTGAGTTCAAATGTTGACTAATCTGAAGATTTGGGTATGTTTGTTTGGACCCATATTTTAAAGACATGTATACTTCTCAGGTCACTTTGAACACAATTGATTTTAGGGCTATTAGATCAACCAAATCTAGCAGCAGTGGCCCAGCCATTGGGCTAGCTTATTACAAAAGTGTATTTTTAGAATTTCCATAGCAGTGCAAAAACACTACCGCTGCTATAATCTAACACTACCCTTAATCTTCACTAGCTCTGACACTTGATGATTCTTTAATAAGTTAAGCTGTGACAGCCGAGTGAAAGAAATGTACACGTTGCTGGTTCTAGAAGTGGTTAGGATACAGTAATTGGTTTATTACAATGCTGAAAATTAGGTCTAAAAAATATTCCTCCTTCTGCTGAGGAAAAACACCATTTTGGAACTGTGTTTCACAATGGTAAGCAATGAAATTTTCCAAAGTGCTGCTCAGGAAATATAGACTGCCAAGATGGTCTTAACTTAGGGATTTTGTACAACATTTTCCTGCACATGGTGAACTCTGGATTTCTGACAGCTCATACATCAGGCAATTCAAAGTTAAGAGGTCTGCCTTGCAAGAATTGTTTTTGTTCCCTTTTTTGGCTTTTATAACCTGACTTCTCATTTGAGATTTGTGATTTTAAACAAACCCTTCTTTCAAAACAAGACATTTTTCATACTGGAATTCAACAACAGTGCTACAGTTCTAAATCAACCATTCCATTAGACAAATTTCACAATTCAAAGCAATTCAAAACTAAGGACCAACTACTGTCTTCAATTTACATGCATATGCTATCAAGGTCCCTAATGATATATTATCCCAACGGCGTATTTTACATAAAATATTTAGAAATGGATTGTTTTATTTTAGTTTGAGGTCATATGTACTAATACATTAGCACACATAATTTATTTTGGAAAACTGTCTTTGTGTATTAGCTACATGAGTTTCATTTTGACAAGAGCTAGTCAGGCAGTGCAGCATATTTTCCATAAAAATGTTAAAAGAAAATCAACATTTACATTCTTCAAGTTACTGTTTTAAACTGAATTTTGGTGATTTTGTCAAAAAAAATTTGCCATTTTCAAAATATTCATGAAAAGGTAAATTGTTAGCTGAAGCTCATCCTAAGGGTCCCGTCTCCCCCCAGTACTGTTAAATATTTCAGTAAAAAAAATCTGGTTAGTTCTAGGGTTAATGTAATATCACAGCTGGATCAAGGTGTAAGGTAGGATTTAAGGCTTTTTATCCCAGTCATCAACATTTAAAAAGAAACTTAATTCTTATAAGTTAACATTGGGAAGGAGAAAAGCCTGAGTTCAGGCTTTCAAATCTCCATTTTGGCACATAAACCTGTGGCCTGAATTTTAATGCAAAGTTCTACCTATTCCCATCAACCTCAGGGAATGACACCGCTCCTTTGAAAGTCAGGCTCTAGTTAATGCTCCCAGCATCTGACATCCAGTTTTGGCAATCTTGCTTTTAATTTCCATATCATTTGGGGTGTTTTATTTATTCCGACCAGTTCCATAATGTAATAATGGATGATAAAATGTAGGTAAAATTAAAGGAAGGTTTGAAATGGTCCCTCAGATATTAGAAACAATAGGTCACATTTACCTCTCAGTGACACCACTCTAAGTCCAGAGTAACTCCAGTTACATCAGAATTATTGCCAGTTTTCACCAGAATAGATAAGGGAAGGGCTAGGTCCACTGTCTCCTTCTGGTCTTCAAATGCCCCCTTTGCAATACCTTCTCCTTGGCATGTTCACAATTCTTTCTGGCCCACACCTGGTCCATCAGAAGTAAGCAGATGGTGCAGCTACCCTACAGGCCTTTCCTGGGTGCAATATTGGTACTGTCAGCTGCTTCCTTGAGAGAGAAAGCCCAGGACAGGGCACCAATATTGGCAGCTGTGAGACCAGTGAACCTTTGACTAATGGAGCATTTGTGATGGCTCTGGCTGTTGAAGACATTGACAGGACTGGGCCCATGCTGGCAGCTCTGAAGGGATGAGTGGTAGTTTTCTTTGTACTGTACAGCATTTCCTTCATTATTCTTTTCTCCCCCTGAACATTTTACACAGCTAAAAAAAAATCACCATGCATGGATGCATTTGCTTTGAGCCCTCCCAGTCTGCAGCCTCAGCCCTCCTAAGCTTTCACAACGGAGGTCTGGCAGGCAAATGAGTATGTTCCCTATATCTGTTTTAAAGAGAAAAACCAAACCTCAACCTACAGCAAATCTGCAGGACACACAACCAAGCCAGAAACAACAAAGCCATAGTGTTGCAGAGTGTAAAGTTGATATTGTGGGAGCCTATAATTGTGAAGAACTAAGTATTTCCAGATCAGATGTGCTCAGTTTAGAAGCAACAAGCTTTCGCCTGAAAGCTAGCTTTGTGAATTCAGGCTGAAGTGAAGCTCCATTTAAGAGCCAAGTTAACCATAAAACCATCAGTTACAGAGGTTCTGCCAACCGAGTGATGCCCCTGGTGAGAACTGCGAAACTCCACTGCTTTCTCAGGGTTTGCCACATGGCATTGATTATAAGTAGGTAAACAATAGCTGATGATGAATACAGAGGAATAGATTCTAGTTTCCTTTCCCAGCACTGCATTGGCCTGTCAGATGCAGAAATAACTTATTTTCTCCCCCCACCCTTCAGTAAACTTGATGTAAGCAACAAGAAAACAGTACTGTTGAACCACAGGGTGCAAATTTTTACAGAGTGGCTCTTCAGACTAGAGCCATGAGTTCAATGTGGTGAAAATGGCTTTTGACATACATGGTGGAGTGAGATCTTGGAGGTTTTTCTGCTTTAACAGACCTTGCACAAAGTATCACAGGCCATGGTCTGCAAATCTCATGGTATCTTATATTTGGAAACTTCTCAGCTTCAACTGCCAGCTATGTTGAAAATAGACTCTCTCTCTCACCAGAAATCAGGATACAGACCCTTTTCCAGTCAGGACCAAGGACCTAAGTTTGAAATATTGCCTTTTTCTATACACAGTAGTGTAATTGGGGCAGGGGGAAGGGGAAGGGGACAACCAGGATAGCAGCCCTGTGCGCTGCCTTTTTGGGGTGAGATAAAGGGAAAGAGCACAGAACAGTTACTGACACAGATGGTGGTTGGCTATGTACCACAGCTGGCAACACAGACTCTGGCACTGCCGCATGTATCAGTGTTGTCCAGGGCATGGAGCTTCCCTACTACACCTCTGGGTATATACCCACCTGGAGCAGGTATGCACAGTTGACAGAATCAAGCAATAGATGCAACAGCCAAATACAAACTCCACACCCTTCAAAAATTATCTCTGCATTAAAATCTAGTGTGAGGAATCCTCTGTAGTTGCAGGCATGCTTGGCTGACATCTCTTACCCGTCAGCCACCTGACTCAAGGAGATTCTGGTAAAGCTAACTCACAAAATGCAGCAGATTCAAAGCAAAACAAACCAAAAATCACTGGAAGAAGGGTGTTTGTACTCAAAAGCTTGCAAAGAACTATTTTTCCAAATATTTAGTTGGTTTAATAAAAAAAATCTCATTTACCCAAAGACCGTATCTACCTACATCTTTAGACTAACATGGCTACAATCAAGAATCCTTAAAAGAGAAGATCTTAAACTGAAAGGACTTCTTGCAGAACCATTCCACGTTGCTGTTTCAAAACATCATATTGCTCATGTAGTTCATCCATTTCTTTCTTTTTTAAAAATGTTTTCTTTTCTCTGGTGCCCACCCACAGCTCTTGATACTCCTCCATTAGCACCCATGAAGCTCAGTTAGGAAGTCCAATGAGTCCAGTTGTCAGAGCACAAAATTGATCAATAAAATTTCCAGTTCCTCCAGCTAATACTGCTTCCAAAAAATGTAAGTAATTAACTATGACAGCACTTTAGGGTGGGATACTTCAATCTTCAATCCTTTCATATATGAAAATCCAGTCTTCTCACAAGACTATGAGTTAAGAGGGGCTTTGCAGCATGCCCTGAAGATTTAAAAGTAAAAACCCCTGAGATTCAGGTTGACCAAGAAAGAAGAGAACCATTCATGCACAGTGCCTTGTCAGCCCCACCTTTTTATTTCTACAAAGAGATCTTGCAGCTCAGCCATCTCTGCTGATGAAAGTTGTGACACTAAGACAGAGAAAGGGCTGCCTCCTGGGGTAACCAGTAGGGCTATGTGAAGCTTTGGGTGCCAATTCAATTCGGAGGAGATTTGGCCCGATTTGGTGGCCGAACCTCGGAGTCGAATTTGGGGACCAGTTAAAAGGTCTGATACAAAGCTCTCCAAATCATCAGAAAAGCTCTCCAAATCTTCTCCCCCAGCCCAGCAATGGCTGCCCCACCCACCTTAGCTCCTGCTGCTTTAAAAATAGTCCCAACTCACTGGGTGCTGCCCGGCGGGAGGCAATCCATGTGCCCTCCACTGTCCCACACTGCAACCTCCCTTGCTTCTGCAGCCCCGCATGGCTGCCCTGCCCTGCCCGCTCCAGCTCTGGCCCGCTAAGAAAAAAAAAAACCCGGGAAAAACCTCAGGACTCACCACTCCTACAGCAGCTTTGGGTCTTCAGGGGGCTCATGCAGAGCCCCACACGTGGCACAGGGCAGTGGGGGGGCAGCAGGAATTGCCCCGGCCAGCTGGAACAGTTTGTCCAGGGGGGTTCTCTCGGGTTTTTTCCCTTAAGGGACCAGAGCTGGGGTGGGCAGGGCAGCCATGGGGGGGACGCAGGGGCCACTGGGGGAGTGAGGGGGAGGGTCAGGGGGCTTGTACAGAGACCCCCTATGCAGCATGGGGCAGTGGGGATCACCCCCTGCCCAGCAGCACCCAGTGATCCGGGGCTTTTTTTCCCTCAAATGCTAGGAGCCGGGGCAGGCAGGGCAGCAATTGCTGGGCTGGGACAGCAGGTGGGGGATGGGCCTGGCTCATCTGGAGATTCAGTTGAATTGATTCAGGACAGTGATTCAAATCACCGAATCCAATCACTGTCCCCTGAATTGGCCGAATCTGAATCCGAAACGAATACTAGCTGCTATGCACAGGCCTAGTAACCAGACCCCAAGGCTTTTAGAACTGCATAGACTAAAAACAGCTCTTACTTAAAACTCCTCTTGGAAATTTATCAGAAACCAACACGACTTTTGAGTCATGGGTGCTATATGCCTTTCAAATGATTCAGCACTCAAAAAGCTAGGAGTTACGGTGTGCACCATTTGGGCTTTAACAAATTTTAGTCCTAAATGACAGAAACATGAATGGTAGCAGCTATGTATGCAAAGGCAAGAGGAGTCTGTATTAATCAAATGTGTTGAAAACGAAAGAGGGTGGGGAGCCTCTCTTGCTCCTCATCACAGCTGATCTTCTAAAAGTAGCTGCAGAGAGTTCAAGAGGCATTCCAGCTCTACAGTGATTAAGGATGAGAATTTGTTTCTGTTCAACTTCAGCTTTCTAACTGCTCCAGAATCCTTATACTTACTCAGATGACTTGGATTTTCATTAGTCTATGAGGGACAGTATAGGGTCAGCAATCCAATTTGGTGGTAATTTGAGCAAGGGGTTTTTAAAATACATCCCCACCCTCACTTTCCAAAAGAAACAGCTTTTCTTAAGGTTGGTATTTTATAACAACATATTTTTTGCACAGAGCTGGGGATCACACCATGGTTCTGATCATGTCTCAAATTATCTCAATTGCTCAACCTTTACCATATTCACTGCAGGGCACCCATTGTACCTTGGAAAGCAAAGGATGCATGCCTGATACGAATAAACTAAACATATTGCACTGCTCAGGTACTAAGTAGCCAGAAGTCTTTTTACCGTACCAGCCATCACATGAGTTGGAGAGCTCAAGGGGACCTAAAGTTCTAATCTAACCCTGGGCAAAAATCTAAATTAAAAAAATAATCACAGCCCTAAGGAAAAAAAAAAAGTTATGTTGCTGCAATCTATCAAAAGGACTTTTGTTTTGGGGGAAATGTAACCTGAGCAGAAAAAATTCAGAAGTTGCTAAAACAATTTTAGAAAAAGAATCAGTTACACGTGACTGGTGAAAGAGGAGGGGGAATAGGGTAGTTCAAGTCAGGGAAAAGTAGGGGCTATGAGGAATGAGACATGTGAGGGACACTAGGAACAGTGACAAGGGAGTTTATGGCAAGTCACGCAGTTGATTAGGAATGGGGATGTTTGTCAATCCAGCCTTCTCCTCGTTTGTGTGACACCAGGGACTAGGAGGCCTATTCCCCCCTTGGGAAGTACAAGTCCAGCCAAGAGCAGCCTTCAACTGACATTGAAGGGTTGCTTACCTGACCCGAGTGTGTCTCACACAATAGCTGCCAAAAAGACGAACAATTTGTACAAATAACAACATTCTCCTTTCTGTTAAGGAGCACAAATCTTGCCTAATGCAGAGTTAACATTGTCTGGTAGCACAACAGGCCTCTTCACAATGTTGAACTGAGCGAAGTTTAAGCTTCTGAAAACCAGGGAATAAAATGAAGGCTCCACGGCAGGGTAGGGCAATTATTTTGGGCAGAGGGCCACTTACCGAATTTCAGCAAGCCATCGAGGGCTGCCTGTCATGCAGATTAATATTAATTTTCTAAGTTTTTTAGGAAACTTAGATAGAATGGCCTGGCGGGCCACATTTTGCCCAGGCCTGCTTCACGGGGATGCACCATTCAGGCCAGGTGCAGATGGTTAGAAAACTCCACTTGGGCTTAGCCACCCTCCCACTGCCTGCCACCAGAGTGGCCAGCCAGGGTACCTCCCTCCCTCCCACAGAAATCCTTGACCTGGAATAGGAAATGTTTGGGCAACAGGGCTCAATCTTTATCCAGACTGCTTTGCTGTTCCCTGTGGCTCATGCCCCTACCTGTTATCTTGTGAGCCTCTTGACTGCGAGTTGGCTTGTTCGCTGACTCTAGGCTTTGCCTAATCTCTTGGTTTCCTGACTTGGCTTACCTCTAAGCCCTGCTCTGACTTCCTGGCTTCCTCATTTGGCTCACTATCTGACTCTGAGCTCCATCTGATTCTCTGGCTTTCTGACTTAGCTTACCCTCAGCCCCAGTATGCAGACTGGTCTCCTAGTCCCTGACTCCTGCCTGTTTCTGAAATCCCCTCGCTCTGCCCAACCCTGCTTGGCCTCTTGCTCAGACTGGGCCGCCCATGATCCAGCATGTCGCTGGAGTGCTGACAAGTAGTTACCACTGGCATAGCCAATTCTTGCAGGAGCAGAAATAAGTTGCACAGGCATGTACCCTGACACCGATTTCACATGTTTTCACAAATTTGAGTTTGAAATACTTTCACTCTTCATTTCTTCATTTTCAGAAATTTGAGTTTTACTGAACTCAGTGTTCTGGAAGACACAAGATGCTGTCAAGCAGCCTTAACTCATTAACACATTTTGTCACTGGAAAAAACTCCAGGATTGCAAACCCCAGTCACAAATTGCAGACATTTACACAGCCACTGATGCAACCAATACCCTTCCCAACTCTTCCTGTTACTTCCCCCAACCACAGTCACAAACTGTAGACCCTCCCCCACCTTCTGATGAACCTATTACACAAACTCTCTCACAACCTCTCAGCATCTCTTTGTTAAATGAATTAAGCTTCATCTAGTTATCAGCATCCACTATCCAGCTTCAGAAAGCCACTTTATTCCTTGCCCAACTGCAGCAGTGGGGCAAAGAACAGAGTGCCACTGCCACTGAGTCAGACAAGCAAGCAAGATTTAACCCTTGTTCTAAAGGGTATTATTTTGTAGCCTTTGTATTTCATGGGTAAATGTACACGCATGCAAAGATAGATCCTGTACACTTGAGTAATGAATTTATAAATGTTGATGTCCAGCTTCCATGCATATGAAACAGGCTATTACTAGGGAGTTGCCAATGATGCTTTATTTCTTTGTTTTTAATTCAAGGGGCGCCTTTTACAAATATCTGGGACTTGGGATTTTAATGAATTGTGATTTCAACTGTAAGGCGACAAATTCCAAAATTCAGTGAGGGCAATTATATGAATTGTTGACCTGATAGTATTGCCCCCAAAAGTACTTAAAGCAAGAACAAAAAACACTGTTCATCTCTTATTTCATGAAAAAGGAATATTCATCCAAGCAACTTGTTAGCATTATATTCAAAGTGAGCAGCAACTGGACTAATTCTCTCCAGGAATCATACCAAAACATTTGCCAAAGGCAGGAAAAAAAAGAAACTCCATAAAAAGTTCAACCCCCTATTTTTTTTTAAATACCATTGCTTGGCTCTCCCAGTAACGCATTAGGTTAGTTTGATCAGTTTATCCCCTGCCTGCATTGGTTTCTGCAGGGTGATCTGGTCTAAATCAACCACTTGAACCAGAGGTGCTGTTTGGCACATTTCTTTTTCAAATCCTTTTTGTTCCAGGGCTGAAGATCAATTGTGACGTTACTTTTTAAAAGACATTTTAAATGCAGCAATCAAGAACTACATCCTGTATCCTATGACCCTAAAGAAGTACACCAGGCACACGCCATCACAATCTGATCTTTGTTGCCTTATTGCAAGTCTGATTTCAGTGCAGTTTAAAGGCACAGATACAATGGTTCCTTGCCCAACTGCTTCTGTGATTTTGTAATAATCCTACCCAGGATTTCTATATTGCTGGGATTCCCATAGTAATGTCACTTTTCTATGTTTACTGAGTGGAATTCAGCCCTATAGCCAGGGCTGAGATTTGAAGAGATGTGTAGGGGTGAGTTTCACTTGCAGCGAATAAAAAAAAATGTATATAGATAAATGGAAGAGGAATGCATTGCTCAAGCTACAAATATTCTCACTTACCCAGAACCTGATTGACACATGATGGCAGGTAACCCTTTAGGACTCTGGTCAGCCCTTAAGAATTTGGCATACTGAACTGATAGTTACTGTGCATTACAACCTTTAAATCTGACATTACTGGATTCATTAAGATTCAAAAACAACAAAAACTCACTTTCAAGTCTGTTGAATGCTTCCCAAAATCAACTGGGGGGGGAGTGGAGCAGATTGCAAAGATAGTAATTGTGTCAATCCAGGAATAAAGAACAAAACACACACAAAAAATGCTCCTGTGGCCTTTCATTGTTATAGCAAATATAATGAGTGAAAAAGCAGTCTTTCATAAAACAATGGAAAACCAGAGCACAAGGTAAAAGAAACAGCCAAAAAAGAGGGACGTCAGTCATTAAAATGCAGCGCTACAAACTTTTGGGTAACACAATCAAGGGTTTTTTCACCCCAACCTGTGACAAGGAATGAACTCCGCAGACTACATGCCATTCCCTGCCACTGGATAAGGGGTGTGCACCCCTGTAGGGAGCCATATCTGTATACAGTGTTTTGCATGATCATTCTAACTGTAATATTTAGTATGGTAAATGCCTATGGGGCTACATTTCCTTGATATCTTCAACAGGGAGGCGAGCATAGGGTATGGGTCGGTAGGTTGCTAGTGGTATATTTAAGCACTCTGCCTGTACTTACCAACTAGATAAACCGCAGATATTCATCGTGCAAACAGGATGTATGGAGAAAGCCAGGGTCAGGGTTCATTTCCTTAGATCTGTAATGTTTCATGATGGGTGGGGATGTTCTGACAGTCAGGGCTTTCATGTTGGTCCCAGGTGATCTTCCTTCACACAAGCAACTTAGCTACAAGCCTCAATAATCCCTATGTGCAGCTACAATGGACAGGGTTTTTATGCTAGAGGGAGCATCAAAAAATACTGTTAACTAAGCTATCATTGATCTTAGATGAATACACATGAAGCTGAGGAAGAAACCAAACCAGTCACCTTGGGCCTCCTGCCTCCTAATCAGCTAAGCCCAAACCCACAGAGGCTATTTTATGTACTGGGCACCACACTGAGAGAACATGTTGTAGCACAACATAGTCCCCTTACACATCCACATCTAGGTCACATTCACTCTTACCACAAAGGGTGCCACATCTTTTAGGTTGATTCTGCAAAGATATGGGTTACGTATGGAAAGTAGCAAATCACTTACATTGGAAAGGAAAAATAATGATCAGTATAAAAAAGTAAGCATTAGTCTGCTACTTTAAAATAGGTCTTTCAGTGTTTCATTTCCTTAAGAGCAAAGAGTTGAGAAAACGCTTACATATAAAAACCCTGAATGTTGTTTTAATTTGCTCTAAGGATCTTTCTAGACGTTTCAGGAAATTTCATCTTAGGTTTCCCAGAGTGAGAAACATAATGCTTCTCCAGAGGCAATGAAAACAGAGAGAAGCTATCAGTGTATGACATTCAAATGATAATGAAGCAACTTCACTGGAAGAGGATCAGTTTTTCCATTTTAGTTGCCTTCCTTCCAGTCATCATCTACCCTTCACTGGGTCCTTGCCAAATCCTTATGCCTTTACTCTCTGCTGTCTGAGGGAAGGGAAAAGGCCAACTTTATTCTGTTTTTCTTTGAGCCTAGCATGCTGAATGTTATCTTATCAGGACTGTGACCAAAAAAAAGCATCTTCAAGGCATTTTTCCATTATGTAAAATCCTCTACAGGGATCCTTATGAAAACTCAAAGCCTCATAAGTATTAAGGGATGACTTTTCAAAGGAATCTCTCAACCTGACTTCCATTCTTCATGGACAGCATTGGGGTGCCACACTTCATTGATGCAAAAGTAATGACTCTTCATCACAGGCAGTTTCAATGCATCTGAGAAAGGGCATCTGTGGGTTTTTTCATGAATATTCTGCAAAAGCAATTCATGTGCTGTGCAAACTGCATGCGCTGAAGTTATGTACATATGAGCACAGGATGAAGGCTGACAAATACTGCACTGAGTAAAGTTTAGGATGCAGGTCTGTTCAGTCTATGAAAAAATAAGCTGAAGGACAGGAATCTTCTAAAACAAGTAACCTAGCTGTTAACCTTCTGATTTGGTCCATGAGGGGGAAGCTGCAAGGGGAAAATGTACAGTAGTTTTGATGGAAGTTATTTCCGTGATCTAAATTATGAAAAGAGCACACGGCTTCATAAATGTACAAAATAGATGAGCCTGGTCTCAGGCAAAAGGTGCCTGAATGAATGGCCTGTTCTTCCCAGGTGTTGACCACCCAGTATTCACAGGGAAATGGGGGGGTGATGAGTGCATCAGAAGATCAAAGCATGTATTTTGGCACTTAATATTAGGTGGATGCTTTCAAATATTTTCACCACATCTTAAATGTTTGTCCAGGTATTGTGTATTGTTGAGACTTGTTCAGCAATTCCTGTAAATAAAAACATTGTTTCAAAATATCCTGAAGGCTTCTTCCCTGAGAAAAGGAGAAATAATAGAGTGTGTATGCTTGTTTGCACTCGTTTTCCAAAGCTGCTCAATGAAGTAGAAAAGCTTGTTACAACTACACTGGCTATCTAAGCAAGCAATTTGCACAGTTTGTAAAGGGCTGACTTAATTATACAATGGAAAAAGGCTAATATTAGATTTGTATTGTATATGCAAGTTATCTGCAATCTTTCAATACTTGTTAACATAAATACATGCAAAAGCTGAAACAGATACCGGTTTCCACAACTTTCCTTGCTGAATGTGCAGGGATTTGCTGTGTAAGTGTTATGTGCTCATATGCAGGGATTTTGAAACGTACGTGTGCAAGATCATTAATAAGCCCCAAAGGAACACTTACTAAACTACTATGTCTTGATCTGCATGTGTCACTCCTTCCCAACCAGCCCTAACACATTGTAGAATACAAGTCCCTTTTAACACAGTGACTCACAGATCTTGTAGGAAAGAACAGGAAAGGGTCAAGCTATTCCCATTAGTCGAGATGTTGTGTTAATCTCTGAATTGGATCCCTCCCCAAAATGCTCAAGGGAAGGAGTGTAGAAGAAAAAAATAAAATAAAACAAATAAATACCAATCAGGAGAGATGGACCTCAAGCCTGCCTGGCTACTCTTTCAGAGCTCAGTCCACATTTAGTCCACCTTTTCCTTCACCCAGTAGAAGTGGCAACACGTGTTTGCTTTTGGAGGGCCAGTCAGCCATCCTTCCCTTCTCAGCAGGAAAATCTCCTGGCATTCACTGCAAGGTGAATGCTCATGCTGTTTCACACAGTCTGCAAATCAGTCATTTGCATCTCGTATTACTACTCTTTTACAAAATTAAGTGAAATACCAATGGTAAAGTATTGCCTTTTCTCTGCATTAAGGGGAAGCAAGGACTCAGTGAAGGAAACAGTTTGACTTTTTTGTCCAGACTAAGGCAATTTTAAACTTACAAAAAATTGATGCCCCCAGCACAGCTTCTGTACAAGCCACTGGAAACAGCTGGGTGCAAAATCCACTTAGCCCAGAATGCAGACAGAAGTGCAGCTTCCTGCTGTAACTTTGCAGGAAATGTTTTGAGTTACAGTGATCCCCTGAACAAACAGAAGTTCACTGCTGATACCAGAGGGAGGGGAATCTAGCTGCTGGCTGGGAGCCTATAGCCAGTTTCCTCTAGCAATGGTCCCTTCTTCCTCCCAGCTAGTCCCTGTTTGCAGAATGAGAGGGGAGAAAGAGAGCGTCTTCCAGGGGTTCCCCAGCCAGCACTGGAGGGTGGAGTGTGTGAACTGGACCCTCCCATCTCACCACATTTGTTGCATGGCATGCTTCAAAAGGCACTTGCTTAGTGGTCCGTGGGAGTTTGTTCCTTGTCACAGGTTGGGATGAAAAAGCCCTTGACTGAGTTGTTCAAACTTTGTAGTGCTGCATTTTACTTATTGATGCTGATCTTCTTTGGTTGTTCCTTTTACCTCGTGCTCTGCTTTTTCATGGTCTTATGAAAAGGGCTGTTTTTTAGAAAGTGGAGACTGAAAAAAGTGCCAGACTGAACTCCCTTCACTCCCTTTTCCCCCTCCCATTCTGAAAACAGCTCAAGGCTGGGAGGCAGCACAGCCAGAAGTTACAGAAGATGCTCTGTTTTGAAACATCTTCATCTGACCCCTCATGCAATTTAAACTTTTAGAAAGCATCTGGAAATACTGGTTTCAAGGCAAATTGCTTTTAGATTCATAGAGTTTGGCTAGTATGTTTCTGGCTGGCGTGAGCGTCTGCAACATTTCACGAGAGCTGCTCGCACGTGGTTAAATATAGCATGCAGCTATATTTAGAGTACTATACACTAAAATAATCACCCTAGACTTATTTGTACTAAATCTATTTTATGTTCATAATTTAGTAGGAAATTACATTGAAATGAAGGAATTGATGTCAGTCGGGGTAATGCCCTAAATTCTTTAAAAAACCCTTTCCATAAACAACAGTAATGTCCTAACCCTCCTACCAGTTTTATATAGAATCTATCAAGAACCAAAAGGCTACCTGACTTTGACTCAAAAAGAGTCTGAAGTGCCAGTGACTCCATAAGTCCTCTAATGACTGTAGTTTTGCTAATGGTATTACAAAGCAGATATTCTACTATGATTTGTGATTGGCAGCCACATACAACCTTAAGACTGATTTGTGGCCCGATTCAATTTCTGTCAGCATCTATCTCATCGTTTTATTGTATGCAGAAAAACAGGATAATCAGCTCAACGTTTGCTAACTAACCAGTACAGCTGCATATAATATTAATAGACAAATCCACAGCCAATTGGCAGAAAAATAATTGTGAATGTAATTTTGGGAGTCAACCCAAGCCTCACATGTAGCAAAATGCTGTGCTCTTCAAATTAGGATAACAACAATAATTTTCTTCTTCTTCTTTTAAGGTTGCTCATTGTTATAAATCCATTCTGGTGAATGCTTCCTAACAATGACTTTCTCCAGAGACTGAATTTGAAAAGATTCAAAGTGTAACATTTTCAGGCTGGTCGAGCACATGGGCCTTCCTGCCAATGCTGTATAACACACTTGTTCCCTCTGTGCATTACCCTGACTCAAGCCAGATGGCAGTGCTACACAGAGACAGTCAGAGAACAGATGACATGTTCAGAAGAGACTATCAGTTCCAGCATGCTGCCCAGAAGCCAAGCTGAATTCCTTGGAGCCAATCCCCTCGTGGCAATTTGAGATTTATTTAAAATCTGTTCCTCAGAGGAGGAAAGCAAACTGTAACTGAGCTGCATTTGCCTGAGGCTTTGAGAAGCCAATTAAGTGTTTTTGGTCAGTAGGAAGATCTCAGCCTAGCCATAGTCAGTAAATACCAAGCATCTATTGTTTCACTCTGTATAGGAGCATGAACTTCAATTTCCCACAAAAATCTTCTTTAATAAAATAATATTGCCAAGGTTTTTAACAGGCAGAAGTTAGGAAGTTCAGAGATACCATTTTCTGCTCATATTTAATGAACACAAAACAGTACATGGTACTTCACATTATTTTTATTAGAAACGGCTCTCAGCCCAATATTTTTTTCTGAATACTCATAATTGGAGACGATTCTGCTCAAAAGAAAAAGGGGAGCCAGCTTTACAGGTAACAGAAAGATATTTAGATTTAATTTTTTCCACAGGTTTGGGACTATAAACAAATGCATAAAAAACTCTCTGATTTTGCTTTGGGCCTTTCTCTACCTTCATTTTTGTGTTTTCGTACCAATGTGGCAGAGCTTTTTACATATTGATAATTTGGAGGGGAGAGGGAACAGGGGAAGGAGGAGGAGGAGGAGAAGGACAGGTTTACCTGCAAACTTCATACATAAATTAATTCTGGCCAGGAACCAAGCTTAAGAAATTCCAGCTTCGAAAAAAGTAATTTTAAGCATGAATGATGCATGCCTCAGCGACTGGGGGGAGGCACAGAAGTGCTGGCAGCGGTGGGAACGCGGCCGTGACCAGGGGTCGGTGATCACCCGCAGATGCCACTGGCAGAGTAAGATAAGCGACAGTGTCAGCGGTGCCTTTTCATAGGGGGTGCACATGCACCCTCTATGCATCACCAATGGATTTTAAGTGTCTTACAACTTCCTAAAATAGGTCGTTTATGCACGCACTCTGGGAGTGGCATGGGGCAGAGGGCAGCACCCTGAGCGCCGCTCCAGTTAAAGGGCCCAGAATATCTTGTGTATCAGCATCTCCACGCTTGAAAATGGCAGTGAGTGAGCTTTAGATAAAGTGACCCTGCTGCCATTTTTAAGCACAGGGACACTGATACACAAGACAATGGCAACTGCTGGAGCACAGGGTGCACAGTAATTCCAGTGCTCTGATGCACTGTAATTACAGTGTGTTGGAGCAGCATCGCTGCTCAGATATAGGCATCCAGGGTCTTTGAAAGGGAGGGTTAAATTGACATTTGCATTGCAATCAGCAAGTTACTGGAAGGAGGGAGAAGCAGGGTACCAGTCTTTGGCACCAGATTCAGACAGAGCACCAGAAGGGCAGCCCCTAAGGAGCCTGTGCCACTGCAGCCCCTGTTCTGGGAGCTGGTACAGGGGCAACAGCCACCCAAGCAGCCACTACAACTGCAGGAGCTCCACAAGTACTTTGTGCCCCCTGACTCATCCCAAACACCCATGCCACTCTGGCTACCAACATTATGAAGTTATGTTTCTGGTGATTTTAAAGTAGAGAGAGAAATAAGTAGTTCCATAATTTTAATGTTCTCTGACCTAGTCATCCAAGGTTCCCAGAAATGGCAAATCAGGCAGGGAGTCCAGAGAAGCCCCAACATGACACAAAGTCCATTTTCTCGGTCTGTCTTATGAAAGTAGCCATACAATATAATGTTCTATTGTGTTAATCCTGGTCCTCCTAAAGGCAAAAGGAGTTTTACTTTTAGGTCCTCAGTTGCATCCGAGCGCTAAAGCCTTGTCCTCAATCTCACAGAGCAGTGCTTTTTATCAGACAAACAGTAGGCAATTATGGACTACTTCTCCTAAAAATGGATTGAAGCAATATTCCTAGTCAGAGATCATTGTAAGTGTCTTCCTGTCTGTAGAAAGGATTTCTTTAACTTAGTCATACACCTGTTTATATAGGTTGACTCTTGACTGAGACAATTAGAGGGAGAAAGCGGCATTTGTAACTGCTTACTTCAAAGATCACGATAAACTTTGTAGAAAAGCTTCTTCTGCATCCCAGTAGGTCAACAGGGGTCATGTTCATGGAGACACATATATCAATCCACACTAGGGCAAATATTAGTTCCCTTTCATCAGCACTGTGTGAATAGGTGGGGTTGAAATACAGGCCCAATCCTTGTTTGGGGAAAGGAGATGATAGGCTGTCCTATATATACAGCATGCTTAATTTGGCTTCTGCAAAGAACACCAAATAGACATGAATCTACACCATAACATTCATTTAGTTTAGTCCAAGATGATCTAATTCCTTTAGGGCTGTCTGATGATTCTGTTTTACATCATGCAAAGAACATCCTCCATTATAAATCATAGACAACAGCTTCACAACATCTGAACAATATTTCCTCCTTCTGTTCAGTAAAAGTAAACAAAAACCTACCTAAGCAAGGAGGGGGGGGGCTAACAGAGAGTACGTGTAAAGTTTCTATGCACATACTCCCTCCCTCCTGCAAAAGGTTGATGTTTAAGACCCAGGCACTGCTTAGAAGGATATAAACTCCTAGATTTTTAAAGCCAGGTATAGATGGCGTTCAGGAGAATATACAGAAATCTGATAACTTTCAGTAAAAAGTTAAATGAATGAGATGCCATATATTTTGGCTGTTCCATACAGCTCAGAACAGAACAGAACAGAACAGGATCTTTCTACTACATCTTGGGCACTCTGTCTCCACCAATTAAAATACATTACATCAATTCTCCATTTTACATGTACAGCACAACCTCACTATTATACATGTCCATGATCCTGGGGGAAAAGAGGATATTCACTATACTAGGGGTAGTCAACTCTCTGTATCATAATAAAAAACGCTTTTCTGCTATTGGGATTGTTAAAGGCAAAGACTTGTAATAAATTGGACTGGTTATATGGAGGTTATATTGTAAATGTTTAAATTAGATAGCATCATATCTTCACCATATAGGATGCATCCAGATGAAAAGGAATGTTTCTCCAGGGACATGTAGGAGTGGGACACCTCGTGCTGCTGCTACTTGTACCGTGCCATGCATGCTCTGGTGTACAGATTACCCTGAGTGGGGTTGGAGAGGCTGGGGGCAGCAACTGGGGGCTGGGGCCTAGCTCTGGATGGCCAGGCTCCAGTTCTGGGTGCCATGTGTTGCCACATGCCTCGCCCCACTGTTTTTTGGCACGGGCTTTTTTGACCCTGGGATCTCCCAGGGTCAAAAGCATTCCCCGACCCCCACACTTTAAAGTAGCAGTGCAGGGAATGCTTGCATGTGTAATGGTGTGGAACCACAGACGGGTCTGCGGCACCACATACTGCATGTCTGCACTCGTCTGGATGCGCACATATGGTGCAAAACAGGTATAAGTAGTTGGCATGGCTTTTATTCTCGAAGCCATTCAAAATATTAGCATATAAAGTGATACAGGGTGGTGTTTTGGAAGGTCTATAAAAAAGATGTCATTTTCATTAGAGCTTCAAACTGAGTCCAGAAAGTTCATATAAATCTCTTGAAGCATTGAGCTTTGTGTGAGATAATAGGATCTCTGGTTTAGAACCAGCCCACTCTAACCACAAAGCCACCACCTGCAAAATATAGATCTCCAAGAGCTTCCACACAGCTTTGCAGAGCAGCTTAGAAAGGCCTCTCTAAAAAGTAGGGCACTGTGCTGAACAAAGAGGAGCAATGAGGGGGGTCAATAAAGGAGGCAGCTATAGAGAACTTCAGTTCTCAAAAACCAGTCAGCTAAGACCTTGCAGTAACACTGAGGACATCTACATGACTTCTTTCTTAACAGTATGAGTCCTTGCCAACAGTCCAAGTCCCACCTGCTCCTTTCCACCAGAGCACACAAGAAACTGACAATTAAGCAGGGCAGCTTGCTTGGGCGCAGCCCTATGCGTCGTTGCCACCACTATTCTGAGACATTCCCAAGACAGCATGGTTAGACCCAAGAGGGATACATGCAACTTGGAGCAGTTTACTTCACCTATTTGACAGGTGATCGTTTGTCAGTGGCAAGCCTGAGCTTGTAAGGCAAGCCATTTAGACATGCCCTAAGTTCAGTTAGAAATACGAAAGCAAGATAAACCATGGCTTAAACCTGTAATATGGTGTTATATTCTTCAACAATGTCCTGATAGGATTGTGACTATTTTTAGATAAAAATCTAAATTTTACCCTAAAAAGCTGCTTGTGCTTCCCACTGATGTGGAGAGGAGCACTGCCCAAGTTCGTAAGGCCAGAATTTTGTTCTCAATTTAAGAGGTTATAAATTCATAGTTTCATAGTTGGTAGGGTCGGAAGGGACCTGAGCAGGTCATTAAGTCCGACCCCCTGCCACGGCAGGAAAGGGTACTAGGGTCAAACAGCCCCAGCAAGGTGATTGTCTAGCCTCGTCTTAAAGACCCCCAGGGTAGGAGCCAGCACCACATCTCTCGGAAGTTGGTTCCAGATCCTAGGGCCCTGACAGTGAAGTAGCGCCTCCTGATGTCTAATCTGAATTTACCCTCTGCCAGCTTGTGACCGTTATTTCTAGTCACTCCTGGCAGTGCTCGGGGGAACAGGGACTCCCCCAATGCCTGC
>NW_017728886.1:93058228-93075911 GCF_001723895.1 Crocodylus porosus
GATGACCTGGTCATAGAAGGCCACCAGTTTGGTCTGACAGGACCTGCCTCTAATGAACCCATGTTGGTTGCCCCTAAGCATAACCTCCCCTGCTGGCCCCTCGTGGACATGTGCCAGAATAATTCTCTCAAAAAGCTTACCCAGGACTGAGGTAAGACTAAATGGCCTATAGTTCCCCAGGTCCTCCTTCCTCCCTTTTTTGAAGATGGGAACCATGTTGGTCCTCTTCCAGTCCTCTGGCACCACAGCAGAGCACCACGAGTGCTAGTAAAGCTGTGCTATGGGTCCCGCAACGACCTCAGCTAATTCCCTCAGCACTCTAGGGTGGAGATTGTCCGGACCAGCTGATTTAAATACTTCCAGTCCCTCCAGAAGTTCCCTGACTAGATCCTCACTGACCCTTGGCCTAGGTGCACCTCCCCTGGGGCCTGAGGGGGGGCCATTGGGGAGGCTGATCTGGTCCCTCCTCAAGAAAATGGAGGCAAAGAAGTCAGTAAATAGGTTAGCTTTGTCATCTGGTGTGATGACCAAATTTCCTAGCGTGTCTTGCAGGGGCCCCATGTTACCCAGTACCTTCTTTTTTCCCCCTATGTATTTAAAAAAGGACTTCTTGTTGTCCTTGATCTGGGAAGCTAGTCCCAGTTCCATCTCCGCCTTGGTCTTCCTGATTGCCCCCCTGCACCTCCGAGCAACCACAGTATAATCCTTGTCATGGGGTGGGGTCCTAGGGGTGGCTGTGAACTCCCCTATCGCCCCCTACCGTGCCAAGTCGGTGTCAATGCACCCCCGTTCTCGCCCGCCACATCTTTGATGTTATAAGTGTTATGGGAGGCTGCCTTTTCAACCCCTTGGACACGATACCCCTGATGTATCCCAGTCTGTGCCCCGTCTCAGCTGATTCCATGCACTAAAGCCTTAAGTGCTACGCATGGCTCCTACCACCCCTGATACCCCGCCCCAAGCCTCTCAGATGTACCAGACGTTGTCTTGTCAAAATCCCTTGGCGCGCCCTCACGGACGCTCCCTGGCTTCTCTTCACATAATTGCCCACACCCTCCTGGGCTCCCTGGGGTTATCTTACCCTGGTCCAGGCCCTCACGGGCTCTCTGGCCTCTTTCTCAATGGCCTGCGCCCACACCGGGGCTCTCTCTCTTGGTCCTGCCCACACTGGGGCCCTGCCTCACAAACAGGACTCAGGTGGCCATAGCCATGCCTGGCCTCTAAATCCCCTCCGCAGATCTACACCTCCTGTGGGCTCAGGCGGCCTTGGCCCTACCTGGCCCCCAATCCACTATGCCCCTTTGCAGGGCTGGGGTCAGTGCCCCCTTAATGCTGTGCCCTCTCTGGCACTGGGGTCTCCACACCACTGCGGAGCCCCATGAGGTCTCCTCCAACCCCTACTAGCCTCACCCGGTCCTCCAGTGTAACAACAAACAACAGAACGTAATAACATGAGCCAATCGGCTACAACTCAAACTAAGCCTCCTGGCTAAATGTAAACTCTAAGCCCTTTGGCTAATCATCAATCAAATCCCCTACCTGGGCTTTCTCCTCCCAGTATCCTCGAGCCAAAGCTGTTCAGGCCATCAAGCTGTTCTAGGTTGCACCCTCCAGCAGAATTCCTTCTCCCTTGGATGTTAGCAGAGAACTGCCTGCTTGGCCTCAGCCTAGTCTGTTTATATAGGCCAGGCCCTGCCCCGTTCTGGTCAGCTGACCGAACTGCGGTTGCCCCAGCAACCAGCACCTGTACCTTTTCCTAGGAGCAGGGCACGGGAGTGTCCTGCGACAATCCTCCCTGGTGATGGCTCCTCCCTTCCATTGGGTATACACCCCCTTTTAGCTAGGAGACATTCCTGGATGCTTTTGGTGAGCCATGGGGGCTTTTGCGCCCTCCTGCCCCCTTTGATCCATGTTGGGATTACCTCCCTTTGGGCTTGGAGGATCATCTCCTTAAGGAGCGACCACTCTCCTTGGACACCTGGCTCCCCTCCCCTCCGGGACCTCAGTGCTTTCCCAACTATTCTCCTTAGCTCATTGAAGTCCGCCCTCCTGAAATCAAGGGCTGCTGCCTTGCTGCAGGCCTTTGTCACCTTGCACTGGATGGTGAATTCCAGCAGGCAATGATCACTGTCCTTCAAGATGTCCCTTTACAATTAGGAGTATTTTAAATATGGGACACAAAAATTTTCATGTACATTATGGCAGACACTTGGGTTTATCCTTAAAATAGTCCCTTCAGTGGAACTATTTACATAAATAAGAACTGGTTGTATGAGTACAATTTTCAAAATGGAAAAACAGCCTGCACCATTAGTATAATACTTTTGCCTGAAAGTATAAACTTCCATCACTGGTTCTAAATGATCAGGGAGAAATTAAAATGAGTGTATATATTCTCTTTGGCTGTGATCATCATTTTTACAGTACTTGCATATTTCCACGCTATTTGTGCAAAATATTTGTAGCTACAACAGCAATTTTGCCAATATGCAAGCCCTAGACTTCTGTAAAATACAATATAAATAAAGTTTAAAAAATGACAACAAAAATTCTTTGCATGAACTTTTGGGTTTTTTTAAATGGAACAAATGCTAATCCCCTTTTCCCTTTTGTAACAAAACTATCAACTCAGCTCTTCCACTTGACTCAGTCCCGCATTGACAACCCAAACTTATTTTTTCTTTTCCTTTAATCACCTAAGAAAAGAGTGTAGGGTCCTGAAACCTGGATGGATGTAGATGAATGACCAACTGGAAATTCTGTACTTCTCAGAGGCATACCAATCTCCTTTGTTGCCCTGGGCAGAGCAGGCAAGGCAGGGCAGGGGTTGTTGGGATGAATGGGCAGAGGTTTACTGCTGTGGCACTCCAGTTGCAGCAGCCCTACAATGCAGGCTCCCTGGCATCCCCTCTAAATCGGTGTCCAGAGCTGGTGCCCCCTTGTCCACCCCTGGATATGCTACTGGTGCATATAATCCACCATTGACTAAGCCCAGAGGAAGGAGGGCAAGCAGGATTTACGGTCAAAGGCCCACCTACGCAAATTAAAAAGTGCAGTTGACAGGATTACAAAAACAGAGGAGAAATATATCAAATTGTCCAAAATAATGTAATTTCTCTTTTGTGCATACAGTTGAGAGCAGGTATGCACACACATAGCCAGTGGAAAAAGAAGGGTTTTTAAACCCGAAAGCTTGCTTAATAATTGTTTTCCAACTATTTAAGTTGGTCTAATAAAAGATATCAGATTCACGCAAAGAACCTTGTCTGCCTATGTTCTTAGACCAACACGGCTACAACCTATACCCCTGTAGATTTCTATACAGCATTCTGCTACAGTGACTACAGCAGCAGCAACACCCAGAGTTAAGAAGCCCTTGCAGAACCTAGATCTAGGTCATGGCCTCAAATCACTTGAAGCAACAGAACATTCCTACCTGTCCCCTATAAAAGCTGCTCAAGAAGCTCCTTTAGTCATCCAACACACCAGAATTTACACTGATAAGCCTGCAGCTGCACAAATGTCCCCATGACTGCATTTCTATTAGAGCACAGATGATCCAGGATGAACTGTATGCCCTGAAAATAACCTTTTGGTGCAGCACGTAGAAACTACAAATTTACCACAAAAATCTGAATTTCAAAACAAGAAGTCTGGTTTAAACTGTGTGCCCCTCCCTACTGATTCTAGTGGGAATCTGGCAGCTAAACCATAGCATGTAGTTTTGAAAACTTAATAGGCCTGAAGCCCTCATTATACCAAAATATTCCCATTAGGCCAAATTCAGTCCTGGGATAAACAAGCAGAAAGCCATTTTGGCCCCCACACTTTAATTGCAATTTAGCCTGAGTAATGACTAATAATTGCATGAGAATATAGTTGCTATTGTTTTTTCTTTTTTAAAAAGTAGAGATCATGTCTTCCTCTGAAATATTGAAAAACAAAGCTTCAGAGCCAGAACTAAGACGCTAAAAAAAGTCAGAGGAACTTTACTGCACTGAAACACA
Source organism: Crocodylus porosus (assembly GCF_001723895.1). NCBI lineage: Eukaryota > Metazoa > Chordata > Crocodylia > Crocodylidae > Crocodylus > Crocodylus porosus. Next base: position 93,062,236 of record NW_017728886.1, read on the forward strand.
ATTAAGAGCTGGTTCCTTCATATACGATCAGCTGGTAAAAGACAGTCTTTGTTCTTAAAATTATCTTAGAGTTTTTACCTTTTCCAGCAATGCATTTATCATCTGTTTTGAATGAGGAAGAAATCCCTTTAGCATACTCCAATGAAAACTTAATAGCACATCAAGAACAGGCAGACACTTTTTTCCTTGTTATCCAACAGATTGATTTTTCCTCTGCACTTTGACTTAGTTCCCTTAAAATATTTTACCCAATGGCCAAGTTGATTTTTAAAAGTTTAACATTTCTTAATAGCTTGTTTGTTAGAACCTATATCCTCCGAAAGTCCAATTTGGGCAGATTTAGGCATGTAATAAATAATTGGGGAGAATAAAAAAGGGGGCGGGGAGGGTTGTACATGCATGGGTCTGAGTGAAAAGTCAAGCATGACAAAGATTGTTGTCTTTCTGTCATGGAAACTTATTAATTCTTCCCTGAAAGATAGTTAAACTTGCTGGCAAGAGCCCCAAAGGAGAAAAAGCAGGAAGTTACTCTCAACCTTTCTAAATGCTTGTCATAAAAGAAATGAAAATAAATGCTATCTGTAAAGTTGTCTTTTTCTGGGAAACGTTTGGTGTCTCCTCTGTAATGCCTCATTTTTACTCAGCAGCTCAAAAAAGCAAAGCACATTAGAACAATGTTTCATGTCTGAAATGAAGTGGTCCACAAAGCAGTGATGAAAGACACAGACTCCACTACATGTTCCTCCTTGTATTGGGAGAGATGGAAGAAGTGGCATAACCTACTGAATATAAAGATATAATTTCTCTGCTCACATTACTTGCAGACAAAAAGCTACCACTGCATTTGTAGTTGATTATTATAACATCTGGAAAGCCTGGTTCACAGTTAAAGGTCTACTTATCAGCAGTTTCATGGATTTATTTCGAGTGAAATTTGGCACAGAAAGCAAAAAATTAAATCTGGCTGACATCTAGTAAGCCATTTTTTCCAGTTCTAGGAATGCAGCAAGAGAACTAGTTTGGCTATTCCAGATCATTTAAAAAAATTCTATATTAAAAAAATGTGTCAATTTAAAAGAGCGATTCTCCATACACTGAGTTCATAATGTAGGCTTTGGACATTAAAGAAGCCCTTACAAAAACGAAAGATACCATGCCAAATTCAGATGTGATGTCTAAAATAATTCAAGTTTCACAATACAATATTGGTGGAAGAGAACAAGGATAAAATACATGCTCTCTTAAGGACAATGGCAAAGCTCCCATTGACTTCATCTCAACGCTGTATAACTTATGTGTACAAGAACATAAAAAAGTGCTTCAGGAGTGGAAGGAACCAAAGCAACTTAAATGTGCATGTTCTAATCCTCCTTTTTGAAAGATCCCTATGGAATTCAATAAGCATGAAGCCATTTTTCATTAGACTTTTGATTCTGGTCAAAATCCGAACTCTAAAGAATGCAATGGAGAATTCTTCTGTAGCCGTAGTCGGCAACACAGGCCAGAATGACCCAGCTTGGGTCAAGCTGCCACTAGGACCCAACTGCCACTTCTCCCTGCTGCCTGGCTGGGGTACAGGTGAAACCTTGCTGCCAAACACTGCCAAAACCCCCTGCCACCAACCCCCACCCCTCTTGCCTCTGTAGCCCCCTGGATCCATGGACTGGATCCAGTGGCTTCGCAAGGCTAGCCTGTGGGCCAGGATTGCCAACCCAAGTTACAGACTTATTTTGTTGTTCTTAAATTTAGAAGGGAGTTTTTCATTTAGTAGGGAGTTCTTAAATTTAGTAGGGAGTTTTTCATAAGGGTTGTTATACAAGACCTTGAATTTGGCCAAGAGATTCCACAACTCTCAACTTTCCATTGAGGCCATCACCATCATCATCTTTTTCATTGGGTAAACCCTGGGAAAAAGAAAGGGTGGGGACTGCTTTTAATAGGCATGTTGGGGAGAATGATGCCATCCTTTTACATGAGACAGATTACACTACTAGATGGAAATTTAGGTAGCTTGATGTTGATCATCATGGCCACTATTAGTTTCAAGGCAACTGGAAAAAAACAAACAAACACATTTTGGAGACCCACACGTCAGCTGGGGCCTGAATCTTATTGGGATATTAGTTATAAATAATAAACAAAAATATTATAATAGTATTTTTTCAGTTCTCATGCTTTGGCCAAGTAGATGATCAGGTGTCAGTTATTTTTGTGCATATACTAGATATTTCACCGTAGAGAAAAATACTTTGCATTGTCCACTAGTGATAGCAGCACTCTATTATACTATCCTTCTGAATTCAGGAAGAAGGGGCTTTTCTACAAGTTCTCTGCTGACTCTAGTCATAGCTCCAATTCTCAGTCAAGATAATATGGAATAGAGAAGGCATCTACTCTTGTTGATCCTTCAGCAATTACATATAACCTGTTTCTTCATGTATTGTTAATCATAGATGAATCTCTACAAATTAAAAAAGGAGCTCTGAACTGTGGCATGACAGAAGAGATCAACAACTTGGAAAGTCTCTTTGACCTGTACAGATTAACAACTATGTAACATAAAACAGAAAAGAATATGAAGAAGTGCCAATAAAAGGATGCCACAGAAAGTTTGGTACTTTCCTACAGTGCTGTCATTAAAGGGAAAGACGTGCTGTAGTCAAGGTAAGACTCCAAAACCAGTAGTATTCCAGTGAGTTATAATACTTAATATCCGATGTGAATTCTACCCAGGAACTGTTTAGTCTTCTCATTCTTGAACAGTTTTTTGGCATCACAGAGCTATAGTTCTCAAGTCTACAGTGTATTTGAGGGACCCCAACTACCATATTTACTTTAATCTAAGACAAGTCCCTGTCCCTCTCTGCAATCACATAGGGGAAGGAGGAGAGCCTCATATTGGATTCAAGTACTGGCCTAGGCCAGATGACAGTTCAACTCTGTCTTTGGCTCCAGACTTGGAGCTGTGCCACTGTCACAGGCCAGGGTGGCTCATTTGGTGGGGGAAGGGGCTCGCAGCCAGGGAAGTTTTGCATGTGCAGCTGCGGTACAGGTGAAACCTTGCTGCCAAACACTGCCAAAGCCCCTGCCACCAACCCCCACACCTCTTGCCTCTGTAGCCCACTGGATCCAGGGAGGGGAGGGGATGAGGTGGGGGAGACCATGCAGTCTATCCCAACCCTGCTGCCCCCTCCCACCCTTATGTGCTGTTCTGGTCCCTTCAGCCCCAAACTAGCTCAGCTGGGACCTGCTGCCACTTCTCCCTGGCTGGGGTGGGGAGATTGCTGCTGCTAACTGTTACACAACTGGAGCAGAGCTGCAGTGGAAGGTAAGCAATGTGGGGTGGAGAGGTAGGTAGGCACAGAGGGACAGACAGCAGGAGTCAGATACAGGCACCCGGGCAAGCAAAGAGGACAAGGGGTAGGAGAGCAAAGGTCATGGATCTAGCACCTTGCTTTCCTTTCCCCCTGCTAATGCTTTCTCCACAATAGCAGTAAGGGGCGGGGGGAGAATTTAAGACAACCCCCCTATACACAGAAAATTTATGAAAGTTATAATTTTCCATGTACAAAAAATACTTATTAGGGGGAGGTGAGGGTCATCTTAAAATTTGAAGTAGTTTTGGATTTGCGTAAATATGGTACATACCAGAAGCCAGTTTATGACCAAAAAAGTAACCCAGTTGGAGTAATTTCTCAAAAGAAAAGTTTATCTTAAGGAGGAAGGTCAGAGACTTGTTCACTTATCTATGTCATTCACATCTAAACTATGTGGAAGGGGTTTTTATGCAAGAATGAGGGACATAAAAAACAGAGTTAAGGCCTTCTGTAGAATAAGAATATAATGAAGATGCATTTTAGGAGTTATCAAGGGGTAGAATGAGGAAGAAGAGCAGGGAGGAGTGAAGATAGCCATATGGAAAACATGTTTTGTACATGAGCCAACTGTTTTTCCTGTTGAAAATAGACTAAGGTTCAGTGAAGAATTGTAATTCAGATCCCAAATGATAGCTTTCCCATGGGCATTTAAACCAAGCATACATGGCAAGGTTTCCTAAAAATACTCAACAGTTTCTACTAAAAATAATGAGGCTTTCTATATGCCAAGCATTTTAGAAAAATCTAGCAGGAAGTAGAAAAGAAGTGAGAGCTTTGTAAAGAAAGCTGGCTCATGCTACTGGAGTTGGTTCTGCCATTTCTCTGCCTGATGACCTGATACTCACTCAGCCAGGTGCCAAGGGAACATCTTGGTGGTGGCTAATCTTGTGAATTGGATTCTGATCTGTAACAGGGATCTAAATTCAAAGCATCTCTACCAAAAATTACAGAGCTAGCCTGAATTTACATCAGTGTGACCAAGGCTGAATTGAGCCCTGAAGCTCTGTCTGCCAAGTAGAAAGCAAACAATTTGTTCAGCACCAATAATGTGTTCACAAGGTGCCAAGAGTCACAAGACATCAACACTTGCTCCATGGCATTAGGCAACTTGGAATGGGATCCCAACGTCCCGCTGCAAGTGTGATCAAACCCATACAAAAAGAGCCAAAACAAACAGTGTGGGGGATTTCTTTTGGAACAATAAAATATATTTGCCATTAAAAACATGCCAGATGAAGAGGAATGACAGAACAAGAAAATGGAAGGTGATGAAACACACGCATGTCTTACAACCTGTTAAAGATCTAACTGAAAAAGTTCCTCTTTGAATAGGAGGTGTATAGGTTGTAGCTGTGTTGGTCTAAGGACATGGGCAGACAAGGTTCTTTGGGTAAATCTGGTATCTTTTATTAGACCAACTCAAATAGTTGGAAACATTCTTTGAATAGGATGCCTCTCTAAACGCTAGGCTAGGTAATATATTACTTCTAGAAAAAAACCCTGTCCCTAATAGACTCAAGCTAAAACAAAAAATTCCGAGTTTAAATTAAGCATTTCTACACAGACTTTTGCACTAGTAGATAAGCCTTTCACTTAAGCCACTCCAATTATTTCAGCAAGACAAGGTTTTGAATTGATACATATATTATATTTGTGTTTCTGGAGCCTCAGGTCTGGATTTGGCGGTGTTCCTCAGATCCCATCATATAATGCATGAATATAATTGCAATTATTTGCAGTACAGTAGCATGCACAGTCTTTGGCAAGGATCAGTTGCACACATACTGTAAAGACAGTGTCCATCGCAAAGGGACTACAGTCCAAATTTAGATGCAATACAAACAACAAGCTTTGGAGGAGGGGAAGGGATCATAAGAGTAACACTGTAGTAAGAAAAACATGATTAAATAAACTTGAGTTAATATTTGTTTTAACTAAATAGCTGAGAAATTAATTATGATAATTGTCTCTGCTTGCTACCTGTTAGTTGTTATTTACTGTAGCTTATCCAGGGCATAACAGCAGAAATGCTGTAAGGAAAGTGCTCAGTGATGAGAATTCTAGTCTGGGATTTAGGACATGGATTTAATTCCTAGTTTGCTACAGACTTTTTTGCGATCCTGCCCAAATCACATGTTCCTCAGAAAATGGGGTAATATTTTAAAGGTTATTGTGAAGATAAATGCACTGGAAACTGCAGTCATAGAAAGAGCTATAAAGAGAGAGAAGCTAAAAGAGGATGTGAGAGTGTGAGGTTTATAAACTGATTTGGGGATGTGGTAGCACAGAAGAAAGATCAAAGGCTTTCACCACAAATAGATCTGCATTTAAGTTTTGATGGGACTTGGGCCCTCTCTTCACCATAACTTAGAGCAAAAATGACTGTTTTTGGACAGGGTTTTTTGTGGAAAAACACAGTATGGGGACCTTCTGGGAAATTTCTCTGGAATCTCCCTAGAGCTAATGCAAGTACCAGATGTGTATAATTTTCACATACATAGAAGGAGTTTGCAGTAGTTAAATCTAACCTCCACATGGGAGACATTTTATGTCAGTTTGCTTGGGACTAATATTCTTGCTCCCATGTTTGAATTCTCCCTTTCTTCATCTTTATTCTACTATCCCTCCCCTTACCCAGCTTGCAAAGAAAGAAAGAAAGAAGAGCAAACATGTAAAAATCGCCAGAATATTCTGTTAGTATAAAGTTAACCAAAAGTGCCTTAAAAAAAACACAACATCATCATGGCCTTTACATTAGCTTCTATAAAGTCACGCACAGAGTATTGTAAGACTTCATTCCACAACATGTCATAACCTAAAGCTGCCATGCCAGAAGCTGAACTAGGAAATACTTCATTTGGATAAAATACCCACTTGCAATTAATTTTTTTAATTATCCAATCCAAATTCAGTGCAGTGAAGCAAGAGAAACAAGATGAGACACTGAACTGTCATTTGTAATCCAAATAGTTAAAGAGGCACTTATATGCTAGTTCAGGTTGCACCACGTTTTAGCTGCCACCTTTTTTATAGATAAAGACATAGCTTGCTGGATGGAAAACCACAAGAAGAAAGCAGCATCCACAAAGCCAAAATGATATTTTGGATATGGCGCGGGTGAAAAAAAAAAAAAATTCCACAGGAGTGAATTATTTTATCACAAAAATGTGTTTGAAATCCAGAGGAGTTACAGCTGCAAACCATACATCTAGAATTCCCCAAAGTTCATAGATGTTGGATCCCAGGATTCGGTATAAGTCAGTGGTGCTCAACCTTTTGGCCTTGGGGCTGGTTTGTGGGCCAGATTAGGCACTGGGGTTCCACACTGGCCCCTCCCACACCCCACACTGAGATTGGGTCCTGGAGGGCCAGCACTGCTCCCTCTGCAGTCCCCCACCCCACCTTCCTAGTGCACTGGGATTGGGTCTTGTGGGCTGGCACTGTCCCTTCCTGCCCCCCTGCATCTTGGGATTGGGCCCTGGTGCTGGGATCAGGTACCAGATCCAGCACACAGGGTGACATTCTCCACAGGTTTGGAGACTTGGCAGCAGGGGAGCAGTGCCACCACTCCCCCATTACCAAATTTCCAGACCCATCAAGAGATGTGTGGGCCAGACGACAAGGAGCTATGTACCATATCTGGCCTGTGGGCTGGATGTTGAGCTCCCTTGGTTTGAGCCTATCTTTGAATGATGAGCTGAACAGTACCTATCAATATTTGCTCCTTTTTCTACTTTGATTCCATTTTTGATTGCTAGGCAAAGGAACTTGCTTGAAGTGTGGTTACCTGCCAACAAAATGTTTAATGGAGGTTTTCCATGTTAAACTGAAGTGATTTTAGCCAGCTCTTAAGAAGTATTCACATACAATGTTGCACCATATTAACAAAGTTGAAAGAGGATTTTTTCATGCATTTGTTTGATGCAAAGCAAAAGCTCGGAGTAAAAAAACAAACTACCCCCCACCCCCAAACCCACCAGAAAAAAAATAGCTTAGGAATGGCTAGACAAGGTGGAACAAGGAAACAATAAAGGCTAACAGCAGCAATACTTTCTATTCTGTCTTTATCAAAACTAGCCATTAGAGAGACTTTGGATTGCTATAAAAGCCTGCCTACTTGTGGATTCAACCTTTTACCACATAACCCTGACTTCATAGTCAGGTAAAGGAGGGAATTACAGCTGTTAAGTTGGGGCTATTATGAAAGGCCTCATTCACATAAAGGTTTTATTTTGTGTGTGGGTTGGCTTTTTTTTCTTCTTTAGTTTTTGACCCCCAAATGGAAAATCCTCTACAAAGCCAAGAGGATACAGTAACTGCTTGTAATTCTCCAGGGCTGAACCAAGAAGGCTGCAAAAGTGAGGACACAGCCCACTTCTGCAGTTGTTGTCCTCAGCTGATCCAAGTGCAGGGAGAGTGCAGAAGCTACTCCAGCCAGAGGCTGCAGCTCTGTAGGGTGCCAGACTCTGCAGGGGATAGCAGTGGTAGGGCTTAGGTTCCTCCTTTAAGCACTTGCTCCTTGCCCATCTTTCCCCTACAGGTTTCCTCTAACAACCAACAGTGGGCGCTAGAAGGAGGAGTCGCTTGCCACCACTCCAGCAGCAGCAGTCGCTTGCCACCACTCAAGCAGATGCAGGCAGACAAGAGCCCCATAGCTGTTCCTGACCCACTTCTGTTCCATGCTACAGGGAATGGCCATGCACAGAATTGGGTTCAGCCAGGGACAGCAGCAGTGGCAAGTAGGTTTTTCTTTCCAGTGCCTGCTCCTGAGGGGAGTAAGGTGGGCAGGAGGAAGCTGCGCACTGTTGTCCCCAGCTGAGCCCAGCACCCCATGTAGCTGCTCCCCACAGCCCTTGGCTGGAGCAGGGCAGGAGTGACTCTTGCTCTATCCCCCCATCCCCAGGTTTAAATGGAGTAGGTTGTTGGCAGTCTTGCCTAGTGGTTAGACCATTGAGAGAAAGCAGGAACCTGGGTACATAGTCCGAAACATGGGCTGAGTCAGGGTTGGAGAGCTAAGTTATCAGATCCAACTGGGAAACCCTTAGCTTGTGTTTTTGATACTGCCTAGGTTAAGATTCAAGAGGCTGGTACCAAGTTACCAGATACACAGGAAAATCCAGGGGCAGAGTCCAGAAGACACAGGCAGGGTCAGGATCTGCGAACTGGATGCCAAATGACCAGATCCATGGGAAAAATCTACAAGCAGAGTCTAAGAACAGAACCAATCAGGTTCAGAAACCAGGAAAGCCAGGGAGGGCAGGAACAGAGAGGCTTACCGCAATACACCTGGGTCAGAACGGTTAGCTGGCCTGTAGTCTTTCAACAGCTGGAGCCAAATGGAGAATCTGCTCTCCCAGCAGCCAATGAGAAGGCCCAGAGAGTGGTGATCTGGAGTCATTAACTGGGTTAGGGACATCAGTCAAAATCCCAGGCAGGTGTGGTCCACTAGTCATGGGTTGCTTGTTAGGGCCCTTGACACCAAGTCAGCCAGTGCCAGTGGCAGTGTTACGTCTAACCCTTTCATGTAGGATGATCTCTGCCCCGCTCCTGGCACCCCCTGCCAACTCAAACATCTCCATCCCCCATGGGTTGAGGGGCAGTGTGCTGCGCCCCCTTTTTGTAAATCCTGGGTCCACCCACATTATTCTGCATGAAATATTTCAAAAAGTTGCTACTGAGAGCTTGCATTTTCCAAACTTCAAGGAACTGTTCACAGTAAAATAAATATGAGCCTTTCATTTTGATTTCTGAATAATTAATGACATCACGAGCAAAAATAGATAAAAAAGTAACATGCCTGACTGTCACTTCTTCCTGCTTGCATGGATCATGCTTTGGTAAGATTGTTTTTTAAATGCACTCTGAAAAACAGTTCAACATAGAGTAGAATACCAAAGACCTACCACACATTTTCCCAGAATTCAAATACTGTCAAACTGAGAACTAGGTAGAGTAACAGGCATAAATAATGGCAGGTTCATTATAAGGCTCTGCATAGCTGACCCTACTACTAGTATAGCATGGTAGCGGCTCTGTTTCTCCTGCTCCTCAGTTGCACCCTAGCCTCCAACACCTTACCAATTGAGGTGACCCAGCCCTCTGACCTGGTGACAAAAATTCCACCCTTCCCAGGAAACCCACAGTTCGAAACAATAAAACGTAAACTCTTCCACTTCTCTTGGACTCAGCGTGGCCTAACTTTCCAAAACAGGTTCTGATAGAGAGCACTCTTCCTTCAGTCCTAGCCCTCACCAGCCAGCCAGAGTTCACGATCTGCTCATCCTCCCCACACCACCCACTCCCAGTCAGCTGCTAAGGGACCTGGTGTGTCCCTTTCATCTCTACCCATGAAGCCTGACACCTGCTTCAGGTGTTGGGGGAGTAGGGCTAATTAAGCTCCCAGTAGCCCCATTAGCTCTTTTGAGTTTGTGCTCCCTAGTGCAGCCCATGTGCACCGTGCTTATAATCTCAATTTCCTCATAATTGCCAATGCAACTCCAACTCTGGTGAGCATTGGGACAGACAAATCATAAGCAGCATTTTAACACCATGTGGCACGTATCTGCTTGAAGCAGGTTTAGCTAGAGCTGTGCCTGGAATACTAATGGTTGTCTGGATTCTCTTGATACCAGACTTCTTCATTTGCTATTAGCGTGAAGATATCCTTGTTTGGCAATTGCTGGGCATTCCCGTCCCCCCAGAAACAAGACAAAAACCAAACCAAACAGCTAAGTATAGATACAGCCTCAGGTTGTTGATTCCTTTTCTATTAATACCTGGCCCAATTCCATTTTCAGCAGATTTTGTCTTTTTTTTTTTTCATCCCTATATCACTTTGGTTTCTTATAGAATATATTCTCTGTTCAGAGAGAACAGAGAAGATCCATCTTGGTTGCATGTGTGCGAATAATATACTTTTTAGCTTGGGGGCCATTCCCCGCCCCAAAAAGTTCAGATTAACCCACAATGCTGTCTTTGTTCAACCCAAACTCCTTTTTGAGGCTGTTTACCTTTTATTTATTTATTTATTTATTTATTTTAAGGTTTAAAATTAACATGTGAAGCAAGCCAAGTGCAGAAAGAACATCTCCTTATTGCAGACACAAAATTACTGAGATGTGAATTCTGTTTTGTTTAAGATAATGACGGAAAAGGAACAACAGACATCTTGCTTTGAGAGGGGAAAAATCTATTTAAAAAACCTGCCAGTCACTCAGTAGAAATATCCAGATGGCGGGGCATATCTAGACAAAGAAACCTGTAGGAAATTCCTAGTATCTACATTCAGGGATGACAGAGAAGAGAGGGTTAATCTAACTTAATGATTCTCAAGCTTCTTGGACTCAAAGCATCCCTTAAAATATTCCAGTTCTTAGTCTTCATTAGTTTCTTTACTATGGAAAAATTCTAGATAAATTATTCTGTTCCAAAGAGCTCAGATCACAACAGGCCAGATGGTTTTTTTACAATAGATTCCTAGTTGAAATCTCTGGGTTGATTTTGTGAATGACTGCAGTTGGACCCGCTGAAAGGCCACACCAGGGTCTAGCTGTGATCTCGGAGGTCAGCAAGGGCAGTCCATGCCTGGACTGAGCCTACTGCCACTGCTGCTACCAGATTCACATAAAAACACAGATTTTGTCCTTTAAAGGAAAAAAGTGGGAGAAACTGTGGATTTTCCATTGTGGGCTGGCAGCATTCCTGTCTGCAGGGAGCTGCTTGGGGCTGGGGGGAGTGGAGGAAAGTGATACGGCAGCTGCAGGAGCCACAGTCCACCACTACCTGACTGCCATATAAACATGTACACATTCACATGGCAGCCAAGCAGCAGTGGGAGCAGGTCCCACAGCTCCCTGCAAATAAGTCAGGTGAGGGTGCAGGTATAGGTGATACAGTGGGATGGGTGGGGAGCATGTGCCCCTCTCCAGTTTCTGCGCTCACAGCAGGCAGTGGCTGCAGCCTGGCTGAATCAGACAGCGGGACCCAGTGTGGGAGGGTGGAGCAGGGCAGCGAGACTAATTGCCGGTCCCACTGCTGGGACTCCTGCACCAGCTGCACTGCCAGCAGTGGGAAAAGTAACAGACTAGGGAGGCATGCTGCCCTCACCACTTCCTGGTGCTGGAGGGAAGGTAGTGTGGGGGGCAGCACAGGTGACCTAAGGGGAGCATTGGTGGCTGGGCCATACCCTCCACCTCAAACCCCCCATGCTGCGAGTAAGGAGCAAGTGGCGTCAGCAGTGCCAGGGGGCTGCGAGTTGGGGGTGATAGACACTGGCAGAGACAGGGCGCTTACAGGTCGGTAGTGAAGGGTACCAGCAGGGCCGAAGGTCAGAAGTGATGAGCACCAGCAGGCTGCACATCAGGAGTGAGATGGTCAAGTCCTAAAAGGTTGAGAGACAATGTGCTAGTGGGTCCACCAGCTAATCTAACACTTCTCTTTTAATGGATGGGAGTGATAATATTTTGGACTGACATTGTTGATACCTATTTGTAGATGGGTTGTTAACTAGAACAAACTGAAATTGACAGAATATTTTAAATCAAAAGTACGTTTTTGCAATTAATATTGTTTATTAAAAATTCCAAAACCAAATTTTATAGAACATTTTTTAAGTCTTATTATTTTAAAATGACTGTTTGCTTCAGAAATTGTAGGAAAAAAACAAGTTTTCTTTTTGAAAAACAATATACCATCTTTTTCCAATAGAAAAGTAGGGAAACAATTTTTCTCTTCAAAGAAAAAAAAATATCACACTAATTATTTCTCTAGAAATGGAAGGCAACACTATTTTTCCCCAATTGAAAAACAAAATGAGATAAAGTGAGGGGGGTCCTACCTTGTCTGTTTACTACTTCCACATTTCCTCCATCACTAGTAGGAAAGAGAAGAATAAATTTAACACAAGTCAGAGTTTTCTCCACCAAATTAAACAAAATTCCAAAGAGTAACATTTTAAAAATTAAGCATTAGTAATCACTATAACAAGATTACAGGCATAGCATTTTCAAGCAAGAATTTATCAAAAGACAAAATATATTTTAATATACGTGAAAACGCAGGCGTAAGAGCCCAGATACTGCAAAAAACCAAACAAACAAAAAAACCAACCCCCCAAAAAAGCCTTGCTTTGGAGATCTGACTGTTAGAAGTGAAACCTGCAGTGATTTAACTAAGCCACACAACAATACCTCAGATTAGTTTGACCACAGAGCTAGCGCTGTCATTACCAATGACTGAGTGAGCTCAAATACCTCAGCAATGAACATGGTGTTAGATCTAGAGAAGACTATGGTCTACAACATGGCTCTGACATAAGTGAACATTTCCTCTGTGTTTCCAATTACTGAATCCACCACACTTCATCCGTATAGGACAAATACAAGTCAAGTTCTCATATGTAATTTCAGATTATTGTTGTATCTTTTATCATTCTGCCCAGCATCATTGCCAAACGCAACCTGCCATTGAGAAGAGGGGAAAGTCTCCTTATACTGGTGTTCTTTCTTTATCATCTTTTCCTCCTTCTACATCACTGTATTACTCAGTTCAAGCAGTTTCTCCATGTAACAGTAATGGTCTGTTCTTTCAGCCCAACACACACTTGTTTATTAAGCATGGGTGCAAGTTAGATAGATAAAGGATCTCAGCCTTCAGACTTATTGAAATGAACTAGCTTTCTGACTCAAACTCAACCCACTACCTGTGAATCCAGAAATGCACAACAACATGCCTGTGGCAAAGTGGGGTCCCCGACTAGGCACAGTGCTAGTCTCTCCACCTGCCTTTGGGCATGCCACCCACCTGTCTCACCTGCCATGCTTTGTTGTTAATTAATTAAGTTGTTAATTAAGGCGGGAGGCTGCCCATTCTTGCCCAGATGCTGGAGGCACTATTTGAGGCTCCCTACACCGCAGCCCAGGCCTCGCAGATGGCATTCATAGATTTCATAGACATTAGGGCTGGAAGGGACCTCGGAAGATCATTGAGTCCAGCCCCCAGCTGGAAGGCAGGAAGTCAGCTGGGGTCATAGGATCCCAGCAAGATAAGCATCCAAATTATTCTTGAAGGTGTTCAGTGTAGGTGCTTGAACCACCTCCGATGACAGACTGTTCCAGACCTTGGGGGCTCGGACAATAAAGAAATTCTTCCTTATGTCCAGCCTGAAATGGTCTTGCAGTGGTGTATAACAGTTCGATCTCATCATCCCTTGGGGCTCTCTGGTGAACAAATGTTCCCCCAGATCCTGGTGGTCACCCCTGATAAACTTATAGGTGGCCATCAGATCACCCCTGAGCCTGC
>NW_017728886.1:93076011-93100687 GCF_001723895.1 Crocodylus porosus
GCTCCCCTAAGGAGCAACCACTCTTCCTGAACTCCCCTCCCCTCCCTTCCCCTCTAGATGACACAATGCTCCTGGCCTACAGCCAGACCAAGCTTAGGCCTCAGACACTCTCACATCCATACTGCCGTCCTCTCACCAAGGCCTCTCACACTCCACCCTCTCTCACCGGGTCTCTTTCATGCATTGACAAGTAATACTGCATTACTCCCTCTTGAAGCAGACCCCTTAGGCCACAGGCTTTACCTATTTCATACCTTGGGTGGCAGATGTACTGTCTTTTGGGCCTCTCCTGTGACCCTCACCAGGGTAGTGGGCAACCAATTACCCGACTGGATCTAAGCTTGCCCTGGCTCCTTCTTGGGCAACTCTGTACATTCAGACATACTAAACTACTTGTCCTCTAGTTTTCCCCCCTCACGGGGGCTCCACACCACCCCCTCACTGGCGCCACCCCCTCATTGGGGCTCCATATCTCACACCACTCCCTCACTGAGGCCACCCCCCTACTGGGGCTCCACATCTCCACCCCCTCACTGGGGCCATGGGTCTTCCCTCTCCAGTGGGCTTAGGTAATTGTAGCCGTGCCTGGCCCCAACTACACTCTCCTTGGGGCCTTGCACCCCACAGGGCTCAGGTGGCCACAGCTGTACCTGGCCCCAACTACCTCCAATGTTAAACAACCCACACAAAGGTAAGGACTGGGGATAAGGTGCTCCTACCCACCTTTCACCAGGGTGATAACTGGCCTGGCATTTCCTGGGGGCTCCCACGCCACTGAGAGTCCCACCAGGCCACCAACTGCTGGTAGGGTGCAGTTTTAGGTCAGGACCAGGACCAGGACTAGGACCAGGACCACCCCCTACAACTCCTGCCCTTACCTCCAGGAAGTTACATACAGCCTTGTAGCTAGGCGATGTTACTGCCTGACCTGCCAGTAGCAAACTGCTCTATTTATATAGACAGCCAGGGATCTAAAATGGCCACCACAATTAAGCATCTGCTGGCTGCTTGGCACAGCTCTTAAAGTGGCAGGGACCGACAGTGCCCTGCCACACATCTCCCCCCTTAAAGTGGCAGGTACCAATAGTGCCCTGCCACAATGCCCATCTATGAAAGCTAATTATGACTAAAATGTGTGTTAAGGACAGTTTAGAAAAGCTGCTTCAAAGCTGGCAAAAAGAGAATAGTATCTATCATTCATAGCTGGATCCAGACATGCAGGCATGTGTGGTTTGTGGTGCTGCAAACCTCTTTGCAGTGCCACAAACTGCACCCATTGCATGTTAAATTGTGCACAGCTCTGCTAATTTGCAGTGCCAGGGCAAAATTTGCTACTGGGATTTCTTGGTAACCCTCTCCAAAAAACCACAAACCAAGCAGCACAAAGCACACAGAAGTACAATGCATTGGGACATATGTAGATATAGGGGAGTAGATGGGTATGAAGAGAATCCAGACAACCATTAGTATTCCAGGCACAGTTCTAGCGAAACCTGCTTCAAGCAGATACATGCCACACGGTGTTAAAATGCTGCCTATCATTTGCCTATCCCAGTGCTCACCAGAGTTGGAGTTGCAGTGGCGTTGGCAATTAAGAGGAAATTTACATTGTCAGTGCACACTCAAAAGAGCTAATAGGGCTACTGTGAGCTTAAGTAGCCCTACTATTCTCCCAACATCTGAAGCAGGTGTCAGGCTCCATGGGCAGAGAGGAAAGGGAGAAACCAAGTCCCTTGGCAGCTGACTGGGAGCAGGAGTGGGTGGGGAGGATGAGCAGACCTTGAACTCTTGCTGGCTGGCAAGGGCTAGGACTGGAGGAAGAGTGCTTCCTGTCAGATCCTGTTTTGGAAAGCTAGGACAGGCTGAGTCCAAGAGAAGTTGAAGAGTTTATGTTTTGTTGTTTCAAACTGTGGGTTTCCTGTGAAGGGTGCAATTTATCACCTGGCTGCCTGCTCCATTTTCTCTGCACCCTGTGGAGCCCCCAGTTTACATGGGATGTGGCCCATATGTAGATATAGACCAGATATAAGAAAAATCTGATGAAGTAGGCTGTAGCCTATGAAAGCTCATGCCTCTGAATGAGTTCGTGTATACAAGGTGCCACCCAGCCCCACCTTCTGTATAACTTCAGACTAACACAGCTACATGCCTCTCTGTGGGTGCATCTACACGTGCCCCTATGGCACTCTTGTTATGGTGCAGTCATTTAGTATTTCCTTTTGGATTATGCAGTAGCAGCCCACACTGCACCATGCTAGCAGTGCACAATTTGTTTTAGCCCCTACATCACTGTAGCAACACACTATACCAAAGAAGCACATTGCTATGGCGATGCAGCTGCAGCATCACAGTTTATGCCTGCTGACGCTATGTCACCATAGCATGTTACTATGGGACCATAGCGGCACATGTAGACATGCCCTTTATGTTGCACTGATATCTGTACTGGGGTCCATCAAGGAAGATGCCAGATGTAGTTATGATATTTAATAAGCCCTGGCATATTCATCTACTTGCCTCTGTTGCAGAGCAGCCAAATTAAATTTTGTGCTGTGGATCCTTGAAGTCCAGACAAATGTGCATCTGGCCAAGGCTGGCTAGTGGATCCACCTTGCTGAGCCTACCCTGGGTTCAGAGATGCTTGGCATACCCCAAAAGCATTACTATCAATCCAGCTTGCATTATTAAAGCAGCTTGCATTACTATCAAAGCTCGTAGAGTCAATGACTGCCTTCTTGCAGAGGCATGCTTGGTGTGCTGAGACGTTAGTGGTAACAATTCTAAATGAGACTAGGAAAGCAATGGAAAGAGGGGAGCAGACCTGGTCTCGAGGCCATGCATTCAGTGCAGCAGGATGTGCCCTGCACTGTTTTTGGCACTCTCTCCATATGATGAACAAAGTTGTGATTCGCCATAATAGAGGAACGGGGAACTATGAAAGGTGTGGTGTTTAATGGTGTGTTTTCATTTATTTGATTTAGGTTTATTTTAAGGGTTTTTCACAGGTAATGGCTATTCTACACACACACATTATAAAGTTTACAGATGCTTATGGGACCTTATGCTCAGATAGTGCTGGATTTTGATTCTTCAGAATACACTCGCTCAACAGCCCAAGCAGATTTCTCCAGCTGGCTTGAGGAATCATGCTGCCTTACTTCCAGCAGCTCTTACTCTCTGAAGACAAACGGGAGTGAATTACGAATCAAAAACTCACCTTTTCAGCAGCCCGCTGAGATTCCAGATTCACTGGAAACAGCTTGCTTAATTGCTTTGCCTCATGCATAACCAACCCATTGTGAATAACTTAAAAAAGCTGGATCCAACTGTACTTTAAGCGGCCAAAGCCAGGTAGCTGGTACTTTCCATGCACAGAGGGTGTGGCAAAGGGTGGATCAGATCAACATCATGGAAATACTTTGGATAATTACATTCTGCCATCTTAATATTCTCCCTCAAATCATCCCTGAATATAGGCGTATCCTCTCCCTTGTCCTGTACAGTTTTGTAGCATTGCTGTATGCTGTAGCTACATACCTACATATCCTAGACAGTGGGGGAGGAACATTTTAGATGGTGCAGAGAACACACAAAAAAACTATACTGGAATTAGGGCCCTTGTAGTACAGAAAGGAACTGCACTGATGCTAGACCTCTTGGAGATCTTTCCAGAGCCACCCTCAGGCTTTTTAAAAGAAGTGACTCGGTGGGGGCAGGGCAGAGCAGCATAGTGCCTCTCTGCCTCCCTGCGAAACAGCATCCCACATCCCTGCATTTCCAGGATGCTCGTTGCAATTGTCACCAGTCAGCCTCTGAAATCTGGGACTGTCTCAGCTAAACCAGGACATACGGCCACCCTATGAATACAGCCTGAACCCATCTCGAGAGCAAACACCCTTTCCTCCTCCCCACAATTCCTGAGAGCTATGATTGTAGAAGAGTTGTTCTATCACTACTGTTTAATGAATGTCTGCCATAATGCAGTCATGGTTGCCTCTAATTTGATTAGGTTTATTGCCAGAGTCATAAGCTATTATACAAGTTACTCTTTCATGTGCCCACTTTGTACAGCACACAAAGAACCACATTTGTTCAGGGCTGCAGCTTGCATATGAATCTTGGCAACAGCCTTTAGGGTTACAGTATCTGGCCTTGCTCTCCCACACCACTTGACTGAAAAGGGCCCATGGCTGATCTGATTGCCTGGGATACCCGATTCTTTGGAAACAGATGAAGAGAAGTAGGATGCTGCATTCCTGCAGTCTGAAGGGTTATTTCCAAAGGATTATCCCTTTCTGTTGCTTTGGGTAGAGACAAAATGCATTACCCTCCTCATCTGCTTCCCTTAAAGCAACCTTCCCCGACCCAGGCCAGGGTGAACTGAGGACACGAAAGGCTGAGGGCATCAACAGACATGAAACATTACAGACTCAGCCCCAGTATATACTCGCAGACCCCCCCAGGCAACCTTTATCCCTAACCCCACCCCTCCCCCTAAACAGTGACTTTCAGGAAGTGATTTTTTAAAAACTTGAATACACAACTGAATCAGCTATCTTCTACTGAAAAATAAGATAATCAAAACTCAGTGACCCAGTTATACTTACCTACAATGCCTTACCCCACCTCCCAAATATTTACTGGATTTATTTATGTGCTATATGGCAAATAGTTTATGGTAGCTTACTTGTTCCACTGAAGGTGGTGCAATAGTTACACAGTCATTTAGACTTAAGGAATTTCACAAACAGTGGAAACTTGACTGTCTAATTAAGGATGAATACAAGAGTATTGCAAGGACACAGACAGAAAAATCAAGAAGGCCAAGGCACAAATTGAGATAAAGCTAGCAAGAGACATACAAGGCAACCAAAACATATTCTACAAGTATGTTAGAAGTAAAAGGAAGACAAAGAAAGCTTAAATCTGTTACTGAATGTAAAAGGGTAATAATGATGATACAGAAAAGCTGAAGTAGTTAATGTCTTTTTTTCTTAATTGAATATTGAAAATTTACCCAGCTTTAATCATAAAACTGTTTTCACAGGTTTGTATATTCTTAAACGCTCACTTCTGGGACTGAAAATTTTCATGGTTCTGTTTTTCAGATGACTGTGTTTAATAGAAGTCAGGTAAAAATAGGACTGAGCGTTTCCCCCAAACAATTCTGTTAATTTTCACCACTATCCATTTTTTAATCCTTTCCCAGAGCAGTGCAGCACAGTTACAGTTCAGGTGATGTTGTAAGACAAGAGTAGCATGCCTCAGTGAATGATAGGAGACTCTTGTTTAATTTAAACACACCCTTGTTTAATTTCCTCATGGTTTTCTCTGTTCATAAGGGTGAAAGCTCTTGCCTGAACAGACCAAGGAAAAAACACAGGTTGCTTGCCACCTTGCTCTTGACAGAAAGACTGAATCAGCTGCCTCTTGACAAGCATTTTGGTCCAACTAGTGCAGCTGCAACTATTTTACAGAGCCATAGATGCAGCAACCACCCACCAGGAAGAAGCAAGGTACCACAGATATTCTACTGAATAAAAGCCCAGAAGCAAAAGACTGGACTGCATGTAAAGAATTAAATGTATTTAAGCAACCTGCTAGGAGCAGTAGGCTATTTTAACGTAGCTAGGACTGGAGATAGGCTGCTGCTTCTGATATGGCCACTGTTATTCCACCATTTTGCTCCCCCATGGTGCCAACCTGTGATCAAATAACCAGGGCCATCCCCCCACCCCAATCCTGAATCACTGCTGATGCCTGACTTTGCAGGCCATATCCATTTGATTGGCAGGCCAGATGTAGCCATCCCTTGATTTAAGCTATTAAAAATAACCGCATGTCACATATTAAATAGTTTTAGTCTGAACCCCTGGTTAATTGATGTGGGGATATTAAAACAATAGCATTTTTGTGTCTAGACTATTTGTTTCAAGACACTTCAGTTGTGTGTTTGACCTTCTCTTGTATACTTGACAAACCCTTCTATTCTGACTTTCATAATCTGACCTTTCCCCATTGTCAGTTACTTGCCTGTTAATGCTGACTGCATCACCGACAGGTCTCCTAGGAAAAGTTAGTGTTAAATTAAAATCGGAAAGGCCTACCAAAGAGAAGGCTTTCAGTTATGTTTCATGAATTCCTGTCATGTACTCAAGGAATGTCATGCCATTTCCCTTGCATCTCATCAGCTCCTCTGCTCTGCGTTGTGTGGGTGAAATCCATCTTCCCCTGCTTATGAGAGCTGCAGAGATCCTTTCAGAAGTAGACCAACCTTTGAAGTAAATAGGATTCGCACATGAAATAAACATGAAGTGCCCCTGTCAGAAGAGGATCAAATGATAGCGTATATGGATGGATAGGAAGAGCAGTGACAATTATGCTATCAAGAATAAAATCACAAGCGCTATTATCAATTCTCTGACTCCGAGGAACAAACTGGTATTAGGACAGAGCATATGATTACATCCATCTGAAGATTTAATAGCACAGTTGAAGACAAGACACCAACCAAGTCCAGAAGCTTATTTCAGGATGGTAATTCCTGTGTTCCCATTGACATGTCTCATGTACTATGCTACTAAACCATAGAGTTTTAGGCTAACGTTATAGTGCAAAAGGCACAAGAAATTTGGAGACAAAAATGTGTGTATGAGTAGCAATTATTAGATGAAAATAGATCCTTAAATCCTTTTAAACAGTTTTGAAAGGAAGGATTTTCACCTAGATAGGCAATAAACAGATTTGAACCTAGCCCAAAAACATTCAGTTAAACCACTGAAAAGTGATAGGGACCTAAAAGATGGGAAGAAATTCATTTTCAGCAAATTAATACACCAGCAATGTGAAATATTGATCTAAAATTCAGAGCGTCTGAGAACCTCATTAAAAAAAAAGCTTCCTGACATAGAAAGCCCATCCTTTCATGTGAAGCAGAACAATCCTCCATCTCATATCTGGTCTTACTGCCTTTATTTAGGTTTATAATTAATTACTTATAGATACCACAGCAGCTGGGACAGCCTAAATAGCAGATATATCTAAAAGAATTTCCTCCATTTTAATCCTTCTTATCTTTGAATTAAGGCCACAGGCTATGGAAGTTAATTCCATGTTGGCCATGGTGGAACTATAATAACCTGTGAAAAATGTAACCTTGACAAACAAAATTAATCTCTGCTTGCATGCACAGGCTTGTGGAACTGAGCAAAAGGTTTATAGCAGTAAGCAGTGTGGTTTTCTTACACTGATTGAAGGGCATGAGTTTACATGCTTGCTGATTCTCTCAGCACCTTCCAATAGGGATTAAAAAAAAAGTTATCGTCTTAACCAAAGGAAAGACAATTTGCCAGACAGTTTAAAATATAGGCATTAAAGTGACAGCCAAGTAAACTGCCCACATTTCTATTGTGATCTACAGGTTGAGAACATAAATTTAGGATGAGGAAAGAAGCAATGCATAAAAATAACAATTAAAAACCTCTTTTGAGAACTTTCTGGCTATCGTCTCCCATGATGCTTTTGCTGCTTCTAGGTTTGACTAACTCCAGTACCTTAGTGTAGTAGGTATGAAAGGATACGTCACCCCATTACAGGAATCACCATGTTTTACTGCCCTGACCAAACATGTGGACCAAGGATTTAAATTCCTGTCAGTAGCTTAGTTACTTCCCAACAGTGAGGGCAGGGTCTGGAACCTAAAGAAGTCAAAACTCTGTGGCTTTGATTCATGGGGATTTTCCTGGGCCTTTGTTTAAATTCGGATTTCAGTTATACTTTCACAGGCTCTGAGTCAATTCATCCTGAAAGATTAAGATGCAGATCACTCTAGTTACATAGGAGAAAATTCAGCCTAATGGACTGACTCACTCCAGGAGGCTGTCTGGCTCAGCCAGCCTTGGAGGTTCAAGCACTCATGAAGCTGCTTTAGTTCTGGATGCCCTTTTTAAAGTGACGGAGTTGTGAGTCACTAGCCTATGAGTGGGCACCAAATGTGTGAGTTGAGCAAGGGTGTGCTCATTTGAGAAAGAGGACAAGGAAGAGGGGAATGAAAGGTATCTTCTCCTGTTTGAACTAAGGCAATTACATAAGAGAACATCATTTCCCTTCCTTTCAATAAATTAACATATCACTTCATTCGCCTAAGAAAGTCGGAGGAACACAAGAATTGCTGTGCAACATCAGACCTTCTAGTAGCCTGACCCCAAGAGTGGCTGCCACCAATCCCTTTAGAGGAAATGCAAGAAATCTTCCTGTAGGCAATCATGGAATCATTTGCTTCTAAAACCAATCCTTCCCTGTTCCCATGGCCGGCTCATGCCCTGAGGCATGACAGTTTATATCCTTAAAAAATACCAGAAGGAACAAAAATGATCTGTGGATGTTCAGATTTTCTATTTATGTGTCCAGTCTTTTTGGAATCCTGCTGAACTCTGGCTCTCAATTAAATTTCGTGACAGAGTCCTACAGGCTAATTACAGACAGGATGGAAAAGTATTCCCTTTACTCAAGTATGCTGGTTTTTCTTCTTTGTTTTTGTATTACAAGCAAGTGTAATTGAAAGATACTGATTTAGCTTCCCTAGTTCTCATTGTTTTATACACCTTTATCATGTCTCCTTCTATTTACTTCCTCTTGAATGCAAACAGCTCCTATCTCTGAACATTCATTCCCTTTCTCAGATTTTTAAGCAATGCTAAAAAGTAATTAACACCAAGGTAAAGCTAACTGTAACGTTGTAACTAGGTTTTGTTATCCCTCACTGTGCAGCCAATAAAATGTGTTATGGCAACATCCAGGCACATTTCAATTTTTTATCTACAGTGAATGATATTACCTGCTCTAAGTGAAGGGTTTCCTAAATATTTGCAGTAACTACAAGTTTGGCTCTGTTGGGAATTGTTTTCAAATTGTTTTTTTTTTGTTCTGTAGGCTCTATTTACTTTTTAAAGCAAATTCACCACAGCTTATGCTTTATAAAAACAAGCTAGAGTACATGAACTATAGAACAAATAATGGTTGTTATTTGAGGGAGTACTGAGGATAATTCTACTAATTGTTACAATGTATTTTTTAAGTGCTCACCATATACTTGGAGATCTAGACTTGCTGGATTTAAATTTCTGCTTTCCCCACACTGGCGTATTCAGTTAAACAAATACAAAGTTTAACTTAAAAGTTTCAGGCAATATTTCAACAAAGACTTTCCTGGCCTTTTGCTTTCTATACTTCTGATTACAGCTATCATTTTATTGTGTATTGCACTTTCTATAATATTCTCCCTCTTCTATGCTCCAAGGGGCATAATGGAAGAGAGGAATTATTTCACTCCAGAGGTTAGGTCACTAGTCTGAAACTATAGAGACCGGGGTTCAGTTTCCTGTATTGCAAGAGACCCAATTCTTTCTGGGCATATCCACAAAACAAACTCACTATGCCAGGCAGCAGCACCCTCAAGCCTGTTATACTTCACATGCATTACCTCCTGAACCAGAAGCACTGAAGCAAAGTTTGGAGGGAGGGATAATTAGCACTGCTGTTGATCCTTTTGTAAAATTGGAAAGGCAACAACAAATGGTTCCTTACTTCTTAGATGTTATAAAGATTAATATATTAAAAGATTGTGAAGTATTTTGGCAAGGAGTGGGGAGGGGAGACAGACAATAAGTCCATAAAATAAACTTAGGGGTATAGGAGCTAATAGGAACTGGTAATCAATATCCCAAAGAAGCTATGTAACTGTCAATGCTTTTGTGAAACACTTTGCTTATTCATTCATTGCATTTCTAAAAGAAGTTGTGAAGCATATTCTGATCTAACATAAATCCGTAATAAAGACTCTAACCTCAGGGCTTGGTCTTCTGTGTTTAAGAGGATTCACGTACAGTTTATGGGAAATTATGAAATATAGTCCTAGGGCTAATCACTGACATCATTGTTCAGTTACATGCCCAGGCTGTTTCTTTCTGAAGTGGGCTGGGTTGATTATTATGAACCAGCTTGCAAAGAAAGGGTTAAATTGCATATGTTTAATTCAAATACACTGGAACCAATGCACTTTGCCCAAAAGGCTGGATTGTGTTTGGGATGACTGTGGGAACAGCACAAAGGGGATTTTTCTAGCTGTTGTCAACTGTAGCCTGAAGTGATATTACATTTCTGAAGCAAGTCTGCCAGCAATCACTGCGCAGGTCTGAACTTGGCTGTTTTCTATGCTTTTTTTCTCAGTTATTTTCTAAATCAAAAGAGAGCTAGAAATAAGTAACTTTAATAGCTGTTGGGAAAACCTGGGGCTCTAGCAATAATCATAAAAACGAACACTTTCCACACACCTTACTGCAACAAGGAACTCCACTGAAAGACATGTCAGCATACAGCAAGATAATCATATGGGGTTTTTTTTAAGAAGGCTGGGTAGGGGCCAATGAGTAGGTCACAAGCCCTCTCATATAGGTGGGCCATGTCACTGTTGAATGTAATTCTTCACTACACACACCAGCTCGATAAGGATAGCACTTATTCCTTTGTCAGATCTTATTACTGAAACATGGAGTGACATGCATGAAACAAGCAGAGCAATTTTCTTCTGTCAGGGAGGTCAATGCCAGGAAGACACTATTTAGTGCAGTTAACAAAGTTACTATTACAAATACTATGCGCTAATCAAACTTACAGAGCCTCTGATCAGTCATACATACTACATATCAAGGTTGCCATCATTTGATGAATTTTCATGGCTACCTTGATAACTGGTGGTTTTTTTCCTTAAAGTTCCAACTCCAGAATGCTTATTACATAGAAATCTGACATTTCATTTAAAAATAAGTTTATGGGGAAAAAATGGAATCCTAGGCTCAAACACCCAGAAGGCAAGATAAGAACAGCAAAGATTTGTCGCGGGCATCTCCCCAGATGAATGGCCAGGCCGCAGCGAAATGGCAGAATGCTAGGCCATAAACAGGCCTCTGGACGGGTGACCCCTGTCACACTTACGAGGCACAGAAGTCAACCGCATCAAACTGCCATCAAAGCAGGAAGGAAATTGCAACATAACTGGCTAAGCAGAAAACAATGAGGGGACTGCGTGAGGAAGGGGCTATTGATGAGTGAAAACAGAATGCTGGCAGGAAGGTAACACAATTGGCCAGTAAAGATAAGTAAAAAAGAGTGAGGGTATAAAAGGGTAGAACCACAAGGCCCTGATGGGGGAAGTTTGAACCGTAACTTCAAGTGTCAAAGGGCCCGTGGACTGATCACCCGCACGGTGCCTCGGGTTGTTCTTGAGGCCTCCGCAAAGGGACTAACGTTCCCAGCCATGAAGCCACTCCTTTTGTTTGCTGTAGTGGTAAGCGTGCACATAAGACTGTAGTCATTTATGTATATATTTGTCTGTCTTTCCTGTAAGAGACATGAGCCGTTGACCAAGTCTGGGTCTAGGGTCTTGGCTAGCCGCACCAAGGTCGCCTGCGATCTTGAAAGCAAGGGGCCTTGACCTGAACCCCGTGACTCAATGGACGTAATTTCCCGTTTGGCTGTTTGTAATTATTTTGATTATGTTTTGATTGTTAAATGGCCTTTTAAGAAATATGAGCCGTTGACCAGGTCTGAGACTAGGACCCTGGCCAGCCACACCAAAACCACCCGTGGTTTTGAAAGCAAGGGGCCTTGATCCGAGCCTCGTGACCCAACGGACATCGCTCCTCAGCTTTGATTGTTTGATTATTGTATGTCGTCATAGATTAGTATTATATAGGAAATCATTTGCTTGAGTTGTCAATATTTTATAGGTTAAAGCCAAATAAATATTTCATATTAATCATAAACTGCGTCCTCATTGGCGTCCAGCCCACCGACATAGCCACAACTGGGCATTTTCAACCTAGTGCAACAAGATTTAATTGTTAAAAAGCTGCAGATATTTAAGATGACCTCATGATTCTGGGAGGCTTTACTCATTATATTTTATCATATGGGATTGACAAAACTGATGACAGTATCATTTGTGGGCAAAGATCACATGGCACTTTATTGCTGGGATAGAGGGATTAGCAGTGGTATCCCAGAAACTGTTCAGCTTTAGTAATTCTATTCTGTGCCACTTAAATTCCTTAGTCTGAAAAACTTTATTCCTGGCATACTTTTTGAAAACATTTTTTCAAGGAATTGTTGATGCAGACCTTTCCCTTCTGAGTGAAGTAATTTTTTTATGAATTGAAACAAATTCTTTTTTTCACTTGAATCGTCACTGATTTTCATTAAGATACTCAGGATTTTCATGGGGAGGGAGTATATTTTGGTACTAAGTTTGTAAAGCACGTTGGAACAATTCAACATGGAAGTGAAATATGCTATTAAATGTTAGGCAAATATAAAATGGACAGTGTTATGGTTATGAGGAGCTACAGCAAATCTGAGAACTTGGAAGCAATCCTAAAAAAGAAAAAGTCTTATTAAGCAAGCTCAAACTAGCCAGCTGAAAAAGGGGAGTATGGAGGTAGAGATAAGTCATGTGGCACAAAGTCAATGCCAGTCTTGTTGGTGCAGGCATGTAAATCCATTTCCTTCACTTTCCTGTTAAAAATTATAGAGATTATACTGCTCATGTTTCCTCTTTAATTATTCGTCAGCTGCTTTAGAACACAACTCTGCAGCCTTAGATCCTACAAATGCTGCTCAGCATCTCCTAAGATTGTACCTCTCTAGTTACTTGTAATTTTGCCCTTTGCTTATTGCCTTGCATTTTCTATGGTACACATACTTTGCTCATGTTTTGTTCATACTTTGCACACGCTAAAAGTACTGACACAAAAGAAAGTTGACAGGTTGTTCCCTTGAGATTGGACTTGAAGAATGAGTAGGGGTAATTTAGTATCAGTTATGCTTGCCTTGAGCTACCATTTGCTGCATCCCAGTCCTTTTTCTCCAGAGCTCAGAGCAGTATATACTATACTCCCAGTTTTCTGAAACTACTATAACCAGAATTTTATTTTTCCTCCAAATTGGCATTTGGTGCTCCTTTGTGCTTGGTGCTTGCACATACATGGCTGAAGAAATGTAAAGATCAATGAACGGTTCTCCTTCCCATCTGCCTTTTACTTCTGCATTCTCCACAAATATAAACTGAAAGAATTCTGGTGGTTCTTACTGTGTTCCTTCTTCTCCCTCAGGTTTTACCTGATACCACAATGACGCTGCTTGATGGAGACAAAGGTGCCACATCACCAGTCTACAGCCTGGAAATGACCAACTTCCCATTCCCAGCATCCATCTTGTGACTCAGAGAATAGGGAATACTTTTTGGTGGTGGAAAAATAAATTAATTCTGTAGTGCTCCCTGGAACAACTAGCTAGGGTTCTCTGGAGTCATAAGGTGAGCTAGTTGGGGACATTTTCATTTAAGTGTTTATCACTATCAAAAGAAAATACACTATTTCTGGTTTGTTGCAATCAGAGCATTGCAGTGCCTCCTGGGAACTGTAATTTGGTTGTATTGTAGCCCCGTTTTGAAATGAGGATACAGGACCCTAGAATTAAAGCTCCCATTAGGTGCTGAGGCAGATCAGGCAGACACAGATTCACAATGAGGCAAGCCTTAACACATTTCAATATTTCCATTCCACAAGAAAATTTCAAAACTTTGATTCAGGACACAAATAAATGTTGAAATTACAGAAATTCCCAAAGAAAAATTCCATTTTTCAACTGGCTCTAGCTATAAGGCAATCTGTTTGTGAATATTTTCACATATACCCACATAACTGAATCAGGAGAGAAGAGATAAATAGCTCAATGACATGGACCAGTGCATTCAAGTTTTCCATCATACACAAATTAATGGGAACATGAACTGCTCCATTCTGTGGCATTTAGCTATTAGTGAAAAAGAATGGAAGCCAGTCCCAAATTCTTTGCCATGAATGTCTAGGGCTCAGATCAGGGAAAGAGCAAACATAGATTCTAGTTCTAAGTCTATGCCCTTGGACAAGTCATTTCATCACTTTGTGCCTCAGTTTCACCATCAGTATAATGAAGTCAATAGTGAGAAGTAGCTGAAAAATGCCGACTAATTCAAAAAGTCTGAGCCTGACATGATTCAATCTTTGGAGGTGAGTCTAACTTGGTTAGGCTAAATCAGTTTTGTAACTAGGCAGACATCCCAGAAATGCATGGCTAGAGCAGCCCTCCCTTCCCTTGCACACAGCTGAGCTGAGAAGGGCATGACCAGGCCTCAGCAGGACACCATGATTAGGGAAGGTTTCCCCCCATCCTGAGAGGTGTCTTTGAGGGATGTGGGACTGCCTGCCTAGCAGAGAGTGGTAGAGGGGAGCAGAAGCCAGGCAGATGCCTGAAGAGACTTCCATAGCTGCAGGCTGGGAGCAGAGGGGAGGGGCCTGCCTTGCTGTGAAGCAGACAGCTCCACCCAGCCCAGACAGCATGCCGACATGCTGGGGGTGTCTGGTTTATCTTAAACCAGCAAGGGATCTGGGACAGACATTGCATAAACTGGTTTGACCCAAATCAGTTAAGTCTGATACTACATTCAATCAGGTTTTTCTCGAGCTGGTTTATGTGCACGGCACTGAACATCTGGTCTGTTACAGGTTTAAACCAGTTTCTGATCACTTAAACCAGTTTATGTGTAATGTCTGTCCCTAGCCTAAGAGCTCAAAACTAGCTTTATTTTACAAATGGAAAACAGAGGATGCAGAAGTGACCCAATCAAAGGTGCACAAAGCAGATCAGTGGTATAACCATAAGCCATCAGTGTCACTCTCGTCTTTTACATCTCCCAAAAAGCCCTGAGGGAGCAACAAGAGCACATTTCCAGAGGATATGCTTCTCTCGGGACATAGCATTAAAATTTGGTGTGATATAATGCATATGTCTTAATCTTACAAGGGACGAGGCTTCCCTATCCACCAGTAGAGAAATCTGCACCTCCCTCAGCATCACTGAGCAGGAATATCTCCTGCAATTAAGCTAGCACAGGACACTTGAAATAGCCCTTGCGGTGTTCCATAATTAAAGTTCTTTCCCTCTCACTGCCTCTTCCTCTTTACCTGCCAAATGTAATGAACTGTCCCTTCAGCTCAGGTTTCTCTTTTAGTCATACTTTTGGCAAAGGAAACCTTTTGTTTATTCACCGAAACATCGTCCCCTCCATCTTCTATTCCTGAGAAGCGTAAGTAATCACTCAGTCAGCTAGCAGCAGTAATCTGCTCCAACACACATCTTGAAGCAGTTATGAAATTCTGGAATCTTTACTTGTCCTTGGCTCACTGGACTTGAATAATATTTAAAATACAGCAGAGACCTGCATAGGAGCTAAGGCTGTGACCAATGAAGGTGCCATTTTTTCAGTGTTTTCAATCATTGCTTGCTGGACTACAGCAGTAGTTTTGGCTGTGAACTGACCACCCTCACCAAATTAACTGTTTAATCCCCACCACGAAGACTTTTTGTTTCAGAATTTTCCCATTTCAAACTTCAAACTTCCCATTTGTTAACTATTCTTACAGCTGATGAAATATTATATACACATACTAACTGGATTAACTTCTCCTTACAAGAGTTTCTGTCCATCCAGGTGATTTTCCCTTACAGATTCTGCCTTATTTCCTTTGGGAAACCAGAGATTTGGGTCAAGATTCTTTTCCCACTAACTTGCCCATAACCCCCTAGCACCTTGCCATCTAAATAACTGTACAGTAAGTGTCCTACCTATTCTCTGGGTTCTCTTTAATGTATACTGAAATATATTCTCAAGAGAATAAGGTCCAATAACATCAATGGATTAAAGATTAATCTGTTTGGTGCAACTAATAAATTTGCATCTCTCATTTTTTTTTAACATGAGTTTGGGAATAGCAAGGACATCCTTAAACTGAATCAATAGGAAAAATGATGATTAGAGCATTCTTCAATGTATGCATCTTTTCCTTGTTAAGTCCTACTTAATGATGACATATAACGAGCATAGGCTTTAATGCACACTTTAATAAATATATGTATGCAGTTATTACACCAAAATCAACCACAAATACAGGTTATCTTACATCTTTATCAGCTAAGTTGTGCACTGCACATTAATGCATCCCAGCAAGTACTTCTTCTAATGTTCTATGCCTCCACGTGTTTTCAGACACCTACCATTTATTCAAATAAAGGCAACTTCCCAAATATGTTTCCTCCTTTCTCTCCAAAATGAAATTTCTTCCTCCCAAATTATATCATCTGGGGATGAACTTTATTTAATCCTGGACCAGTAACAGGCATATTACCAAGTGTTTTGCAAGCTATGAAAACCTTGGTATATGCAAGCCATTTGGTGGCTGATACAGCTGAAGGTGAGAGATGGGAAGGTCTCTTCATGGCAAAAAGAGGGTGGTATGAAAAGAGTGTGTGCATTAAGTTTTTTTAAACTGCATCAAGAGAGCGAGCTCTGTATTAAATCCTACTGGAGACAGCATAAGCAGATTTTATCCCAGTGCCACACTCCCAACAGTAGCATAACTGAGACGGGGTGACTACGGCAGCAACCCCAGATGCTGCTTTCATGGAAGGGCGCAAAGTAGTCACTGATGCAGTGGCAGAGGACCATGCTGCTACACTGCTCCGTGTGTCAGTGGCTGTGCCTCTGCCTCAACTGTAGACAAAAGTACAGGCTATTTTTACTTTCCTACGATTTTACACTGAGACAATGAACTAAGCTGGCTAACTTCATGTAAAAAAAACTTTTTCAGTGAAGATATTGGCTTAGAACACTACCTCAGGCCTTTACTCCAGTTGCACCGGCTCCCAAGACAAGGTTCACACCCCCTAGCTCCCAAGAGGCATTTCTGGTTTTCTAGCAGCTCAGGATAATTGAAATGTTGTGGTGCTCCAATCATACCCTTTTCCCTCGCCCATGACCACAACACTAGGGGAGGTAATGAGAGGATGGTGTATAGCCAGCTATGCCAGCTCTGTGTTGCCAGAGAAATCTACAAAGCAGCAGCTGAGCTGGCTTCGAGATAGTTTTGTGCCACCAACATGGTATACAGCCACCTTAGCTGAGCTCAGGATGTAGTCCAGGAAAATTTAACACTTGAAAGATGGTATCTTTTTTAGATGAAAATACATGCTAATAGCCTTGAGGGGCCCAAGTATATTGGATCTTAATTTTGTATATTCTTTTATTTAAAAAAATGTTTTTAATGGTCTCATAGCCTTCCAGTGACCATCACATTCTGTCCCTCCAAGGCTTGTGCAATGGGACACATTATTTTGACTCAGCAGCTTACTAATAATAAAAGCACAAAGCTTCCGTCATAGTTTCATTTGGGCTCATTAGCATAGAGGTGACTCGCGTGCTCTGTATATGCTCTGAGGGTGGTAATGCCTTTGAGAAGCTCAGGTACGAATCAAAGAACTGAGATAAAAAGCTGCCACCAGAAAACTACAAACAGGATGTTTCCTATTAGCATTTCAAACAGAATGGAAATTTGCAGATCCTGGACATTACTGGCCTGCAGGGTCACATATTGCTTCCTGTAGCCTCAGGTCACAGAGCATGATTATGCAATGCTTAGTTGTCCTCCCTGAAACAGTGACAGTTGGTCAGCATTAACATTCAGGCCCTGATTCAGCCATGATCCTGAATTCAAAGAAACCCTCACCCAAGTGAAGTAAGCTTGAATAAATTGTTTTCATCTGATTAATTAGAAGAGGTAGAGTGACATAGCAAAGGCACACAAAAATAGGGTGACCACCTTTTGAAAATGCAAAAGTGGGACATATGCTCATCCCTGTCCTCCCTCCCACCCCCTGCAGGATGCACAGCCGGAACAGAGCCTGTGTGGAGCAGGGGATGATGCAAGTTGCCCAAGGGATGCCACAGGACAGTGGGTTGGACCTGATGTGGGAAGGTAGAAAGGCTGGGTGCTGCTGCTGCTGCTGGGAGTCCAACGCCAGCTGTGCCACAGCACCCCCTGCCTGCCTGGCAGTAGCTGGGAGCACAGCTCTACACTGCCATTGTCTCTCCTGTTGCCAGGTGGACAGCGGGTGCTTTGCTATGGCGGTGTGGGTGCTGTGGGGCTCCCAGTGGTGGTAGCAGCAGCACCAAGCCTCCCCACTATACTCCAACTTCCCACACTGGGTCCCATCTGTTGGACTATGGAGGCCCTGGTGGGGAGGGCAGCAAGACAGGAGACCCTGAGCCTGCAATAGGCAGTCCACATCTGCCCCTGCCCCACACACAAATCTGGGGGGGGGTACATGCCCCCCACTCTCCGTTCTCCTTAGAAACATCTTACAATGATTTTATGTACATAGTTTGCTTCTGATCTACTTAACGGTGTTGCTGAGAGCTAGCACTCTCACTCATGCCCTGATTTGGTCTTCAAGCTTCTGACATGGACATTTACCTTTCAGAGTATAGCCTCAGTGGTGAGAGACAGTGCACCAGGTCATCATTTTGTATCTCTATTAAAGCAGGGAATTGAATGGCGCTCAGAAGGCTATTTGAGATACTCAAACAGATTCATGGATATTCAGAGTCCTAGTTCAGCACCAGGGAAGGGGATTCTTCTCATAGTTTTTGTCTATCCAGCACAACATTGGATAGAGTGCAGCAGATTCTCTGGTCTGTTAAGGTAACAGAGCTGTTTAGGTAGCCTCCAGTGGCTTTCAAGCAGGGGAAGAAAGCCTGTGGGCAGTTCTTTCTGCACAGGGTAAAAAGCCACTCTATTATTTCCTGTACCTACTTTTATAAGATAGAATGCCTCTTGATTTAGAGTTGACATTTTCTACATTTGCTGAAGAGTTGACATTTTCTTCTCAGGAGTCAGTTAGATAGGTTTCCAGGTTCTCACATACAAAAAATCCTGGATATTACTATGTTTTGGTAGTATTGGAATGACATCCTTTGGAAGCCCAGGGATCCCCAGGCCCATGCAAGCAGCCTAACTACCTTATTCTACAAATGAGCACTTGATCTTTCTTTTCAGGTTCTTGGCTTAGTTAAGTCTGTAGGAACTCAGGCTCAGAGCCAGGACAGAGTTCTAAAGATCTGGCATAGCTTTTAAAGCATGAGCGCTGTGGTCTACATGGGGACCTAGAGGCATTGTCTTATATTACCATAAAGCAGAAAATACATCTTTGTTCCAGACATCCTCTCATTTCTTGAGTCTATATATGCTTGTTCGGCAAAGGGTTGAAGTTAAGAAAAAATGGTCAGTCCCTGGGTCAAAGGGGCTGACCATTTTTTCTTAACCTCAATCCTCTGCCAAGCAGGCAAAAAAAGACGACAAAACAGGACTTACCTAGTGTCCTAGGAGTCTCCCAGATCTGCAGCAGCAGTGATCCTGACACTCAGAGTCTAGCTGGCAGCTGCAGACTGGCTTGGGCTGGCCAGGCTCCAGTTTTGAGCAGCATACACTGCCCCAGGGTGCACTGCTCTGCCTTTTTTTGCATGGTTTTTTTTGCCTCCTGGATATTGTTTGCATGTGGCCTAGGAGGGTAGTAAAACACTGGGACAGGTTACCAGAGAGGTGGTGAAATCTCCATCCTTAGAGGTTTTTAAGAACCAGCTAGAAAAAGCCTTGGCTGGGATCATCTAGTTGGAGATGGTCCTACTTTGAGTAGGAAGTTGGACTAGATGACCTCCTGAGGTCCCTTTCACCATAATTGTCTATGATTCTAAAGACAAGAAAGCTTTGAATCCAGCTGTGAGAGCTGGAGTATTGGCTGGTTCTTTAAACTGAAGGAAATCTCTGAATACAAGCGAATGAAGTAAAATAATAATTTATTCATAATTTTTGATAATTAACCTTGTTAAATAAAAATGTCCACAAATCAGCACGAATCCTTTAGAAGGTCTTTTAATAGAACTTGTGTCATTTATTCTACCTTCTGTAAATTATAGCCTGTTCCTCTCCATTTACCATACAGTAGCACATACCACCACCCTGGCAAGCAGCTTTCCTGTGAGTTTGATTACACACAGTGTGGGAACACAGAACACAAACAATGAGTGTTTAAAAAGAGCTTACACGGGTTTCTTTTCAACTTGGATTTGTTTTACTGCTAATGAAACAACTGATTTCTGCTCAAGGCAAGTGTGGTCAAAATTCAAATAAACCTCTAAAAACCATTTCTAGGAAGTTACAAGGCAATAGAAAAGCCAAAAAACAAACAAATGAAGATGAGTAAAGAGAGAAATCAAAAGCCAGTGTCTTGGTCACTATGATGTGGCTGATGAAAGACAAACACATGACTAGTGAATGGGCTGCCTAACAACACAGCACACTGTAGAATAAAGCAGAGGAGAAATGGCTCAGAACAATCCTGAAACTTGTGAGTGAGCTGTCTAATCTCAAGCCATATGCTGCTCCAAGGTATATCACTTCCATCATCTTCTGTTTGGTATTTTCTGCTCCTGGCAGCAAAGATCTAAATGATAGTCTTTTTACTGACCATTAGGGCTGTGTGAAGCTTCAGGTGCTGATTTGATCTGGAGAAGATGTGGCCCAATTCGGTGGCCAAAACTCTGATTTGAATTGGGAGACCAATAAAAAGGTCCGAATTCATTCGAAGCCTCCAAATCAATTCGGAAAAGATCTGGAGAAAAATTTGGAGGTTCGGACAGTTACCACTTGCTGCCACAGGGAGCTGAACCCAGGTTTCGTGCTGGTAAGAAGGAGGCAGAGCGGGGGGGGGTTGAATGAGGGAAAGGGATCATGGGGGGGACTCCTGCCATGCCCCATCCCCTGCCTGCTCCCCCAGCTCCCCTGAGCACCCCCCCGCCCACTCTCCCAACCCCATCAATGGCTGCCCTGCCTCACTGAAGCATCCCAGCTCCTTTAAAAAAAAAAAAAGCCCCACACTCACCGGCTGCTGCAGTGGCTGTTGGGGCTTCGGGGGGCTCATGGCAGAGCAACCCACACAGTGCAGGGCAGTGGGGATCATCCCCCTCCTCCCCCCTACCTGGCAGTATCCAGTGAGCTCAGGGCTTTTTTTTAATTTTTTTTTTTAAAGAGCTGAGATGCTGGGGCCAGGTAGGGCAGCCATTGATGAGGCTGGGAAAGCAGGAGGGTGATGGGGCCTGTTTGATTCAGTCGATGTGGTGGTGGCTGGATCTCCAAATCAGATTCAACTGAATCAATTTGGGACAGTGATTGAATCACCAAATTGAATCACTGTCCCCCAAATTGGCTGAATCAGAAGCAAATACTAGCTGCTTCGCACAGGCCTACTGCTGCTTCCTCTGCCTGATGAAGAGTAATTGTACCTGAAAGCTTGCAAAGAAGAATTTTTCCAACTATCTGAGTTGGTCTAATGAAAGATATCGAATTTACCCAAAGAACCTTGTCTGTCTTTTTACTGACTATGTATTTTTAATCATAGATTTCATTGACATTAGGGCTGGAAGGGACCTCATAAAATCATCGGGTGCAGCCCCCTGCCCAGGGGGCAGGGAGTCAGTTAGGGTCAAAGGATCCCAGCAAGATAGATGTTTCTTGAAAGTGTCCAGAGTAGGTGCTTGCACCACCTCTAGGGGGAGATTGTTCCAGGTCTTGGGGACTTGGACAGTAAAGAAGTTTTTCCTTATGTCCAGCCTAAAACAGTCTTGCAGGAGTTTGTGACTGTTGGACCTTATCATCCCCTGGGGTGCTCTGGTGAACAGGCATTCCCCCAGATCCTGATGCACACCCCTCTGAGCCTGTGTTTCTCCAGGCTGAAGAGTCCGATAGCTTGCAGCCTGTCTGCATAAGGCCTGTTCTCTTGCTCTCTGATCATGGTGTGGCTCTCTTCTGGACTCTTTCAAGCTTCTCTGCATCCTTCCTAAATTGTGGAGCCCAGAATTGGATGTGGTACTCCAGCTGTGGCCTCACCAAGGCCAAGTACAGTGGGAGGATGACATTCTGGGTCTTCCTCGAGATGCATCGGCAGATGCAAGCTAGAGTTTTGTCTGCCTTGCCAGCTGCAAAATGAACCATTCATTCAGAAGAAGATAGTAACCTATCTTT
Source organism: Crocodylus porosus (assembly GCF_001723895.1). Lineage (NCBI taxonomy): Eukaryota > Metazoa > Chordata > Crocodylia > Crocodylidae > Crocodylus > Crocodylus porosus. The sequence continues at coordinate 93,098,019 of NW_017728886.1, forward strand.
GAGCTTTTAAAGTCTTGTACTTGTTACATTTTGTGCACTAAAATGCTGTTTTAGCTCTAAAAAGAAAAAAAAAGTAACTGTGAACACATCCAACCATTTTGTAGCAAAAAACAAAAACAAACTGCACACAACAGATCCACCATTTTTGTTTCAAAAGGAACAAGAGGAACAAATGCAGGAGGACAAGAGGAACTTCTTTGTAGCTGGGAGTTTTGTAATGCCACATATAATGTTTGTGTTATTATGCACATCCCCCACCCCAAGCAGAGGGATGGTGGACTGTTCTTTCACAGCATACACTGCTATTAGACCACTGGCAACATCTGATGTTTCAGTAGAGATTGTGGTAGTGACAGACATCATTAAAGTACCAGCACCTTTAAAGTTCCCAGTGCTTGGAAGCTACAAACATCATAGTCCTACAAAAACAACATTTCTAGGGTGCAGGGAGGAGAAGCAGCAGCAGCACAGGCACAGCTGAAAGTTGCTCAGCCCTGGCACAGCTGCTTTTGGTTTAGCCCCCGTGATAGCATGGATGCAGGAATAGGCAAGACCCTCAGGCTCTGCCTCAAATCTAAATCTAGCACCTTTCATAAATATTGGCCAGAGCCAAAAATGTTTAAATGGCTGAGGGAACTGTTTGTACAGAATGGAATATATTTGATTTGAATTTATGGCTTTTGTGGAATTTATGGAAGATTTTTTTTTATGGAAGATTTTTCTTGTGGTATAGGGCAGCTATAGATATGAAGTTGACTACTATAACCAACCGCTATAGCATTGATATATTTCCACTAAAGTCAGCAAGTTATTCCTAATTTAAACAAATGTAAATGAAATCAGATGCAAGCCCATTGGTCTCTTAATAAAGGCAATAAAGGTTTTCTCCTATGCATGTATCAAGATTACCTTCTGAACTTCCTATAGTTTATGACATATAAAGTTTATCTTAATTGTCAACTCACTTTTGTTTTCTGGCAGAACCAGAAGTGACATCTTAATCCCGACACTGTGATATTGACTGGTTACAGTGGTAATATCACAGATTAAGCATTTAAAGAGTATGGAATTTGCATACAATGCATTGAAATAAATGGGATTCATGCATCCCAAAGCAAATGTTAGTTCTTCTGTCCCTGTTAAAGGATCAAATAACATATAAGATGGGCTATGAAAGGGAAAGACTGGTTTAAACTTTGGGAACTGGCAGATTTGGGAGGGTTAAAAAAAGTGAAAAGTAATTTGTTTTGTTCCTTTAATGCTCAGGAAAAATACCTCTTGGCATCACTTGTTTACATACCGCACACCAGTGATACTATTTCACAAACTACTTCCATCAGTGAGTACATTATTTAGAAATAAACTCTTATAAGCGGTTTATTTCACTGAAAGCTAGTGGCCAAACTATAATAGTTTATTATAGATTTCTCTATTTCCTGCAAAATGTTATTCACTTAAACAAACTTACTATCAGGATGTCTAAGATGAACCAACACACAGTTGATCCAATAAGAGATATAAACCAAAAAAATCCTTGCCCCTTGCATAAGATCAATCTGAACATTTCAGTTAAGAAAACATCTCTCAAGTAGTGCTGTAAGGAAACCATTTTCCTTTTGATATGTTCATATTAAAAGAACACATGAGAGATCTGACTAAAGTAAATATATGTAACTGGTTGTCCTTGTCCATGACATTTTGCTGTACATAAACAACCAAATAATGGTACATAATGACAAACTGTCGTGCAAGATAAGGAAATCAGCTGATGTGGTAAAAGCTTTGGTCCATAATAGAATTCTAGATAATGGGGCCAGGAAGAGATCACTTAGGTCATCCTGTCAGACCACATCATACTCAATACATCATTACTCCTGACATTTTATCTAACCTGGCTAATGTAGCGATAGCACCTTGGCCATCTTACTTGGTATCAATTCTGCTACATAGTTTCTCTTATTAGACATTTTTTCCCCTTGTTGAGAATATCTTTCTTGTCTTGACCACTGCAATGAAAATAAATCTACTGCACCCTTAATAGGAATATTAATTCAGTTGCCCTGGTACAATTCCAGTTTGAGCAATTCTTATACTCCACCTAACATTTATTTTCTTGTTTCAATGGAACACAAAACTAAGCTTTTATACAGTGATGGTGTTGAATAGATGCTGCTTTCTAGAACAACGATGACTGTAAGTGTAAACCATGCTGCAGAGGGTTTCATGATTCATCTGTCATAAATTAATATTATATCTGTCCGGAGAATCTATAAGACTTCAGATTATTAAAATTACAGTACTACTATGAATGACTGTCCATGTTAAATGAGTCATAGTCCACGTACCACAATGGAGTCCATATGCTCTGCCATGATGCAGAAGTTTTCAAAGAAATATATAATGTGGGCAAAGTTCTAACCTTTTCCTTTTTCATGTAAGACCCTAAATTCAGTGCAACTTTTGTTGTTCCATTACATGGGAGAAGTGGGAAGCTTAGAGAGAAGATGCTCACTTTATCACATTATGGAGCTCTACTTCTTCATGTTTCTCTGCCCAGCTATTTGGAGAAGAGGAGTGTGTGAGTTCGATGCCGAATTATATAAGGACTGAATTAAGCACAGGCTCAGACCTGTTCAATTTAAAACTTTTATTGTTTCACAAAGCCATAA
>NW_017728886.1:93101102-93146220 GCF_001723895.1 Crocodylus porosus
TGCCTGCTATTTTTATCATTGTTCAAAGGTCAGAAGTTCAGCATTTTCATCTAAGGGTCAGAAAGTGATTACCAGAATGTCAATTGCTGACTCCTCAACCTCCTTGAAGCATTCTGGGAGTTTTAGTGCATTGTTTCTAATGCTAGGCCTTGCTTAGCATAAGCACTCTCTCACAAGGAGCAAAGTGCAGCAAACATGTGCAAGAACTTCTGTCTTAAACTTTTAACGATTCCATGTTTGTCAAAAAAATAAATAAAAAATTAACACCTCAACATTCTGACTTAAAGATGCCAGTTCAAACCATTTCTTTTAGCCTGAAGAAATGTAACAGATTCACTCCAGGTTAGCTAGAAACCGAATGCACAGTCAGATTTCATTACTGATTAGTTTAATCTAGCCATGTTTTTATAGTGTTGTTAAAGAAAGGAAACAGCTGGTTGCACTACAAAGACTTTCACAGAGAGTCTTCTCAGCTACTCTAGACACCATACTGAATTTCCATTCCCTGTTTGAGCACTGAGGGTTTAAACATCTGAAGTTGGTGGATTATTCATGAGCTAAATTACAGCTGGTCTCAAAGCTGAACAAAAGGCAAACTTCAAAGGAGCTTTGCAAATTTAACTTTGCTCTTCACGTGAGACAGAAGCTATGAAATTCAGGCTATGTCTAGACCACAAACTTAACTTGCCCCGTATTGACACCAAACATAGCACACTGCTCTGTATGTGACTGCCTGATTGGAAGCAGTACAGACATGTTTCATGCTGCCAAGATTGAACTAAATGGCACTAACAATTGTATTACATTCTCTAATGAGCCCTCGGTATTTGCGGGTTCAGCATTTGCGGTTTCAAATATTCGCAAATGCCGAACCTGCATTTAAATACACTTTAAACGCTTACTGGAGCTCCTCAGGAGCTCCGTGCTTGCTGCCGCTGGGCTCCTGCCACTGCCACCAGGCTGCCTCTGCCGCCACCAGAGCTGTGCCCCTCTCCCCCCCCCAGCTTCCGGGGGCACTGCGTTCATAAACGCAGTGCCCTATTCGCAGATTTTGCCATTTGCAGGGATCACAGGAATGTATCCCCCATGAATGGCAAAGGTCGCCTGTACTCTGGAGGTCAAGTAAAACGGGATGGAGTCGCAGGTTTTTATGAAGGAACCCAACTTTGACTGGCTGGACAAGATTCACAGTTCCTGAACACTAGCAAATTCTTGTGTCTACAGAAAGGGACAAGCAGAGATACTGTACTAATCTTGCTGTACAGGAGTACTTGTGATTCTGTGAGAGTCATGATTCATAGACCTTAAGGCCAAGAAGGGACTATAATGATCATGTACTCAGACCTCATCTACTGGCACTGTAGTGCCAATTAGTATTTCCAGATGGCCAGTAACACACAAGGAGCAGCAGGGTATGTCTGACTGCACTGCTGCTGGGCACGGCGAATTTGTGTTTTAGCTTTGGCCTCAGACAGACAAACATTTCAAAAACAAAAAAGTGCTATCTATTATGTCCTCTACTGTAGCAGGCTGCAATATATAGGGAAATGTGCAAAAAAACAGTTGTGTCTAGACTCTAGATGGCTTATAGCAACAGTCCTCCAAATCACAGCTCCTGGCAACATGTTGACTGCAGGATCCTCCAATGGATAAAACTTTGTCTGTCCCTATTATTGCTTGTTCCCTCTTAGTTCCCAGCTTTTCCCCTTCCCTGGATTTCCTTCTCACATCTTAGGAACACATCTTTTTCCCAACACTTCTCCATCTTGCTTACCCTCACATTGGTCACATAAATACTTTTCTCCAGCCCCATTTCTTTTACACTCTCACCTTCTTTTCCAAATCCTCACCTTTATATTTTATTTAGTTCTCTTTTATCAGCTTGATCATACTGCCTCTGGAAGAACACATCCAGCTACCACCACTCTTTATGCCTCCAGTTTAGTTCAGTGTCTTGCGTTGACAAGGGATTGTGGACTGCAATAAATTTAGCATGGAATTTGTCCTAATGAGCCACTGATGATTACACCTTGCAAGCTGGAAAGGAAGGAGAAAGAACCAAGTTCACAGGTTGAACTTTTCCTCCAAGGTCACATTAACAACCTGAAGCTGTGGACATACCATACCTGGTTAAAATGTCACAATTACAGCTAAGGGCAGAAGTGGCCCAAGGAGTTAAAAGTTAAATGGTGCAGACTGTTTACAAAGCAACTTTTCTGCCATCACAGCAATATTTACCACAATTACCATTCGCATTATCCCTAAGTTTGTCATAGAAGGGAATTCTGGGCAGTGATCCCACAGACCTCCAGGAACAGCTGCCCCTGCCAAGGATGATAGCTTGGCTTTACAGCCCACCTGCCCTTCTGTGTAGAATTATGGGATAATCCCTTGCTTCAGGGATTACAGTGGCTATTGTAGTCACATTACTGACACTACAGGTTGCTGGATCTGGTTAGCTTCTGCATTATGCTGCTTTGCAATGCAGATACAGAGCAAGTCAGAAAAAGGAACGCCACCCAAAAAATGCAGCTGTGACCTCAAGAGAAGGCAGAAGCCTATCCACTCTCTTATGTCCAGCTGAAATGCTTTCCTTGCAATTCACTTTAACAATTCATTTTGACTTCAGGCCAGAATAAGTTCAATCTACTAGCAAGGCAATGTTACAGTTCTCTGGACTGATGGTGACTGGCTCAGACACCAACTTATCACCAGTCCCACTTGACTGTGTGCGCAAAGCTGGCAGCTGCTCCACAGTGGCAGTCCACCTACATGGAGAGCTACTGTCCCTGTTGACAAGGCAGTTGCCATAGCACTAAAGCATGGCCATTAACCATGACTGCAGCACACTGTCAAGAGCTCTTTGATGGATACAAGAGGTGAAGTGGGCAAGGAAGAGACTATAGTGGGAGACACTGAGATGGGGCCACATGCATAAGTAAGGCAAGTGCTGATGAGTTTCCTGATCAATAATGCCAACGTCTCCAAGAGGACCGAAGACCTTGAATTTTAAACCACAGGCAAATGAGCTATTTACCATGAGGTAAGAAGTAGGTGGGGCTTTACAGCACATCATGTGCTCCATGAGAAGTAGTCACATATAAACCCCTACACTGAAGAATAGGGTGCAGCAAGGTTATCGAGCCCCTTGCATATAAAGTTTGCTGTTCATAAACCATCCAAGACAGGTGCTCATCCTAGAGAAAAGCTAAATCGCAGTTACTTACCCTTCTTTCATCGAGAGCTAAATTACCATAGATTCATTTTTACTTATCACAGGTAAGGAATATACATACGGGACTAGCCATGGAGCAGCTGACATGTAATAATTCCACACCACATTTTACCCAAAGGCAAATTGTGTGTCTGCTGATAACCTAACTGTGCTGAAATTAACTCCCTTCCTATTTTTTTGCCCCAATTAGATCATGTAGCTCTAGGACTCCTGAGTCATGCAAGGGTGGGGTAGGATCATAAATGCAAAAAAAAAAAAAAAGACCTACCTGATAATATATATAATTCCTAAATACACCAAGAATTGTTGCTTCTGTAGCAATGGTCAAGCCGGAACACTATTCTCACTGAACAGGAATACCTATTATATTTCTGTGAAAACTGTGATTCATAGTCCCTTCTGACCTTAAAATCCATTATGATCATGTAGTCTGACTTCCTACATGACACAGTCTACAGAATGTCACCTAGCAATTTCTATATCTAGCTCAACAATATCTTGTTGAACTACAGCATATATTTCAGAAAGACATCGACATAAGTACAGAATGAGAGCAGGAAGGAAGAATTGATTTAATATAAAAATGTCCTCCCAGTCCCTGCTGTCAAAGTAAAATGGCATCAAAAAAGACCTTTCCAGAGGTTGGATGTAAGACATAAGAACATTATGTAACAGCAGTAAATAATCAAATAAAAACTTACTTTCTTCCAGTATTGAAGGAAGAGCTATATCAGACCAAGAAAAACTTTTTGGCACTAGGGATGCGACACAAGTGAGTTTCTAAGAAAATTATTTTACCTCTCCTGCTCTGGACATATGCCACATGCTGTCATTAATTATTCCTTGTTAAGTCACTTGATACAGGTCAGGATTTCAAAGGATTGATATCTCGATCACATGATGCTGTCAGCACCCACTAACAATTTTTGTAAGAATATTATTCCTAGAACTATTTAATTTTCTCTGCTTCCTTGTAGAACTCCTACCTTCAGCATATTCCAGCCCTTTTTGATTTCCTCTATAGAAGCAGAAGAACCCAAAAATAACAGAAAGAAGCACTGGATGTGTCATACATGCAGTGTTGTGTCAAGGGGTTGTTAAGGAAGGCTAACTGAAGATCAGAAAGTCTCCAGGGATGAAAGGCAGCTTGTGTCGGGGTGAGGGGGAACAGGGGACTAAAAGCAAGCACATTACACATAAACCAGTTTACGTGATCAGAAACTAGTTTAAACCTGTAACAGAATAGATGTTCAGTGCACATAAACCAGTTTGAAAATGGGTGAAACTGGGTTGAGATAAACCTGGTTGAATGTAGTATCAGACTTAACTGATTTGGGTCAAACTGGTTTATGCAATGTCTGTTCCAGACCCCTGCTGTTTTAAGATAAATCATACTCCCTCAATATCCCGGCATGCTCTCTGCTCCACAGCACGTCTGGCCCCTCCCTTCTGCTCCCTTGCTGCAGCTCCAGCAGGGACTGCAGGCTGCTCACCAGCCCCTCCCTGCCCTGCTATGAGCCTGGCCACAATCCCCTCAGCTCAGTACTGTGCAAGGGAAGGGAGGGCTGATCTAGTGTCCACTGTCTTCTAGCCTGAGCCACTGCAGGCATGTGACTGCATTTCTGGGATGTCTGTCTGGTTACAAAACTGTTTTAGCCTTGCCAGCTTAGACTAACCTGCAAAGATTGAATCAATTCAGGTTTAGGCTTTCTGAATGTCTGTCCAAGCCTGAATCTCGGCTTTCAGAACCACAGATATATCAAAATTAATAATATAATTTTTTTTCTAGTTAAAGTTGTGTCTCTCTTACCAGGACTGGCTTGTTCTATAAGGCCAAAATACTCACATACATATTTACCAAATCCCGTCACGATGTGATTTGAACTCTTCGTAATGAAAAACGGCATTGAGCAATAATAAATGATGTAAACCAACTGGCAATACTTTGTAAGCCAGTGTTATGTCTGGAAACTTTCTCTATTAAAAAAATCCAATATATCCATACTATTATAATATACATGTATTGCAGTGCCACCTAGCGTCAAAAATAAAAATGGCTATTTTAAATTCACAGTTCTATTTTCGTCAGGTTTTAAGGCATGGCAGAAACGCACACAAATATATGCAGGCACTTGCCATGATCATAATTGAAGTTAAACCCAGAATGCCCATTTTTACACTCACATTTCATAACTGAGTGCACAATTATACAGCTGCTAGAATAAACACAAATGCACATGAAAATGAAAAATTATCTCAAGACCAACACCTGAGCAGATAGTGATGAAGTGTATCATAGGAAAAGTGATTGCTGCTCTCTCTCCTGATGCATCAGAAAAAGAAAAGTTAATCCTTGTTCTCCTCCTGTATTAATAGCAAGAATAGTATACCAGACCAAATATATATTTTTTAATAATAAAATAAATAACCTGCACCTAGAATAACAAAAAAAAAAGAAGATCTGACTCTAAACAAAATATTTAACACGTTCCCTTGGATACAAGAGAGACCCTAGGCCATAAACGGATGGAGCTGTAGTGACTCATGTGTCTTAAGGCATTAAGTCTATAATAGGCTTTGGAAACACCAGGGTTACCATGTAAACCTGTGTCTTAGAAGCACTCCTCCCTTCTGTTGATCTGTTCTGACTAGATCCTTTAAAGCACCTAATAAGTTCTCAGGGGACTGCTTCCCAAAGTGAAATACAGAACCCTGTATAGTGTGTTCAGGTCTCCTATATGGTGCATAGGGAAAATTAAGGGCATGGAATCCAAACCAACCAGCATGTTGAGCAGTATAAAAGGAAAGTACCTTTCAAGAGGTCAGATACATTTTGTAACGATGTTAAACCAAAGCAATTATTATAATGCGTACTTAGCTTGGAATACAATTGCTTCTTTTCCAGACGTGATGAAGGGTGTTAAAGTCGTAAGAGAGATCTGACCTCTCATTTGTATATGTTGTCCATGTCCATATATCCATCTATCTACCTAGATATATAGACAGATATAGATGGATATAGATGTATATAGATAGATATCCAGATTGATATAGCTATCTAGATTGATATATCTATCTATATATCTCTCTATATACCTATATATATACCTATATCTATCTATCTAGCTAAATAAATAAATAAAATCTCACCTCAGAAATCTCACTTCTCTGATATCCCTGTACTATTACAGATACACCACTACTGCCCTATATTCTCATGCATTAGTATGGTGCTGATGTGTTTACGTTCACTGAGTGCAAGGAATGTTTTATCCTAGATTTCAAGTGATACTTGTACTTTAAACAATTTTTAAATCCTTTGTTAAGCATACTCCACACTCACAAACACCCTTGGGTATGTTATGCACTCAATAACTCCTAAGATTCAGCTTCCAGTTATCACCTACTGAAGACCACATTAATTTGCTCACCAGTGGAAGGCCTCCCCCAGAATTCAGGGAAATGGAATAAGCTACAGATTAGGTCAGTTGAGATGCACAACAAATAGAAGTAGTTACCTCTGTAAAGTTAAAGCCTTCTAGCATCCATACTGCTAGGAGTCTGGTATAGATTCATGGATTTCTAGAGTTGGAAGGGACCTGGTAGATCATCAGGTTTGACCCTCTGCTCCAGGCAGGAAAGAGCACTGAGGTTAAGTAACCCCAGCCAGATGCCTGTCTAATTTCCTCTTGAACACCTCCAAGGCAGGGGAAAGCACCACCTCCCTTGGAAGCCCATTCCATATTTTGGTAACCGTCACTGTAAAGAATTCTTCCTAACATCCAATCTAAATTTATGCTCCTTCAGTTTGTTGCCATTTCTGGTAACCCTGAGGGGTGCCCTGGTAAACAGAGTGTCCCCTATTCCCTGCTGACCCCCCATGATAAGTTTGTAGGCAGCTACAAAATCGCCTCTCAGCCTTCTCTTGAGGAGGCTGAAGAGAATCAGGTCCCTCAGTCTGTCTTCATAGGGTCTTACCTGCAGGCCCTCAACCATATGAGCAGCCCTCCTCTCAACCCTCTCAAGGTTATCAATATCTCTCTTGAAGTGCGGCACCCAAACCCAGATGCAGTACTCCATCGGTGGCTTCACCAATGCTGTATAGAGGGAAATTATCACTTCCCTAGACCTGCTCGTGATGCACCTGCTGATTACCTCATCACACTGGTGGCTCATGTTCATTTTTGCATCAACCAGAACTCCAAGTTCTCTTTCCACTGTTGTGGTGCTCAGAATGGTACCCCCCAGTCTGTAGGTGTGTTGGAGATTCTTTCTCCCTGGGTGCAGCACTTTCCATTTATCCTTGTTGAATTGCATCCTATTTTGATCTGGCCACTTCCCATCTGTTCAAATCTGCCTGAATTCTCTCCCTCCCCTCCAGTGTGTTTACTATACCCCATAGTTTAGTGTCATCTGCGAATTTGGACAAGGTGCTTTCAACACCTTCATCCAAATCACTGATGAAGATAGTAAACAGTACTGGTCCAAGGACAGAGCCTTGGGTGACACCACTGCCCACATCCCTCCAGGGAGAAACCAGCCCATCCACTACCACTCCTCTGGGTGCGTCCTACAAGCCAGTTTTTCACCCACCTTACTGTGAAAAAATCCACATCACAGCTACTCAGTTTGCTTGTAAGAACTGGGTGTAACACTGTGTCAAAAGCCTTTTTAAAATCCTGGTAAATAATATCTACTTCCACTCCTGCATCTAAGCACTTTGTGACCTGGTCATAAAAAAAGACTAGGTAAGTCAGGCAGGATCTGCCTGCTATAAACCCATGGTGGTTGCCCCTTAACATTGTGTTACCCACTAGCCCCCTGCAAATGTGATCCTTTATAATTTTTTCGAAGGTCTTGCTGAGACTAGAGGTGAAGCTAACTGGCCTATAATTACCCAGGTCGTCCTTCCTCCCCTTGTTGAAGATAGGGACCATGTTGGCCCTTTTCCAGTCCTCTGGGACCTGTCCCAAATGCCACAAGTGCTCAAACAGTTGTGTCAGTGGTTCTGCTGTGTCATTGGCCAATTCCTTTAATACCCTTGGGTGAAGATCACTGGGGCTTGCCGACTTAAATACTTCTAACCCTTTCAAATGCCCCTTCACTTCACTTCACTTCACTTCACTTCACTTCAGTGCTAACCATTGGTGGATTGGTATTACTCTCACTCTAGACTAAAGACTCATTGGGAGGTGTACTTGTATCTGTGTCCAGGAAAACAGAAGCAAAGACATTATTAAAGAGCTCCACTTTTTCCATCCTATCAGTTATGAGTTGCCCTAGTCCATTCTGTAGTGGCCCTATGTTACCCTGTGCCTTCTTCCTGCTCCCCATGTACTTAAAGAAGGACTTTTTGTTGCCCTTAATCTTTGTTGCCAACTTAAGTTCTGTATCTGCTTTGGCCTTCCTCACTGCTTCCCTGCAAGCATGAGGCAAGCAGGTATACACTTCCTTGGTGGCTGACCCCTGCTTCCATATCATGTAGGCCTCTTTTTCCCTCTGAAGGCTCTCCTGGATTTCCCTGCTCAGCCGAGAATGTTTTTTGGCTCTTTTGTCTCCTTTTGCATGCACTGGGATGGTGTCCCCCTGTGCCTGTAAGATCAGTCCCTTAAAGAACTCCCACCCTTCTTGGACTCTCATCTCAGAGATGTAATAACCCCTCAATCCCACCCTAACCAATCTCCTGAGCTCATTGAAGTTGGCCTTCTAGAAGTCTAGCACTACTGCCCTACCAGTTGTATGAATTCCTCCAGCCAGGTCCCAGAGTAAATTTCCCAATATCTTCTTTTTATCCAATCACACTGTTTATTTCTTAGCAGTTCCTGCCCAGTTTTTCAGACAGAAATGTGGTCATATATAATAAGAACCTCCCGTTTTGCTTTTCCCACAAATGCCAGTTAGCACCTCCTCTTCAGTTCCTTTAGCTTTAATGAGCATGACCTGAAGTTCTCTCCCACCACAACTGACTGGCATCTACAGCATTTTGCTGTGGCTTCCTTTATTCAGCTTGCAGATTCTTAACCTTTGCCTTGCGCTAGGACATGTATAACTCATCCCATAAAAAATGATAATTGGTGACATCTTTTAATATTTAGCATTTAAGACCACAAGGTCTGGACCCAGGTGGTTATCCAAGACTCCCTTTGGGGAAGAGTTGAAAAGAAAAGCTTGAAAGCATGACACAGCATGCTCTTATGGCTCCCAACCCAGAAAATACACATGCGAATACAAAATTATTATTCTATATCATTATTTTTAAGACAACCTCATAATCTTTGACATAATGTATGATTTCTGAACATTTGGAGTTAGCAAAACTCTTTCACAAACCCATTTCTTTTAAATCAGAATGGCTGGCAAGTCCCTGATGATGCAAACTACTCTGTGTGGACAGGCACCTGAGCCAGTAAAGAGATCAAAGGCACTCTCCCTCCATAGAATGGCTTGAAGAATCTGAATTCCTCTGAAGCCCTCAAGTAGTTTAGAATGTGAATCCATTCAGGGATGCTCAATATATATCGGAAGCATAATTTCCATTACCCATGCTCCCGCCATGAATTCACTCTTCCTTTCACAACTTCCTATTAAGTCTTTATCCTCCCTCTCTCGTAATGATTCCCACTTATCTCATTTCTTCTCCCAGTGTGTCATGGCCACTTTTTCTTGCCACTCAAAACTCTCCCACAGATTTCTTGCTGGTGCTAAGCTTGGGATCTCCTTCCCTCATCACTCTTTACAGGAAAAATTTTCAGAAGAGAAATATTCCCAATCACTCTTTGTTCTGTTATGGACCACCAGTCATTGAGAAAGTATCTTGGATGTTAACTAGACAAAGAGAGGCAGGGATGCAGAAGGACCTCTTGATAAATTGCTTAAGTTAATGAATTTATGCATCACCAGGTTCTCTACCTACCCCCACTTCTTGAAGCACTCCTCCTTCTGGAGAAGAGCACTTGGAGTAGCCCATATATATTTGTGCATGGATCCAAACACTGTATGGGAGATGTGCTGTTTTAAAGAATGCTATTTAAATGGAGAAATTAAAAGTAATAACAAAATTTCTGCTCATATTTGCTTTTTAGATGTTACTTTAATGAATGTAGCAGCTGCAGATGACCTCCAAATTCACTTCAGTTCTTACATGATACCGTGAGCACATGCTTGTTTGTCTGTGGTGGTTGAATCCCAAGGCAAATTCAGACAATACTCAGGCTCCTAAAACCTACCCTGACTCAAAATAATCCCAGAGGGAGTTTGCTAGTGGTCTCAAGGAACGTCTTCCCTGCTCTTTCCCCCTCTCAGCTCTCAGTTGGTCCTCTTGGACAGTTTCTTGAGCTGATTCCTTTTCTTCTGCATCTTTCCTCTGAGGTTCTTCCTGGTCCACAGAACACTTTTTATGAGCATTCTCTACTTTCTCGAGGTCTTTCCCGTATGTTTGGTTTAGTCCTTTAGAGAACTTTGTATGAGTCCTGTCATGTTCTTCTTGGGCTCTTTTCTGAGTTGGCTCCTGTTCCTTTGGAAGTTTTTCCTGAGCTCTCTCCAATTCCTCAGCTCTCCTCTGTTCCTCCAGCACTTTCTTCTGACCCCTTTTTTCTTTGTCTATAGCCTCCCTCTGAGTTTTCTCAATCTCCTCCAGGGCCTTCCGAGCTCTCTCCTGTTCCTCCATGGCTTTCTTCTGAGCTTTCTCTTGTTCACCCAGGGCACCTCTCTGAGCTCTCTCCAGTTCCTCCAGGGCTTTTTTCTGAGCTTTCTCCAGTGTGTTCAGGGCCTTTTGAGCCCTTTCCTGTTCCTCTAGGGCCTTCTTCTTAGCTCTCTCCTGTTCTTCCAATGCTTGCTGCTGAGCTCTTGCCAATTCTATCAAGGCTTTCTGGGCTCTTTCCTGTTCCCTTATAGCCGCCTTTTGTGCTCCTGCCTGCTCTGCCAAAGCCTTTCTCTGCGATCTCTCTAGTTCCTCTAGGGCTTTCTGAACTCTCTTCTGCTCCTCTAGTGCAGCTTTCTGGGCTTTCTCTTGTTCTGCAAGGGATTTCTTGTGAGCTTTCTCCAGTTCTTCCATAGCCATCTGAGTTTTCTTTTGTTCCACTAAAGCCTGCTGCTGAGCCCTTACATGCTCACTCAGGGCCTTCCTCTGAGCGACCTCCAGTTCCTCCAGGGCTTTTTTGTGAGCTCTTCTTAGCTCCTGCAGGGCTTTCTCAGCCCTCTCCTTTTCTTCCAGCGATTTCTTCTGAGCTCTTTCCTGCTCCTCCAGGACCTTCTTCTGAACACTCAGCAGCTCTTCCAGGGCCTGCTGTTGAGCCTTTTCCAGCTGCTCCAGAGCTTCCAGGTGGATTCTCTCTTGCTCTTCCAGCACCTTCTTTTGAGCTCTTTTGTGTCCTTCCAGCATCTTCTGTAGGGCTCTCTCCTCTTCTCCCAGCTCTATCTGCTGAACTTTCAGCCTTTCCTCTAGCTCCATCTGCAAAGCAATCAACTGTTGCTCCAACTCCATCTGCTGAACCGCCCCTTGTTCTTGCATCTCTGCTAAGTCAGCTCTCTCTTGCTCCTCTGTCACCTCCTGTTCAATGTTTCCCTGTACTTCCAGCACTCTCTGAGTTGTTCTCTCCTGTTCTATGATAACCTTTTCCCAACCTTTTTCTTGTTCCTCTAGAGATATCTTCTTATCTCTTTGTAATTCTTTTTTAATCTTCTGCCCACCCAGGGCTTCCTTCATCCTTTCTACCATCTCCTTAAATTCATCATCCTTGTGATTTTGCTTGTGCTTTCTTTGGTGTCTGGTGATTTTCTGGGCCCTCCGCTGAACTTCCTTCAGTGTAGCATTGGCATCTTCATCATAATCCAGCTGACAAGCCAAGGCAAGGTCCCTGGCTGCCTCCTGCCAGTGACCCAGGAGCCTGAGTGCTTTCCCTCGCCATTTGTAGGGCTGTGCAGAATCAGGGTTGATTTTTAAGGCTTTATTACAGTCTCTAATGGCAGCATTTGGCTTCTGCAACTGCACATAAATGCTGGCTCGGTTGGCATACAAGATGGTAAGCCGTGGGTTCTGTTTGATGGCATCAGTGAACAAGTCAATAGCTTTTTGCAGATCACCTTTACCCACGGCATCAAAGGCCTCTTTCTTTTTTTGATTTGCTTGCTTCCTCATTTCATCTGTTACTTCCAAATCCTCATTTCCCATCTCTTGAGGATCATCTTCATCTGGTTTAATCACACCTTCACTATCAATCTCCACCTCACTCTCCTCACTGGACTCTTCCTCTCTGTCAGCTGTTCCCTGGGTCTCCAGCTGAAGATTTTCCTGTTCCCCCTCTTGCTCTTCAGAAAATAGATAATAGTCATTTACACATGTCTGAGAAGCCTGAGACTGAATTTTTTGTTCATGTTCTGAGGAAGCCTGAGACAGCGCTCTTTCCTCTTCCTGAGGATCCCCAAACTGAACTCTCTCCAGCTCCTCAGAGGCCTGAAGCTGAGCTCTGTTCTGCTCCTCCAGGGCTTTTGTCAGCCTGCTCAATGTGTCCTTAAATATTTTTAACTTGTGTTTTTGCTCATACTTCCACCAGTGTTTGTCAATTTTCTGGGCCCTCTGCTGAGCCTCCTTCAGCATAGCATTGGTATCATCATCATAATCCAGCTGGCAAGCTAAGGCGAAGTCCTTGGCTGCCTCCTGCCAGTGACCCAAGAGCCTGAGTGCTTTCCCTCGCCATTTGTAGGATTGTGCAGAATCAGGGTTGATTTTTATGGCTTTGTCACAGTCTCTGATGGCAGCATTTGGCTTCTGCAACTGCACATAGATGCTGGCTCGGTTGGTGTACAAGATGGTAAGCTGTGGGTTCAGCTTGATGGCATCAGTGAACAACTTAATAGCTTTCTGCAGATCACCTTCACCCACTGCATCCAAGGCCTCCCTCTTCTTGTCATTTGCCTGCTTCCTCATTTCATCTGTTACTTCTAAATTCTCATCTCCCATCTCTTGGGGGTCATCCTCATCAGGTTCAATCACCCCTTCACTATCAGTCTCCAACTCGCTTACCTCACTCTCGGGCTCCTCAGTGGACTCTTCCTCTCTCTGAGCTTTCTCCTGATCCCCCAGAGCCACGTTTTTAACACCTGCTTCTTTTCTTTGAGCCTTCTTCAGTCTTTTCACATGGCTAGATTTTTGCACAGCATTAGCATCATCAAAGTCCAATGTATGGGCCAAGGCCAGGTCACAGGCTGCCTCCTCCAAGTGTCCCAAGAGTTGGAGTGCTTTTTCTCGCAACTGATAGGGCTGTGCTGAATTAGGGTTGAGCTCAATTGCTCTCTCACAGTCCCTAATGGCAGCCATGGGCTTTTGTAGCTGTAGAAAGACATTGGCTCTGCTAATATATGACTGGGCAAGATGTGGATTCAACCTGATGACATCTGAGAATAAGTCAGCTCCTTTCTGGAGTTCTCCTTTTGCCAAGACATCAAAGGCCTCTGCTGTTTTTTCACTGATCTGCTTCATCCTTTCATCTGTTACTTGCAAGTTTTGGCCTTCCATCTTTTGGGTATCATCCTGGTCAGGTTCAATCATGCCCTTCTTGGCAGATGTCAGACCACTCTCCTCATCCTCACATTCTTCTGGCAGTTTATCTGCCTCCTTGAACACCTCCTCTGCAGCTGTAGTGCTCAGAGTAGAAGTTAGGGAACTTTCCATACTTTCTACTGATTCCCAAAGGAAGCGACGGTCTTCAGGATTTGGGAAGCTCTGACCAACCTTGGCTAAGTTCTGCATCTCACTGTAAACCTTCCTAGGATCCATGATGTCAAAGTCAGAGAAAATTTGGCCTCAATGGTAGTAGAAGGAAGCAAAAGAAGAAAGATGGTTCACTTTAGAGAGGTGGTTGGTTAGTAATTAAATTCAAATGAGGCCTCATGATAAATTTTCCTGTTCCTTCTTATGCCATTGCCCTGCTGCTGAATCGATTTGAAAGGCTAAAAGCAGTCTCAGGATCCTGATGACTTCACAAACTAAAAATAGTTTTTGTGATATCATAAACGATGTCATCATCAGAATCTTATGATAGGTTCTTAAAGGTATACACTGACAATATTAACAAAGAGCTCTCATAAAAGAAATCTTTCTTAGCCTATTACTGTATTTACTTAAATCCAAGACGAGGATTTTAATTCTCATTCAACATGAGGGGGAAAAGCCTCTTGTCTTGGATTTGAGTACAAGTCAGAGGGGTGGCAGCACGGGTGAATGCTGTGACTGACTCTGTCCTGGGCCCAGGGTTGGAGTTGGAGCCCATGCTGCCCTCCCTCTCTGCCGTCTACTCTGCCCCTGCCACTGCCTATCTCCTGCCACTGCCTTTGCCCACCTTGCTGCTTGCCCCTTTCCCCCCTCCCCTCCCAGCTCCTTTACCCTCTCCAGCCCAGGCCCCAGAGCACAGCCACAGACTAGATTCTATACATTTTCCATGTACAGAATCTAATTATTGGGAGGGATTGCCTTGAATTCAAAGTCATCTTAGACATAGGTAAATATGACATATATCTTTGCGTACCAGTGAGGTAAAAATGTGGTAGAGCAGGGGTGCTCAACTTCTTGCCTATGAGCCAAGTATGGCATACAGAACCATGGCATTCAGCCCATGGGGCTCCCCACAGGTTAGGAAATTGGGTGGTAGGGGAGTAATGGCAAGTAATACTGCCACCCTACTCTGCTGCCAAATTCCCCAGACACTGTGCAGATGGACTGAGACCAGGCCAGGTCCCCTTCCCCCCAGCTATGTGGCCAGATAAAGGATGGGCCATGTTCCCTTCCCATCCCTACACAGCTGGATTGAGCCCTGCTTCACTGCCCTGTGTGCTGGACTGGGCCCACTGGCTAGATCCATCCAGCCCATGGACAGACTGAGCACCGTCCATCCAGCCCAAAAGGAAAAAAGGTTGGGCACCACTGCTACAGAGCAGTGGTGGCTAACTTTTCTGGCAGGTGTGCTACAAGTTAAGCTCAACCTCTCCCTGAATGCTACTGTTTCCCACTCCCCAGAGGCATACCCTCAGAGTCTGCACCATGGGGTACCAGAAAGGAGGCAGGGGTGCTCAAATCCCCAGCTGCAAAGAGAGTAGCAGAGGTAGGCTGCTGCTGTGAGGGAGCAAGAGTCAAGACCTACATTAACCCTTTCCTGGTCCCACAACTGCCACAGTTTTGTGTGGCAAGCAGGAATCCAGACTCTAATTCAGTGGTGGCTGCAGGATCAGAGAAGGGTTAGCTTGGTCCTTGGCAATGACACTTGGCACCTCCCTTTTGCAACTCTGTCCTAACCCTGCTCCACCTCAGGTGGCCAGAGGCTCTAGCCCCCTTGCCTCCATTCCAGCACCTCCCTTGACTGAATGCTTGAGATTTATGTCCTACACACAGCAGCTGCCTTTGCCACTTGTGGAATGTATGCCGTGGATTGGCCACCCCGGCTGTAGGGAAAAGGGGGTACAGGATGTGGAAATGCATTCATTCATTTTCTTATTTAAAAAATGTTTTTCCATGACCAGAAGCAAGAAAGGAGAAATATCGCCTACAAAACAATTCTATTTTAAGATGTGGCTTGCTAAAGTGTTTATATTTCACTAATGAAAAGTATACTGACCAAAATGATATTATAGCACAATGTTCATCTTGCACTCTTTGAAGTGGGGAGTAGTAATGAAAGCTTGGTAGAGGAAGTTTCAAATATATCCTCTTCCAAAAGCTAAGAAAACTTGCTTATTTCAAAAGTTAAAAAATTGTTCCTTAGCAGCATTTTATAATTCCAAAGATCTCTGAAGGTTGGATATGCACACAGAAAACAACCCATTATCTCCTGCTCCAAAGGGCTCCCAAGCCACCTCTTTCTTTGAGTCTCCTTACTAAACTTTTCACATGAAGTCAAGAATGATGAGTCAGCTTTTGCAGATGCTGCCTTCAGTAGTCTGACCCTCAGTGATACTTTCTACACTTTCCTAAGTGCTTTCTACTCTGAGCTCTACTTCTGAAGTTCCAACAGGTTCTAGCTCTCTGGTCTGGCAGGTGGGTTATCAGAGCAAAGAAACTTCTCTTTGTTTTCTCAAGGTCTCTCTATAACCCATATCCAGGTCAAGACTAACCTCATCTCACTTCTTCCTCCTCAGCATTTCAAATATCTGTCCTTCCTATACATTTCGCTGGATTAATATCTGCCAGGGGGCTGGACCTCATGATCTCATGAGGTCCCTTCCAGCCCTAATGTCTATGAAGCCTATGACCTAAACATGCTACTTTTCTAGTGTTCTCCCCTCCTATCTTCTGATCTTCAGGATACCCCCTCTTATCTCTTAACCCCAAAGTACCCTTAAAATTATGTTATCAGTATCCTTTTCCTTGTCATTTATTTATCTTCAGACCCCACTGCTCAATGCACTGTGTATGTAGTTTATACTTCTTGATCTTTCACTACATCCATATACTTTCAATGCAGACCTGAGAGCATTGCTTTCCCAAACTTCCCTTGATCTCTTTCTTCAGTCAAAGTTGGCAGGCTCACTGCCTCCTATACCTTCTCTAGGTTGTCTTCTATACGTGGAGTACACTTTCAAACTTGCTTACACACAGACCTGGACACAGGCATGGGGGAACTGAGCAGTTGCCCAAGGCCTGGATAGAAAGGGGGCCCAAAAATGGAAATTTTTTCCCCGTTGTCTGATTATAATCATTATCTCTGGTGAAGTTTTCCTAAGGTCACCAGAAGTCTAGGTATGTCACTGCTTACACACCCACCATTAAAAGGCATGTTAGCATTCATTCCTGCAGGGTGCCATGCACAAAGTAAATCAATGCACTAAAGATAAAAATCAACCAACCAACCAAACAGCTAAAGACAAAAAAAGTGCTCAGTATTGACAGGATGCAAGAATTAGCATAAAACACAACAAAAGTTTATTCTAACCTGCTCTGGAGAAAAAAGGTCTACTGTAATAATTCATGGAATAATGGCTTGTGATTTGCGTGGTGGATGAGCAAGAAAAGATGGTTCAAACACAATGGAAATGAATGTTTATAAGAGAAGAAATCTGAAACACAAATTAGAATGTGTCATTAGAGTAGCAGTGCCATCTGGTGGGAGAAGAGGCTCAATTATTTTAAAAATACATGATCTATCTACATGGGCAACACAAATGCAGAAGGAAAGGCAATTCTGGAAATGAAAAATTCACCTTGAGGTACAACATCTTTTTTTTTTTTTTTTTGTGAAAAAGCAATAATACATTAGATTTTCAGTGGACACGATTAAATATCTGAACTATTGGCCAAAATTCTACCACCACTCATGGATTTGTTCATTATACAAAGAAGATGTTCTGAAAGTGGAAGAGGCAAGGATTTCTTAGGGTGATATCTTTTATTGGACCAACTACATAGTCAGGATACAGACAGACAAGCTTTCAAATGCAAGACATTCTTCTTCAGGTCTGAGCAGTAAGAGCCAGCACAGCACAGTAAACAAAAAACAGTTATAAAAGCAGGGGTGAGGGAAGAATTATTCCCAGGGGTGGTGGACAAATAATTAGAAGAAGCAAAAAACCATGATTACTGGGAGATCAGGGTCTATCAAAAGGGAGGAGGGTCTTTCTCACTTTTCGTGCATGGGAGGAATCCAGGGATCGGGTAGGTTATAATGTCACAAGGCAGGGTAGATATGCACTTTTGCAGACTAACTAAATAATATATATAGAGAGTATTTATCTTACTTAGTTAGTCTATAAAGGTGTATATATATCTGCCATCTGACTGACTGCATTAAGTTCTTGGTTCTTAGTGTCTAGCCAGCTTCTGAATGTTTGTAACTGAGTTTCCTTTTAATGGTGTGTAGTAGATTTCCCTTGAGCATAAGGATAGTGAGGTCAGAAAGAAAGTGGGTGTTCTGTGAGAAATATGCTCCTAATGGCGTGTTTTGTGTCTGCCCTTGTTATTTTTTTTTCTGAGAGAGTCCATTCTGGTGCATGGTTTCTGTATAGTTTCACCCAAGTAGTTACCACGAGAGCACCTGATGTACCGGATGTAATATATCATATTTTGGGAAAGGTATGTGTTGGAACTATGGATTCTGATGGTTTTGTTAAGGGGATATTGATAACAGTAGCAGTGAAGACATGCTGGCAGGTTAAGCCTTTCTTGCTTAGGTAAGGCTGTGTTCTACTTGATGTCTGTTAGGTAGTAGGAAGTTTGCTTCTGATGATGAGTTAGGCAAGGTAAGGGGGTCATTTGAAGTCAGGAGCAGAGGGGCTGAGAATATTTTTCTTGTAGTCTTTGGTACACCTGGGGGGTGTACCCTGTCCTCTGATGACAGTGGTGGTGGTCAGGCAGGGTGCCGAGTAAGGGGTGAGCTACTAGAGTGGCTTCCTCCCCTCTCTATAGAGCTACGCTGAAACCAAATACTTAACTAGGTACAATTACAACAATAAATACAGACACTTAATATAAAACATAGAATATTTACAAGCCTTCACAAATAACAATAACAATATACACATTAATACATTAAAACACATAAACCATATAAACCCCCTTAATGCACATATACAGCCCTTAATGCAACAACCTCAAAATAGGGTGTGCACTCAGCACCTTTGCAAGGGGTTTCCTTGAAGCCCCTCTGCTTTAGGGCTCTGAGATGTGGACACACCCCTCCTGCAATGGAGGGTGGAGGTGGCAGACCCTTGTCACCCATGTCAGCCTCCCCTGTGGGGCCCGCTTCCCCAGTAACTCACACTTCCTCTCTGGAGAAGTCAAAGGTCATCCCCTGGTGGCCGATCCCGCAAGAGCCTCTTCCCAGTGGTGCTTTCGGCTCTCAATGACATGGCTCCCTGTACTGGGCATCCAGGGCTCTCTCTCTCATGGGACCCAAGTCCTTGCAGGCTCTGACCCCCTGGTCTCACATAGGGGGTTCTTCCCTTTTCCCAGCCCTGTTCTGGGCACCGGGGCTCTTTTAGTTAAAAGTGGAGCTGCACTGCGGGGCTCTGGTCACTTGGCCTAGGGCCAGGGCTAATGTGAGCACCCAGAAGCTGCTTCTAAGGCAGTTCTCCATGCATCAACCTGTGCACTGGGTGAGGCCCGAGCAGCCACAAGCTGCTCCCAGGGCCAGCTCTCTGTTGGCCAATCTGCACACTGTGCAGGGCCTGAGTAGCCTCGAGCTGCTCCCAGGGCTAGCTCTCCATTTGCTGATCTGCACACTGACTGCCCAGCCGCTTGCTGGGTTTGCAGGCTCAAGCCGCCTTGAGCAGCTCCTAGAGCCTGATCCCCGCGGGCCTATTTGTGCACCACTGAAGCTCAAGCAGGGTCCCAAGGATGGCCGTCTCTAGAGCTCCTGTCTCCTCACTGTCCCTTGTCATCTCTCCCTAGCCTGCTGAGCAAACTTCCCTTTTACACTCTTCAGGGCTCCACCCCGAAGTTCTCCGGACCTGGTTGGTGCAGTTTTGATTCAGGTCCATCTGCTTGTTGCCCCCTCCTTTTAGAAAAGGGCAGGGCATTGCTTCCCTTGTGCTGCCTCCGGATTGGTGGGTGGGCTCCACTAATCAAACAGCAGATCCTCGATCCTGGGACACAACCCAAGCTCTGAAAAGGTAAGCCTGCTACATTCTCAAGATCTGACCTACAGTTGGTCCAAGAAAAGATATCACCATAAAAAAATCCTTGCCTCTTGCATAAGTCCTGGACCATCAGGGCTACAACAACACTAACACTACTACAAATTAAAAATGGAAAAACTTTTTAAAAGTATCCACTGGAATTAAGTTATAATTTATTAGAGACTTTATGCCCAATTGTTTAGCATCTTTTTTCAATGACAGAAATGTATTTGATGAGATGGAAACAAATGTTACATTATTCTTTTGGTCTGCAGGTATCTAGACAGCTACACTAGCAGGCACATAATCTATCTACTAATTAGTTCTTCGTCTATATGCATCCATTTTGCTATGGCATTAAGAAAGGTAGAAAGTTAACATCTACATATTTGACACAAAATACATGTTCACTCTGTGTATACAGGAAGCCAAAACAGGACAGATCTTTCTTTATGTTAGGTTTCCTTTGCAGTGCTGTATGTAGCAATGAAGTTTGGCACCAGGGCAAAGCTTCCAGCAGCAGCCCACCCTTGCCCCGTGCACAGATCTGGGGGGGGCACGCACCCTGCCTTACTTGCCTGGGAATGCTCGCAGTGGCGGGAGCTGCCCTTCCTTATCCCCAGACCCCCCCCCCCCCAAACAAACCACTCAAGGCTCCATCCCATGCCCCGCCTTGACTGGACAGTGCCTGTTGGTGCCCCTTCACTTTGGTGCCCAGAGCAGTCACCCTGCTCCACCCCCTTGCTATGGCACTGTCCCTTTGCATGGCTCTGGTGCAGGGGTGGGCAAAATGCAGCCTGGGGGCTGGATGAGGCCCACCAGGCCACTCTATGCAGCCTCTGGGGCCCCTAAAAACTTTGGAAAATTAATATTTATCTACCCCTGGCTGCCTATCATACGTCCCTTGATGGGTTGCCAAAACTCAGTAAGCGGCCCACTGCTCTAAAATAATTGTCCACCCCTGTTCTGGTGGCACACAAAACTCTAATGCCAGCCTGAATGACTGAGGGGAATCTCCCCACATAAAAGGAAGTCCCTAATATTGTAGAGCTGGAAAGCAGCATTACATTATTCCATTTTTAGGCCCCATGCAAAGCATGACCGTGGGAAAGAGATTTGGCTGGTACACTGCTATGTCTCAGGAATGGCTCTGGCTAAGGGCAATAATAGCTGGCCAGAGGTTACAAAATCCTAAGGATGCCCCAACTTACATCACAGACTGAACTTGTCCTAGGTGGACTAAAGCCAGGATGCTGCAAATGTGGCATAAGGATTCTTAGGTCCTGTGCTAAGCAGGGATGCAATCTGCTCAGG
Organism: Crocodylus porosus; assembly: GCF_001723895.1. Lineage (NCBI taxonomy): Eukaryota > Metazoa > Chordata > Crocodylia > Crocodylidae > Crocodylus > Crocodylus porosus. The sequence goes on from NW_017728886.1 coordinate 93,122,251, forward strand.
GATTTTGTAATGCACATGTTACTGCTGTATTTAGCCACCAATCTTGACTGATCACAAGAGCTCACAACCTCTGTTCCATGTTTTATCCGAACGCCAGTACTTCCAACAGTACTGCCTCTCAGTGGCATAAAAAGCCAAGCTAGCATCTGGGGCAAACCCTGCAAGAGAGTGGGGGGAGGAGGGCACATGTTTCCAAGACTGGGGGGTGGTGTTCTGAGAGCAGAGGGAGGTGGGCAGAAGAGAGTGCAGGGCACAGGTCCAAGAGCAGGGGAGGAGAGTATGGACCTGAAACTGAGATGGGGGCAGCAACTTTACCCAGGCAGCAACTGCTGAGCTCCTGCTGCCACACATGTTCTGTCTGTCCCTGTTCCGTTGGGCGTAAAGCAACAGCAGCCAGAAACTTTTGGAGCTCCTGACTCTGCAAGGGTGGGGAGGCAATTCTAGTACCCCTTGTAACTCTGCATAAATGGGGCTGGTGTCCCTCTCTCCCACCACTACTTATGCTAGCGCTGTCTCTCCCTTAACTTAGCTCAGTGGCACTGGTTCAGAAAGTCAACAGTTCAGTTACAAACAACAGTTCCTTCCACTGACTCAGCCTGACTCTGTTTAGCTCACGAAATCTGACGAGATCATAGCTTGAGTTATTATATCTGAAAAATTATTACATTGTTATTACTAATAGGTGAATGACAGTGTTAAATGCATTGCACTCTGTTCAATAAAACAGAATAAATCATAGGTGTGTTGCCATATTCATAAATCATCCAAATTCACATTACAAACCTTATCCTACCAGGTATTTCACTCTCCACTCAGATGATTAAGGGCAGTGGAAATATTTACTAACATTAGGATCAATACATTATATTAAATAAAATCAGACCTAAATTGAATTGGGCTGTTGCTGTTCTAGGTTGCAATTTTCAGATATTCAGAAGTGTTGACTACGCACAGTTGCTGATTAAATTAATAAGCAAGATGCACATCTGGGACAACTGGGATTTCTAAATGACTCCTAATGTTTCTAAGTACAACAGTTAGATATCACTTCCATACACAAAACTCCCACTCAGCTACCACTAATATTTGTTGGTCCCTAAAAACCTTTGGTGACTAAGTTTCTACTGTTGAAGTACCACAGGAATCCAAGTTTCTGCTGCTAGATAGAGGCATAACTGCCTAAATCCTAGCAATACTGAGCAATGAGCACCTAGCTTATACCCAAGTGCCAATTAGAGTTGCAAAATAAGTCTCCCCCATGAGACCTAGTGCAGTAGATACACTCAGGGTAACAGTGGCAGTGCCCATTTGGGAGCAGAAAGAGAACCGAGTTCCAACCCTTGCTCCAGTGAATAAGGGGTAGGTCTTAAGGCATATTTTCTCCTTGACATTTTCCATAGGCTAATCTAGGCAACTCTTCAATCAGTGCATTCCCTTGTATAAATTCCCCTCAGGGACCTAACTCTTCTGATATTTCACAGGGGAGGAAAGACACCTGGAATGGGATGTCTTTACCCCTTTGTGAATATAGCCCAACAAAAGCAGTAAGTGATCAGCAACTCTCAGAAATCAAACTCCTGGCAATGAACTAAGCAATAAACTTCACCCTTTTAAGTTTACCAAACCATAAGAAGGACCCCTTGGCAAAATTATAGCTGCATGACTCTAAGCTGCCTCTTATTTATGTTCAATAAGGTGTCATTGACATCTGCCATCATAGTCAAATGCCGGTGCTAGTAGTAATGAGAGCTGAAGCTCAGATGTAAACAAAATTGATTTTTTTCTGAACAAGGGCACGAAAGGTAATAAACTGGAAATAATAATGAGTCTTTTAAAATCCAATAGGATATAAATCCATCGTGCATTTGTGGAATGTGTAAATACCACAACAACCAAACTTGCATTTTTCCATGGATAATTTTTGTCTGCATGTGCTTATATGTTAAAGATTTTCAAGCAATGTCTTGGACCAGCTCAGCGTATTACTGACAGCATGGGTGAGGTAAAACTACAGGCTTCCACAGTACTTAGAACAGTTGTTCCCATGCTGACATTATTTTGTCTATTTACATGTTCACGGTGTGATCATTAGAACTCAGGTAGCTGATATGAAACCAATAATGTGCTAACTGGTCTAACATGGCATAAAACAAATTCTTAGTAAAATGAACCATTGTACCAGCAAAACTAAAATTCTGGATCAGGGGTCAGTAACTTTTTGGGACAGAGTGCCAAAAATACCCACAACCTTGATTGTAAGATGTTGATGTGCCAGAGGCAGATGGCGGAGGAGCCATGAAGGGCCCAATCCTTGTTGTGGCAGTGCAGCTCCAGCCCCTTCCCCGAGGAGTGATTGCCAAGCAAAACGCCTTCGCGTGCCACAGTCTGGGCTGCCCACCCCTGAGCTAAATCATTTCTTTCACTTAGATCATTACCAGGGCCACAATTTCCCTAGGCTTCTTGTGGGAACTATAAGTTTTTAAACCAACATCAAGGGGAATGGAATCAAGGAAGTGATTCATGAAGCCTTAAACCACTCATCACTGACAAAATGTGGCCCACCTCAAAAAAGATCACAAGTTACTAGCCAGTGCCTATCCACTGTTGTATACATGGAGTAAATTGGTGGTCAGAGTCTATTTCCTGACTAGATTATTATAAAAATAACACCCCATCTTCCACTTAGTGACATTAGTGGCCTGTCATGTTCCTCTCAGTCAGCTACTTCCCTGAGTAGGCCTAGGGCAGGGGTAACTGGATCTGGCCTGCAGAGCAGTGTTATCTGGCCTGTGGGACTTCTCACAGGTCTGGAAGTTTGGCAGCATGGTGAGCAGTGGAAGCATTAATTGTTGCAGTTCTCAGAGATGCCTCATCTGGTCCAGCGGGCTGGCTGTGGGGCCAGAAACCCAGTGGTGGGAGGTGTATTGGCTTCCACAGCTGTGGGAGCTGCAGCAATTAATGCTGTGACCAAATTCCAACCCTGTGGGCTAAATGACATAGTTCTGCCCTCTGGATCTGGAGTGTAAACCTGCCCATGCCATTCATTTGGTCCACTGGCCTGGGGTATGACACATCCTATAGGACCTCAGGGTAATCTGTCCAGTTTTTAATGAAACACACTGTACACTTGATCTGTAGACAGATTTCTTTTTCTGAAGCTGTTAGCTGTCAGACAGGCACCTTTCACTAACACTGATTTTATACCGTAAGAGGATATGATCAAGGTTTTGGGGTGAATAATTTTCTCTGACTTACCAACAATTCCATGTGAAAGCACTTACCTTCTTCTCCCCTTAATGCATATTTTATTTTTGCTTTAGGGCTTACTTCTGTAAATCCTTTGCACCTGTGAGTCCTATGGAATTTGGTCCATAAATAATAAATATACTAGAGATTGTGAGGTCCTCAGGTTCTGTGGAAAGTAGAACGATTACAAATTAGATGGATACAAGATGAGACACTGTCAGTCAAATAACTGGCTTTGATTTTATTTTATTTATTTGCTACAGACAAGAAAAGAATTAATGCCCTTCATACCATAAAGAGCCACTGATTTTTTTATGCTGCCCTGTAGGGCTCTGTTGAGATTTTGCCCGTTTTCTACACTATAGTCTATAATGCATATAGTCTATATCTATGAGAGGTTTCAGAGCTCCAAACAATACTGTAATATATTTTGGATTGTGTTTTCCTATGGTACTGCACACCAGCAGTCTTTCTGAGGTGCATATAATAGTTGGCATTCCTGAAATGAAATCCTGGCTCTGAGGACATTCATGGTAAAGTCTTAATTATTTCAAATGAGCCCTATATGCAAATCTACACTCCCAATGAATGCATCGGGATCAGGTTCCTTATCTTCATTCTTGGTGCACATGTGAGTAGGGAAAAAGAGAATATGAGACCAGCGTCCCAGCTTTCCTATGCACGAGCTATAGGGGAGAGACTGTATTACTGGACACCAGCTGGGGGTGGGATGAGCTTGTAGCATCTCCTAAAAAGTGTACACACTACCTCAGAGGTGCTCTCTCAGCTTTTCTGTAGATATTTTCAGCCCATGGTCTCTTCAGAAAGTCAGAAACTGCTGCTGGTGCACTACTCTACTACGATCCTCTGCCTCTGACACAGCTTGGACTTTACAATCACAAAAGACCCCATCTGCTGTTGCTTTGTGACTGTGCACTACTCAGTCACCTTCTTTTCCCAAGCTATCATGACATTTTATTTGGTAATTGGTTTGGCATCTGTTGAATTTGAATCAAATATTCCCTCAAGTCCAAAAATGAATTGAAAAAAAATCTATAAATGAGTTTAGTAAGAGTGAGCCAATCAAGCTTGGTGTTTCCAAGTACTAAATGTCATCCAGTTCTGCAGAAGACTGTTACATGACAACCCAATTAACTGACAAATAAACTGAGAAGCTAGAGTGTAAAAAAAAATCTCTTAAATACTTGTCAGCTCTCTAAATGCTTACTTTGTTCTGTCTGAACAAATTCTTCAGCTAAATATATGCTGAAGGCAGGACACAGGGTCCTGCAACTTTTCACAGCTGCTATTGCAGGATAACCATTTGATGAGTATTACTTCTAACTACCAAATGTCTTCAAGAAAACATGGCTAAACAATCCTTACAAAACAGCAAAGAGCTCATTTGTATTTAATTGGACTGCGTAGCAATGAATATCATGATCTGAGGCTATGCTATACCTGGTTAAAGTGCATGTCTGCAACCTCAGACATGCTTCCAAGCACTACAAATTAAAGGTGACAAATTCAATTGACCAATACACTGCTGCAGTGAAAAGAAGTTTGCTACAGGCAGTCCTTGACTTAGGCATTTCGAGTTACGGCAATTTGCACTTGCGGTGCTCCACCATTTAAACCCATTTTATTATTTATGGTGCTGGATCCTCCCATTTATGGCACTACAGGGAAATTTACAATGAGAAAAGAGGGCAGCAAAACAAACATCCCTGGATCAGTTTCTCAAAAAGCCATCTCCCCGAAATCTCCCCAAAGAAGCCCTTCTGAATTCCATGACCCTGATGAAGGCATTCCTTTACCTTCTGATTAAATTTTATGTGATTAGTTACTGTATTGCCTTGTTTAATTGATTTATATACAGTACACTTTAGAAAGCTTTGTACAGTGTATATCATTTATAGTTGATTAAACAGTTGATTAAAATATGATGTTTATGGCCATTTCTATAAAAAGTTGGGCATCAGGCCCTTGGTCAGGAATGTAACCCCCTATTTTAACATTGTTTCTATGGGAAAATCAGATTCAGCTTACATTGGTTTGACTTACAGCGTCTTTTCCAGGAACATAACCCACCGTAAGTGCGAGTACTGCTGGTATTTTATTTGCCCACCTCCACTAAATGCAAAAACAAACGCTTTAAGATCATTTTCATTTTTTAAACAAGTGTAGAAACCTACCTAGACCTAATGAAATGAGTGATGGAACTGAAATAATTTAGTGAAGTTAAAGGCCAGTTAAGCTAGGTTTTAAAAGAAATACTACAATTAAAAAGTGATTCTGATGCTAGAAGCACTAGAGCAGAACCTAACAATTCCATTTATAAAAACAAATCAAGTTAGGAAAAGTTGCAAATGGCACCTGTTGTGCAATAGCCACTGCAAAAAGAACATGTGGAGAAGACTTCTTACAGAATAGTTAAGAGAATCTCTGTCTGGTCACCTCAGTGTCGTGCCCCCCCCCCACGTATTCTAATATAATAAAAGCCTTAATCTGTTTCCCTGTCTGTTTGTCCGTAATGCTTTATTCACACTCTGATTGGTTGTCTTGGCAGCCAATCACAATGTTGACTGAAATAACCAAGCAGTGCTCTGCACAGACAGACAGCTGTGACTGAGGGGCCAAAGCTGGGGGAGCCGCTGGCCTCGCCCTTCCCCTCCCCCTCCCCCTTTGAAGCAGACAGTGGGGATGGAGGGGATGGAGTGGGAGGGGTGGGGGGAGGTCATCCTCCCCTTGCCCTGCTCCTTTGAGGCAGCAGCACGGGGTGGTGGTGGCATGGCCCTGCCTGCCCCCCACTTCCATCCCTGCTGTCATGGCAGTGTTCTGTCCCTAGCTGAGGGGGATGCAGAGGACAGAGGGGATGGATCAGGGGGGTGAGCCCATCACCATACCGCCATTAGTCCGCACCAGCACCACCTCGAAGGAGCAGAGTTGGTGGGGGAGGGTTGGCTAGGCCACCCCTTGGATATGCAGGGTGCTGCGGTGGTATGGGATGGTGGGTAGCAGTGCTCCATCCCCGACCTCCCCCCCGGCAGGGAGGGGGAGGCAGTGAGGAAGAGGGGAAGGAGAGAGAGAGAGAGGGGAGCAGGCCAGGGAATGGGGGGGTTTCCAGTCGCAGTGCCCCCTCACTACTGCTACCCCCCCATCTGCTGCCACGACTGCCACCTGGCCCTGACAACAGCTGGCAGAGAGGGGAAGGTGGTGGGGAGGGAGGGAGGGAAGGGGAGGGGAAAGTGTGTGGCTGGACGTGCCTGGTAGCAACGCAGGGCACTGGGTGTCTGCGGCTGCTGTCGTGCGCAAGCTTCCCTTCCCCCATGTTCCTGGAAGCCAGTCACAGAGTGGGGTAGAGCGACAGGGGGTTGGGGGGTACACAGGACCACACTGGGAGCAGCAGGGGGTGGGGCAGTGCATGGGGCTGGAGGCAGAGTGGCGGTATCACAGGGCACTGGGTGGCAGTGCTCTGTCCCCGCCCCCAATCCATCATTCATGGTGGGCAATTTGCTAGTTATAAAAGCCATGTGGTGGGGGAGGAGTTTTAAAAAAAGCTGAAATGATCACATCATGCAGCAGGACAAGTTTTGTTGGTGGAAATCTGCAGCAAAAGACACATATGGTTCATTAAAACATTCTAAATAGGATACTAGAGGACTCAGAAAATTGTGAGGATGCTTGAAACTCAATCTTGATCCTGCTTAATGCCGCCATATCGCTCATCTCAAGCTGACTCAAAATGCTGCATAAGATGTTCAACACAAAAATTAAACTATAATAATCCACTCCAGAAGGGGATGGAAAAGTGGAAATGTATATGGCAAACAGATATTTTAATTTTCTTTCAGGGTACCTTAAATATTTTTAGGAGAAATCTTACTTAGTATAAGAACATTTTGAAAATACATTTTAAACATTCAAGTGATTGCCCATATAAAACAAAACAAAAATCACTATTTGATAATACCTGTAAAATATTTTTTGTTAACTGCCAGCAACTTTAACTGTGTTATACAAGAAATAAAACAAAGACAAGGCAAGCCTACCAGAGATTTCCCAGATGTTATTTGGTAGAAATCTTCAGTGAATAGTTCACTGTTAGTTACCCTAGGACTCATATTCCAATAAATGATTCTTCCAATATTTTTTCCTGTTAGTGTAACTAAGAGAGGTGGGCAAAAAAATAAATACATGAAGCCTGAATATTTGAGAATGTCACAACACTTTTGGAATAAAATATTTACAATTAATATTAGTAAATGATCACCCAAATCTAACAGTCATATAGCACCCTTTCATTGCATTCCAGTTTCTAGATATCACAATTAAGGAATGCAATATTTTTAAATCTGTTATTTAGTGTCTACTGTTCCCTCAAACTCTCTCCTTTCCCCACTCCACTCAACCTTCTCTCCTCCAGGAGACCTATCAGACTCAACCCTCCTTTTTGCTAGCTTAGAAGGCCCTAATGTATTCCAAGGGCTTCCCAAGATTTTAGCATTCATGGTGAAAGACTATTCAAATCCTTGAAGTTCAACATGAAAGACATTTTGGTGACTCTTTCTGGAAAGATCAAGGTTCAAATTCAGCTGTTTTACTCCTGTGCTTAATGTCCCTTACCTTACTATTCTCAGGCATTCAAAAGCACTGGACTGAATTAAACAATCATGAGGTTTTATTTTCCTTAAAAGAAAAATATATTTTGAGTTTTCTGTTGCTGCCTTCTGAGATGTTCAAGCATGTCTCTGAAAGTGTGTGGTGTAGAAACTTTCATTTTTACAATGAAAAACCTGGCTTAATAAAATGTCTCAGGGAATTGATGTTTTAAACAAAACACCGACTATTCTAAGACTAGAAAGAAAAAGTCAAGAGCTGACAACACTAGGTCCCTAATTACAGTAATTAATGTTCAAAATGTACTTGCTAGTTCAATGGAAAGATGGTAATTAATTATGTCAATCTATTATCCTTGAGATCTTATTATTTGATGGCATTCTTTTCTATGTATACCATTTACAGACATTAAAAAGAGTGAAAAATTCAACTAAATAACTCTATAACAGCAGGGGCCAATCTAGTTGCCATGCACGCCACAATTTAGCCTTGCATCTTCCTTGAGTGTCACTCCAATCCTTCGCTTCTGCCTGATCTACTGCTCTGCTTTCTGCTTCTTACTCTTTCCTGCCTTGCCCAAACTCTTACTCTTCTTTTTGCTTCCTGCCCTGTGATCCTTGCCTGGTTTGCTGCCTATCCCCTTCCTGATCTTCTGTGTGTCACAAACACAGGCTGGCCATGCCACTTAAGTTGCAGGCTGGCTACCTTTGCTTTGTAAGAGAAGGGCAACAATATTCCTGTAATATCAATTTGGAGCCTCAGCCAACACAGCATTTGCCCCTAGAGATCCTGGGTCAGATTCTCCACTTATGACAGCATAAACAAGGACTCAGGGCAATTAATTTAATAGAACTAATACTATAAAACTGGTATAAGAACAGATTCAGGTTCTGTGTATTGCAAGTAATGAGGAATGATGCTGTTGAGATGCACCTAACAGAACTGTAATATAAAAGTTTGTACCAACTGCCTGACCAACAATTTACAAAGGGATGTTAAGAGGTACTCATGGCCTCTTCTGATTACAAGCTATGAATTCATTAGAAATCAGATAAGTCATCTACTTAATACCCAGGTAGAAATATGTCTAAACAATAAAACAGATGATAGATTCAAACTGCAATTTAAGAATAATAACTTGGGTAATGTTATTTCATAGGTGACTAATTTAGTTAACAATTTTAAAGAATCCTAATTAAGAATTGCCTAAGGCTATCACTTTGCTGCCAACACTACGGAGAAATTGCCATTGAAATGTTTTCACCTAATTATTTAACAAAGTAGTTGTACTAGTGCAGTAATTAGAGAATACATGTACCTTTATCACAGTTTTAGCAAGATGCAACTTTTAAAACTTCTTGGCTCTGGTTCTTCATACCATTGCAGTATTTTTATGCCATTCCAATCCCGTTGCTTTCAAAGCAGTTGGATCAGCTAGCATAGTGACCTGAAGAATCCTGCCCTTTATATTTAAAGCTGTCAGCACCTTACAGTCATCTGTTTCCCTCTGCATTACCAAAAGTAACTGATCATCCTCTTATTGAAAGGATGTGTATAAATACTCATTATTCCTATCCCATTTGCAAATATTGCCGAAGTGCTTTGGACATTCTTATAATTTTTAATTCGTAGATTCATAGATACTAGGGTCAGAATGGACCACAGCAGATCACTGAGTCTGACCCCCTGCCCCAGAGAGGAAAGAGTGCTGGGGTCAGATGACCCCAGCTAGGTGCTTGTCTAGTCTCCTCTTGAAGACCCCCCACCTCCCTTGGAAGCCCATTCCAGATTCTGGCAACCCTTATCATAAAGAAGTTCTTCCTGATGTCTATAGATATTACATTCAAAGTCCTGATAAAAATTATACATAGTTTGAATGAAGTGAGTAGAAGGTGCACCAAAGTCTTTGAGGGGGATAAAGTTTAAGGTAGAATGAAGGGAACCAGTTGAGACGTTTAGGGCAATTCTTCCAATCTGCCCCTCCCTGTGCTGGATCAGGAGGGCTCTAGACTTAGCAGAATTGCTGCACAAAGGAATGTACTCTGAGGTGCAACTCCTCAACGATTTCTGGAGGATAGCGCTGGTGGGTGTTCGCAGAACCATCAACCACTCTTATTGCTAACTGCACTACTAGAACTTTGTGGGAGAACAGCTTAGCTTGGACTCCACTGCCTTCAGGTTGATTGGTGTATTCTTTTCTTGTGGCTCCAAGGCCTGAAAAAGCACCCTATGTCATCAAGCCATGCAATGAAAACAGATTTTGGCCAATGTAACTAGGTGGGTGAGATAAGACATCACCTCCAGGTGCCAAATTAAGAGAGGTGCCAGAACTGCCTCCACTCCTGCAGAATCTGTGCTCTGGCAGCAAAAGCAGCCCCATGGAGTGGCTCGTGCAGCAGCCACCAGTGCATGAACACTGCACTGCTTCTGTAGGAGCAGTAGCCAGGGCAGGCAAACCATGCTGCTGTGGTAGCAGTAGCAGCATGGTTTGATAGTCCCTGGCGTAGGTAAGACTCATGCCCTCCTGTTCTCAGAACCTCTGGCTCTCCGGCATTCAACAATGCCTTCCTTACAGCCACCCCCCTGCCCTCCTCCTACCAGCGCTCTCCCACAGGGTTTGTCCAGGATGCAAATCCTGCCTGTTATGCCTCTGGTTATGGCTTCCCAGGGAAAGCTAGTCTCTCCCTCCCAAACGGAAGTATTCTCTTTTCTACTTGCACTGGCCAATAACTCCTATCTTCTTGACCCAAAAAAATGAGTGCTCAACCCTTGACATATGGGTCAGATCCAGACCTCAGCACTGTGTCATATGGGCTGGAGAGCTCCTCCTAGGTCTGTGGGGAACCTTGCAGGCCATGGGTACTAGATTGGGCATGCAGGGTGATGTAGGGCCCAATACCGACAAGTAGGATTGAAAGGGGGTGGTGCGGGCTCCCCAGAACCTGACTCCGGCAAACTGGGCTGGGTGGGGGTTGGAGTGGTGCACAGTCCTGGTTGTGTTCCTAGCTAGTTTCTTTTTTCTCTGTTATCGTTTGTAAACTGTCCATCATCTCCCAATATCTGCTTGTAGTCAATGATTCTCACTGTCATAAAGCAGTGCTTCTTGGCCTCTCTTACAGCATGACTCTATTTTACAACCTATAAAAATTTTCCGTCTATCCGTAAGGAAAAGGAAGGCGCTTGCAACCTTTGTGAAATTGCTTGTGACCTCACCCCAGTAAAATATTTACATAAGTTATATCATACATGCATATATATGTATACACGTATGTCTGTGTATGCGTGCACACCCACACCTTTTATACATATATATGTTAGTCCTCAGAATATTAAGATACAGGGGGCTGGAAAATAATGACATATACCATATTGGAAGTACAGTTACAGCCATTAGCAGTGCTAGCATCAACCTGAACTAAATGTTGCTAATATTTTACTAGGAAAGACATTAATAAAAAGGGGTTTTCTTTATTCTTTCATACTCAAACATGTCCTAAATGAAGCACATTTCTCCTTTTAAGTCCTTTATGCTGCATTTGACCTATAGAATTTTTTTGTGGATTCTTCTGATCCCTTTGGGCTGCCATTTTATTATACAGCCCTTGTTCCTGTCAAAATCCCATTTTTCAATGCAACAGGGATACAAATATTGCAAAATAAGTGTTCTTCAGTTCTTCCATATGAAACAGAATAAAATCTGGGTTGAAAAGGTCATCTTTAAAAATGCTCGGAAATTAAATTAACTGGTAATAACTATTTTAATAGCATTCTGCACCCTTTCCCTGGGCCCACATTTAATGACTCATCCTCACTGAACATTAAGCAGTGCAAATCAAAAGATGGGGCTTATTGTTGGCTTCAAACTAGCGAAATTTCTGTCATGACCACAGTGCTGAAGGTTGATCTATTGGCTTTTTTTTAATTAATGAAGCTGATGCAGAGATATGGACCATGGCCATTTCCTTAGAACCCAGAATCTCAGCTAACATTTTTCTTAACATTAATCACTCATTGACTTCTCTTCATACCACATGCCCATTGCCACTGTGAGGGAGGAATCATCATTCTTTTAACAATAAATCATATAGAAATGTTCAGCAAATCCCAAACAAAGACTCATAATCACAGTAAGACTTCTCAGTGAAATGAAAAGCTGGAAATATTTTCAATGTCAGAAGCAAACAGACATTCAAAAGGTTTCCCAGGCAACAGTTAATCAAAGATGATTACAACAATGTAAAATTTAAGAAACAAAAGCCATATTTATGTTAGCATTTTCTACAAAATCAACATTATGATTGTGAGTACTTTGAGATCATCTTAAGGGTGCTATGCAACATGAGCACTTTTAGGTGTGCAAACACCTCTACATGATTCACAAGATAAACCCAGAGATTTTAAACAGGATCCATGGTGTCAAAACCATTCTGACCTGTTGTGGTCTTTCTGAGTTCTTTGCAACAGAAGAATTGCTCTGCAATTTTTTCATAGTCTAAAAATGAGTAAAAGCCAAAAACTGGCATTTCTTGAAGGGTGCCTTGAGTTTAAAAAGGTTCAGAACATTTGTAATGGAGGCTCACGTGTACAGGGGTGGGAGGGTGGAATAAAGAAAGTTTCCTTTGGTTAGTTGTTGTTTTTTAAATGGTGCCCTCCACTACTTATCTGGGTGTCGCAAAACAGTTTAAAATGCTAGTAAGTCAGGGGTGCAAAGCCCAAGAGAAAAAACAAACACTGCCCAGAAAAATAATCCAGAAAAAATTATCTCAACATAAGAACATATGAAGAGATGAAAAATACATGCAATAAACATCCGGAAGCAAATCTACAACATTACCATGTTGTACTATAAGATGATAAATGTGTCCCTCTTGATATTAGAGTTAGTATTTATTGCTTTTATGGTGTCATAAATGCAGCCTCATATAACTGTCATGAAAATTCATAAGCCCAATCACAAAACTTACTTTCCAATTCTTATCAGGAGGATAGGGATAATGATGACATGGAAAAAAAATCCTAATACTATTTCAGGATCCTGTCAAAAACATACTAGTCCAGAGCAGATAGAATACTTCAAATCTGCGGCAAGTGTAAATGGCTCTTTATAAACATATAAAAAGATAAGATCTTTGCCTCAAAGAGTTTAAAGTGTAATCAATGGGGTAACAGTTCAAAGGCAAGAAAAGAAAGAGGAGGCTTGAAAAAGAGTGGGAGAGGTGGAACTCCTGCAGCACACAAACAGAATGGAAGTTTTATGACTCCAGAGTCCTATGCACTAGATTGTTTTGCCTCCCATTGAAACAGCCTGCATGTCATGAAAAGTACCTGTTTGGAAATCACGCTGCAATAGCCCACAAGAGGGCCTTCATTCAATAAGTAAAAACTTCAGCTGGATCCTCATCCTGGAAAACATACCTTTTCACACAGGACAATTAAGTAAATGTTTAAAATTAAGCCTGATTGATTTAAGCAAGATTTGAACATATTTCTTGAATGTGGATACTCTTCTGAGTTGAGGCTAAGCTGAATATTCATTCTAAAGGAACTTAGCCCAAAATAAATTCAAATACCAAATAAAATAAATTTAGCATCTAATAAACTGTTTAGTTTTCACTAGGAAAACAAGGTTCTTCAGATATTTTTCTCTATGCATGCAGAGATCCCTGCCAGACATGCAGGTAAAGATGCAATGGGATCTGATCCATGATCCACACAATCATGCTTTCTACCATATCACACATGCATGGCAAGATGCATGATTGTGGGATTGGGCAGCATTAGATCCCACCACACCTTATTACTGGTGCAAAGGGAGACCAGGATCACGATCCCAAGCTTCCCCTGCACCAGCAAGTAGTCCTGGCTGAGAGCCCAGTCAGATGTGGACTCTCAGTCTCAGGGACACATAGTGTACTCTCACCACTGGGAGCCCAAATTAGCTGATGGGGCTGCCAAGCATGGGAGTGCAGAGTGCACCTCCATGGCTGGCAGTCTGGAAGAGCTGACAGGGGTCCCAACCATGGGGATGGACCAAACTACATGTGCAATTAATTGCATGATAGGAACCAGACACAAAGTTATCAAACATTTTTTGTGGAATAACTTTGTGGCTTATTCATTGTTTTATTATGCTATTAATTGCTTTAGTGTGTGACCAGCTTACAACTTAAGTTATGATTAACTGGTTAATCACATCTTAAGATTTCTCTGGTCCTTTTTACTGTAAGGGGCAGGGAAAACTTCAGTAAACAAAAGCAACATCAGTGGCCAATATCACATTTAGCTGAATGATATCTATTAGCTATTACAGTTCCAGCACCTTAATAAAAAGGTGAATTATATATATAATTTGCCTTTTATATATTTTATATATATAAAATCAGTGAGTTTATATATATATATCTATAGATATAGATATATATATATATATAGATATATATAGATATATAAAATCAGTGTGTACATAAAATGTCATAAGTCAACAGAGAGCTACATTACTGTGCCATGTCAAAAAAATGTTTTCCAAATCAAAATGGCTTTTGGAATATGAACTTGGGTATCTTCCTTTGAGGTGCCAGACACTCAAATCCTACTGAAGGCGATGGGAGGTGAAAGTGCTTTCAGCAGAATGCATTGGCCATCATGCAGGATCCAGGTACAAATGTACAGCACTTCTCCACTCCAAAATCATACGTTTTACGTGAAGCTGAGAATGCAAATACAAAGGTAAGTAAATAATGAACACAATTCACAGCTTTACGGTACTTTCATTGAAGCATCATCATCATAGATAACATTGTGCTCATTTTAGAGACATGAACAGACTGAGGATCAGGTCCTTAAGGGTACTATCAACTGACTTCAGCGGGAGTTAAACAATTAAGTACTTTTGAGGATCTGGGCCAGTCACACAACAAATCAAATAATCTCTGCTGTCAAGTCTGTAGGAGCTTGATTTTAAGGTATTACACTGGTGAACCAATAATTGTGTTTAGTTAAAATGTTCAAGGTTTATAATAAAGGCCTGAATATTAAATGAAAGCTGACTGCTAACATATCACTGCAAACACTGTTTCATTCCTTTGCCATAAATGTCCTCTCAAATCAAGTGGTAGCTGTATGAGTAGGATGGTGCAACATCAGGAACACCTCTCCATCTAGGGTCTGCCCTGATCATAAAAAAGCCATTATACTAGTTTTACAAACCCTTGTGGATCCAGACCAGCTCATGCAGTACATTTGCAATGACTAAATAAATATGTACCTCAAGGATTATTCTTCCAGAAGGCATGCTCTGGGATGCCATGAGGCAGCCAAGTGAGCAAACTTGTGTTGGCTGAGCCAAAAGTTGCAGCACATCATCCACAGTGAACTCTGTGGCACCCCTCCTTCTCAATCTGAGTGCAGATCCAGTTCAACTGTGGGCAGTGTTTTGACTGGCAAGCCTCCACAAACCATCTGGCTATGGAACTGGCCTAAGCTGCTGACAGCCAGACTTCTCTCTCTCTGTTAGTGATGAACATATAGCAGAGCAGAAGGAAGTAAGAAGCAAAGGGGAAAGCAGTTCTTTTAGGCAGCAAGGACAGCAAAGGAAATGTAGAGTAGAAGGAAGAGTGAGAGGATGTGTTAGAGAGGAGGCAGAAAAGGGGATGCAGACTGCCCTTCTGATTAATTAAAACAACAAGCAGCAGGGGACTGAATGAATGAAAAGAAAACGAGATCAGAAAATGTAAGTCTAAAAACAACCAGACAGGAGAAAGACTAAGAAGAACCAGAAAAAATGAGCAAGAAATTAAGTAATAACATCAAGGAATTTTACTGCATTTTACATCTTCAAAGACTTGTACAGACATTAACCAATTTGTGTATCAGTCAGAGTGAGAACTGTAATAAACTGAAGACAGGAGCAGTGCCTGCAACTCCAAGATAGAAAACACATTTAAAGACCTGGGACTGACAGGAAACCCTACAGCATACACCATCAACAGATACTTTTCTCACATTCTTCCCATTTGTGCAACGTGCTCTGAATTTCATTCTGAAAGGGCAGAAGACAGTTTGGAGGCACTTGCCACAGAGAGGCTGCTAGGGAGTGGGTGAGGAAGAAGACAGGGTAGAGACAGTCCAGATAGACTAAGGGTTTCACAGCTGCTCTGTGGGATTCATGCAAATGAGCTTGTTTTGCCCCTATGCAGCTTTTCACACTTCTTGACCCTCTCTTGTCACGCAAGAACCACAAGGCCTGATTTTTCCCACACCACTATTGGACTCAAATAATTCCCATTCACTTCAGTTGGATGCTGAGCATTTCAGAAAAATCAGGTTCCTAGGAATCTTTAAATGTAAATGCTAGGGAATCCAGGTTTGCTAAGGTGTTTTAAGATTTTTTCCTTAAATAGCATTCAGTGGCAGTACCATTTCACACTTACTCATCCAGTACTTATCTCAAGCCCCTTGATTCCATGTAGGGAATCCCTATATTGGAGATTTGTTTTTAATGCTACTACTACTACATCCTGGCAGTACAACTACAGCTAGGATGACCATTGGCCCTGTTTTATACAGAACTTCCCTGTTGTTAAACCCTTTGTTCTCTATTTCTAAAAGAAGAATAGACTGCAAAAAGTCTGATGGAAATACATGTCAATCAATTGTCCTTACAATTCAGTTGGCCCTAGAGGTAGAACAATGCACAGCCAGGAGGAACAGAGCTCCCAGCCAGCCAGGGAGGGAGAGAGGTGGCCTTTTTGTGGTGGGCTTGCCACTTGCTGCTGATTGGCCATTGGGTGACCCCTTTGCCGATTGGCTGAGGGGCTGGTGGTTCCCACTCCACCCTCACTAAGATGATGTCCTGTATTTTGGATATGGTCAGTGGCCATGTTAACTACAGCCAAAGACAAAATATTGTTCATCAAAGGAAGGGTAATGCTATCTTGCACATACAATACAATGATCACATTAGAAGGATTCTGTGTCTAGATTTACTTTCTGTTGACAATTTTTTTTGTTATTGAATATTGATACATACATGAGCTTCAAAGCATAAGACTAAATTAAAATAAACAACTGCCCAGAAGGTCAGCAGATTTTTTTTTTGGTGGAGAGTTGTTTTCGTCTACCCTCCATATACAGCTAACTTTCATAGAGAGACTTGTTTTAAATCTTTATCTTATAGGGGGGAGGGAAGATAACTCAACAAGGTGCTGGACAGGAAAACCTCATCAGTTAAAAGTCCACCTTAACCAGTGGCATGGTCACACTGTGATGTTCAGCTGCTTGTTCTCAACAGTACACAGTGTCCCCCTCAATAGCCCAGTAAGGATAGAAAGACACTTACCAGCACATTGGATTGAATGCACATGAGCTCATCTGGTCTTGGAAACTAAACAGTCTTGGACCTGGCTAATATGCGGAAGAGATGCTGCCTCCAAATCCTGGGTACTGTAAATTGCGCTCTACTTCATCTGATAGGCTTTATTTTTTTTATTCTCCCCCCAGCCACCCCACTTTTGCTCCAGGGCAGTGCTAGCAGTGGGGAAGGGCAGGGAGACTCTCAGGACAAGTGGACTGTCAATACAGCGGGTGGGGAAAACTAAAAGAAAAGAAACTCTGGAGCCTAGGATGGGATTCAGCACCCTGGCTTGCAGAGCTGACATGAAGAAGCACAAGCTGCCCATGGCTAACTGGCAGGGAAAGAGTTGATGGAAGGAGCTAGAGTTTGTCCAGCTCAGCAAGACACAGAGAGTAGAGCTCCTGTGAAGGATCAGGCTTGCTCTTCCCAGAGCTGCCACAACTGCCTTGCCCAGTTCACCAGGAGTTGGTGGAATTGGACCCATTACTCCACAGCCTCTTTGCCCACTCATAGAGCCAGTCCAGGTTTGTCAGGCCAGGCAGGATCCATGGAGCAGAGCCACTGCACAGGATGAGGCCCACCCCTCCTTTAGAGCCTACACGAACAGGGCAGAAGCCGTGTGTGTATGTGTGTGCCTGTGTGTGTGTGTGTCTGTCTGTCTGTGTTGGCTGTCTGCCTGACTCCCTTCTTAGGATAGATGGTCAGGGCAGAAGCCAAACCTGCTGAAACTGCTACCCCAGCTACCCTGCCCACAGCACCATCCCACATGGGGAGGTCTGGTAAACTGTTGGGAGAAGGGGATGGAGTGCTGACCTGTTGATCAAGTTAAAATATTTCTAAGGCTTGTCCAGACTACAGGTCAACTTCCCATAGGGCTCCTTTGTATATCTATAGAGCAGTTCAGCTTAGACAAGTAGAGAAGAGGCAGAGTGGCAAGAGTGTGGGGAATGAGAACCATCTCCCTAATGAGAGCCCACTCCCCAGTACTCTTGGGTTTATAGAGACATCTTAAGTCTCCTTCTGGTACAGGCAACATGAAGGCTGTAAGGAGGGAGAAAAACAGCTGGACCCTCTCTAAGGAAGTGTCACCCTGCCCACATCCTCTGTGCCTACTAGGGCCTCGCTCCACTGAAGAGATCTGGGACAAAAGCCTGTGTCAGTGATTTACTTCCTAAACCTTAGAGCAAGGTAGCTACTCTGCTGTGTGCAAAACTTGACCCAGAAACAGACCACCTATGAACAATTTAGCATCAGGTTCCCCACAAACACATGGTGCTCTCAATGGGAAAGGCAAATCTATAATTCTGAAAAGGAAGGGATGCGGATGGTGAGGTGCATTGTCACATCTAAAAACAATACCTTTTTCTCCAGTTAAAAATAAACAGGATGCTGACTTTGAGGGGGTGCCCCATGACTAGCTCTTTTGATCATTCAACAAGCAGTGCTGCCACTGCAACGGCACACAGACAGTTAACTACCCCTTTTGCCACTGGATCTAAGAGTAATAAGCAGAGTAATAAGCGATTGGGCGTAGCTGAGGTCCCAGTTTCTGGGTTAGGACTCCTGAAGCTGCTCCCTGTCTCTCATGGACAAACAACACAAACGGCTTCTTGTAGTTGGGGAGTCCTAGAGCAGGGGCTTGCAATAGCTGGTGTTTAACTTGGTGAAAAGCATGGTCTGGCTCGGGGGTCCATTGAACCACTTCAGGTTCTCCCTTCTGAGTGGTCTGTACCAGAGGCTTAACTATCTCTCCATAAGCAGGGATCCACAGCCGGCAAAATCCAGCCGCTCCTAAAAAAGCTCGCATATGCCTCTTAGTGGTGGGCTTTGACAAGCCTTTTATAGCCCTTACCCTTTCATCACACAATTCCCGCAGTCCCTCTGAGATCACATGCCCCAGGTATGTAACTTTCTTTTGGCAATATTGTAACTTTCCTGGGGATACTTTATGTCCTCTTTCAGCTAATCCTTCTAATAGTCTTAAATTGTCCGTCCGGCAGCTTACCTGAGTCCGTGATGCTAGTACTAAGTCATCTACATACTGTACGAGCACTGTATCTGAAGTAAGTATGATACCTTGTAAGTCTCTCATCAGGATTTGGCTGAAGATAGTAGGACTCTCGGTGTATCCTTGGGGAAGTCGCGTCCAGGTTAAATGTTGTTTTCTCTTCCAAGCGAAGGCAAAAAGGTATTGAGACTGGGCTGCAACTGGGATTGAAAAGAAGGCAGCACACAAATCAATTACTGTGAATTGGGTGGCCCACCACGGGATGGAGGTAACAATAGTGGCAGGGTTAGGAACTACGGCAGCCCTGGGAATCACATAATCAT
This sequence comes from Crocodylus porosus, assembly GCF_001723895.1. Taxonomy (NCBI): domain Eukaryota; kingdom Metazoa; phylum Chordata; order Crocodylia; family Crocodylidae; genus Crocodylus; species Crocodylus porosus. The sequence goes on from NW_017728886.1 coordinate 93,141,800, forward strand.
TTATAGCACGTAAGTCTTCCACAGAACGATAAACAGGCTTGCCATCCTTTCCTAGTTTAGGTTTCCTGACTGGTAACATGGGGGTATTGCAAGGAGACTGACACTCCACTAAGATCCCTTTCCTGATGTATTCATCTATCAGGGGTTGCAAACCTTCTGCTGCTTCTTTATTCAGCAGGTACTGAGGCACGCAAGGCGGGACTCCCCCTTTGGTTTGAATAACAATCGGAGTGGCAGACTTCAGCAGTCCTACATCGGTGGACTCCCAGCCCCACAATGTGGCTGGCAATCGTTGTAGTTCCACTGGTAAATTTCTCTTTCTCCCCCCCCAGGTCAATGTCCCAGCAAAATAAAGCAGTTTGTCAACTGGCAGTTCTAAAGTTATTCCCTCCGGCCTACAGCGTAGAGTGGCCCTCAGCTTACACAATAAGACCCGTCTTAACAAATTCATAGGAGCACGGGCAGACAACAAAAAGGAATGTTCACAAGACAAGGGTCCCACTTGGACTCGAGTAGAGGCACTCCTGCTAGTTTTGAACAATTCCCCCCCCACTTCAATCACATTCTCAGTTCCTTCTTCAATTAGACCTGCACGCTCAGGAGTTGTAGATAACATAGACATACTAGCGCCGGTGTCAATTAAACAATCATATCGTTGCTCTCCTACCTGAATTGAGGCAACAGGGTCGCTCTTACTGCAATTTATAATTACCGCAGGGCAGACTGGGTGAAGGTGGTCAGTCGGGTCATTGAGTCCTTCTTTCCTGTGAGTAGTTTCTGACACCGGCTCCTCGTGTCACTGGTCGGGAGGGGGCCCCCATTTCGAGATGGCTCAGATGTTCATCCCCTTCCTCTGGGGACACTCTCGTTTGAAGTGTCCAGGTTGTTTACAGTAGTAACATATCTTGCCGGCCCTTTGAACTGTGGACCACCCTTCGCCCTAGTTTCTCTGACCTAATCCCTTTCATTGAAACCCTCCCTGGCCCCTTCCCCTGTTCTGTCGTCTTCCTGACATGCTATGCATGGTTCCCTCAACCACTGCAGCTACTAGCTTAAAATCTTCCTTTCTCTCCTTCTTTCTTTCCCTCTCCTTTCTCCCATCAAACACATAGCTTGCTATATTTCTTATCTTTAACATACTCTTTCCTTCCCACCCTGGAGTATACTTGCAGAAATGCTCCTTGATATCAGGAGCACTCTGGTTTACAAAGGCTGATACCAGAGAAGGCACATGCTCTGGTTTATCTACATCAAAACGAAAGTATGTCTTGGCTGCCTCACACAAACGGGTAAAGGCGGCATCCGGATGCTCCTCGGGTCCCTGTTTGCATGCATGGAATTTTCCCCAGTTCACGGGCTTTTTACTCACTTCATCAAAGCCTGCTAGTAAGTCATTCCGGGCTTCCCTCAGGGATGCCCTTCCCCCAGAGGGTGTTGTAATCCTAATTAGGTTCATTAGAAGGTCAAGGATCTCTGTTTGCTGCTGAGGCAACAGCCTTGGCGCAGTCTAAAACTTTAGCCCGCTCATCTGGGGTCAGCAGGGTATTCATGAGTTCCTGCACGTCTGACTAAGAAGGGTCATAAGTATGGCCTATACGCCGAATAGTCCATCCTACTTCATCAGGTTTTTCCCGAAAAGAGGCAGTCTGTTGTTGCAAAATGAATAGGTCCCCTCGGGTGAAAGGCACATGAATTAGAGTAGGGAGAACCTGGAAGCTGCCCCCTCCATCCACAAACGGGACCGGGTAGGTTCGCAAAGGAGCCTGAACCACCGCATTCAGGTGCTCCTTTCCCTGGCTGGATGGAAATGCCTCCCTCACAGGACCTTGGCTCCGGGTCCAGACTGAAGAAAAGCCTCCGGAGGCAGGGGGCCCGGAGCTCGGAGCCGATGCCATGGGAGCTGCAGCGCTCTCGTCAGGGGGCAGGGGTTGACCGGGGACAGGGAGAGGCTCAGGTCTGTTTTCAGACTCCACAGAGACTGAAATCGGAGGATCATAAGGGGGCGGAGGGGTAGAGTATAGAACCGGTTTTGGGGCTTTTTTGGCCAATTCAGCCCACAGGTACCAATAATCCATCTGTTAAGGTTTTAAAGCTACCAATTCCATTTGAAGGAATGCCAAACAAGACTGATCAAATGAGCCAAATTTCGGCCACCGTTTAGCCGGAACACCTTGTTGAGTTAAGGCAGACCAGTCCTGTATACACAAAATACAAGCGCGCTTCCTGCCCATGCCAGACTGCACCAGCACATTCTCTTCTCCCCAAACCTGGAGAAGCCTCCCTAAAGGAGATCCCGGTAGACGTTTGAAGCCGATTGTCCCATCCTCCCGAAGCTTAAGCACTCTGGTCTATAAATTCCCGGGAACGGCTACCCCTCACTGCAGACCTCACTTACCTGACACCCGGACCAAGCCCTCCAAATGGTGACAAACTCACCTACGCCGGCTGGGAAGGCTGGTCCGAACGACGAGCACCCAGGTCAGCACACAAGGGGTCCCTTCGTGGTTGCCAAATTGTTGAGGAGTTCGTCACCCCTTGCGGAGCTGTTCCCAAAGACACAGAGTCGCTGTCAGTCTCAAAATTTATTCAGCCTGCTGGGCACCCTGAGTAAGCTCAGAGGCCCCGAATAAAACTGTTAGAGGCAATTTATAGTTTACAGAAAAGATGCGCGTGCAGGTGTGAATTTTCCACTGTGAAAGAAAACAAGATATCAGGTCAGTGTGAGAAACTCTTAATTGTTTCAAACTGGTTTTTGGCTACATGCTTGTTTTTTGAAATGCTAACTAATAGGGAGGGGGTTATATCCTTGATTGTTTCAGACTTCAAGGCAACTAGGATTTGGTTATTCCAGAGTCTTATCAGCCTGTGTCCTTGAAGTGCTGAGTTTGCTTTGTAGTTAATTTCTGCACTATTATCTGTGGTCTTGTTAGTTAATTTCTACACAGCCAGGAGGCATCCATGCAAAGGGGAATGCAGCTGACTGGGGAGGGCGGGAAACACCCCAGCTCCTGTGGCTTGGGCTGTTGGTGGTAGCCCTGGTGGGCTGAAGATGCAGGCAGGCTACGTTCTTGAGTAGATGTGCTGTTTTTTATTAGACTAACTAATGAGTTGGAAAAAATCGTTCTTTGCAAGGTGTTTGTACCCAAAAGCTTGCAAGGAACAATTTTTTCCCCCAACTCTTTAGTTGGTCTGATAAGAGATGTCACATCTACCCCAAGAACCCTGTCTCTCTCAGGAGGAGGTCTGAGGAGCAGGGCTCACCCTCAGTGTAGGAAGGGCAGGCCAGAGTCACCCCGTTTTAGTGTTCGGTGGGGGGCTACTTCCACCTCACAGATTCCCCGTAACCCTCCTCTCCTCCTCGGAGCACCTGGGGAAAGGGCGGGAGCAGCTGGCGCATGCGCACCACCTCCCTTCCATCCCCGTCCCTCAGCCTCTCCACTCCTAGGAAGCCTACTCAATGCTCGCGCATGCGCACCACCTTCCACCTCCCCCCTTTTCTTCCCGCGCGGGGCGAGCCGGGTTTATGACGTAGTAACGCCCCCCCCCTGAAGCCCTTAGTGTGCCCGCACACCACCTTCCATTGACATTTGCTCCTCCCCATCTCTCCCCACGCGCACCGCCCTGCGTTGCTGACGTAAGGACGTGCGTAAACCCGTCGGAAAAAGCGGTACGTTGGGCAAGCTCAGCTCGCGCATGCGCACCACCTCAGTCCCCTCCATTCTCTCTTCTCTCTGTGAAGGCCGAGCGGCGTTTCCGGTTCCGGGCGTCTGACGGTACTTCCGCTTCCCCTTCCGGTGGCTCCCTTTGGAACTACGTGGCTTTCGGCAGGGAGAGAGTTAGAGCGACAGTCAGCTAGCCATGGACCAGGTGATGCAATTCGTGGAGCCGAGCCGGCAGTTTGTGAAGGACTCTATCCGCCTCGTCAAGCGCTGCACCAAACCCGACAGGAAAGGTAGCTGCTGAAGGGGGGTCCTGTCTCTTTAAAGTGTGTGTGTATATGTGTGTGTGGCAGTTCTCAGCCGAGCTTGTGTTTGTGATGACACACACGTACCCGCGTGTGTGTGCGTGTGACGTGTATGAAATACTGTTACCAAACCCCTCTCCCCCCCCCCATCCCCAAGTCTTTTCTTCTCCAGGCTGAGCAGTGCTGCTATTCCAGCCTTTCCTTACCAATTATGTAAGAAAATTATGTTTCCCAGACCTGGAGTTGTTTTTGCTGCTTTTCCCTGGACTCTTCCCAGTCTGTCCACATCCTTGAAGTGTGGGGCCTAACCCTGGATGCAGTATTGTATGTGAGGACTCTTAAGTGCCAAATAGAGTAGAAGGATCCCTTCTATTGATTTGCAAGCTCTCAGGGTTACCATATTTCCAGTACCAAAAAAGAGGACATCTGTGAGGTGGAGGAAGAGGAAGACTGCGGG
>NW_017728886.1:93146620-93168215 GCF_001723895.1 Crocodylus porosus
CAGGAAGTCATTTGCCAGTCCTATTTGCTCATTTTGCTCATGCAGTTATTTTGTCTGAAGGGGCAGATCTTGGCACTTGTCCTTACTGAATTTCATTTTTCTTTTTTTTTTTTTTTTTTTGGGAGGGGTGGAACTATTTCTTCAGTTTATCTGGGTCATTCTGAATCCTAAACCTTACCTCCAGAATGTCTGCAACTCCAGCCAACTTTGTGTGTACAAATTTGCGCTCAGTCCCCTCTTGCAAATCAGTAATAAAGATATTAAACAATATGATGATCCAGTCAGCTGTGTATCCACCTGACTGTACTATTCAGTCATTAACTTACTGAAGATAATGTTGTGGGAGATGGTGCTGCCACATTCATAGTAGTGGTAGACGGGTGTTGTGACTGAAAACTGTCTGAAATGTGTCCTTCCAGTATTGTGGGCTGCTTATCCCTTCCTGACTACACTTGTTATCAGGTAGCTGACCTTACTTACGGTTTTCTTATTCTTTCTTACTTCTGACATACTTGTAAAATTCCTTTTTGTTACCTTTTACGTTGCTGCTTGTATCTCAGATCATGTCTGGGTCTTCCTGATATTCTTACATGCTTATGCAATCTCATATTCTTCCCTAGTAACATGACCAAGCTTCCATTTTTAGTAGGATTTGTTTTTGAATTTTGGATCACTGAAGAGTTCATTGTTTAGCCAGGCTGGGAAGATGGGCAGAGTGAGAGGAAGACAATTTAGCAAAAAAGAGCCCTTGTGATATTTGAACTCAGAGCTGTTGGTTATTAGAACAGTGCTGTCATCCCTGATGTTATAGGGGCCAGGCTTAAAGGGAGGGGGGGAGCCATAGGTAGCCAGGAGGACTTTGGGCTATATAAGCCAGGAAGCCTCTCTACTGGGCTATATACGTAGTGACAGCCTCATATATATATGTCACATAAAAATAAGGTACATACCCAGCCTTTCTGCCCTACCCAGAAAGGCTTAGGGCAGCTTACAGTAAGACAGATAACCCAGGAGATAAGAAGCAACAGATTCCCCAAACAGCACCCAAGAACCTTAAAAGTCCACCATGTCCCATCCATTACTACCTTGCCCATCACCTGGAAGAACAAACTCATCTGTCCCTCCCCACCTCATTCATATCTAGGTATGGAAATCATTTTCCCACTTTTCCCTACCTGGGCCATCACCCCCTCTTCCACACTGGTTCTGTGGCTTTCCCCAAACAACATATGATCTCCCCCTCCCTACAACAAACACAAAATTAAGTTCAGAAGAACCCTAATGGAAACCAAATCACTGTGTCCTCATCCCTGTGGAATGCAATGCAAAAGAGTACTCTGTAGGCTTTGTAGGGTCTACAGGCCAGCTAAATCATTTTCCCTCAGTTCTTCTGGCCTAGAGAGTGCCTAGGCTGGACACTGGCTGTCCCACAGAGAAGAGGCAGCACTGATAGCAGTTCTTTTGCCCACGGAGGCCTCATGGCTCTACAAGGCAGTGGGACAGATGTGCCCTTGAAAAAACTTCCACATCCATTGTAGTGAGCCATCTGCTACATCTTGGGTGGCACATGTTAAGCTTTTTATACTAACCTATGGATTTTTCTTTTAATTGCAGAATTCCAGAAAATTGCCATGGCAACAGCAATAGGCTTTGCAATAATGGGATTTATTGGATTCTTTGTGAAACTGATCCATATCCCCATCAACAACATAATTGTGTAAGTAAATTTGATAAAATAATTGTGATAGCAGCAGGATTTCTGAATGAAAGTATAAACTGCACTAAGAGAACTGGAAACTACATCTAATTTCAAGGAAACAAACAGAACTGCTTAGGTGTTTATTTAGCTTAGTATTTATAGGAATGTAGTCAGGTGTTGTATTGATTTATTCACTGAAGTCTTACATGGTGTTTGTCTCTTTTCAAACCATTTGAGAATTTGATCAGTAAATCAGTTGCTGCTTTCAGATTCTGTTTGTTGGACAAAATATTTTACAGTTTTAATCTTAATCACAGTAATTTCTGCAACACATTACTTGTAGTGACAAAGTGATATAATTAAAAGCTATGGTGTTGAAGAAAAACTGAAATCCTACTCTTCAATGTGTATTTGTGCAGTACAGCAGATAGCTTCTCTCTGGAATTTGCTTAATCTTGATGTTCGCTTCAATTTGTAGTTAAAAATTTACCAAAGTGAATTGAATACTTGGGATAGTGCAGTATGTACTGTTAGGGAACCTATACACATGCAGTAAGGCTGCTCCAACACACTGTAATTACAGCATGCTGAAGCAGCCTCTATTTACAAAAAAAACCAAAACAAAACTTGACATTGATTATCAAGTCTGCTGGAACATGGTAATCACTATATTCCAGCAGATTCCAGTGTCTTGTGTATCAGCATCCCTGTGCTGAAAAATGGTGGTGGGGGCATTTTAATTAAAGCTTGTTGAATGAGCTTTAGTTTAAGCACCCCTGCCACCATTTTTCAGTGTGGGGATGCTGATACATGAGATGCTCTGGGCACTTTAATTAGAACGACGCTTGAAGCTGGTCTAATTAAAGCGCCCTCTCTCCCGCAACTCCTGGAGCACGTGTATGAATGCCCTTAGCACATATATCATTAGTGAAATAACCAGTCATTTATGCAGTTTTGCACTACTGCATTATTTGTATTGCTTTGCTTTGAAAGAACGTAATGCAGAACACAATAAAGATTCTAAATGCTCAAAATAGAATTTAAATATTTTTAATGTTGAAGGTAGTTGACTATTGTACAGTATAAACATTTTGCTTTGGAACACTTGATTACATTCTTTTAACCCACAGCTTGTAGTTATGCTTTCAATCCATGCCCACAAATGGGTCAGTCACCTTTTATAGCAGGAGTCCTGTCTTACAAGATCTGTTTCAAGATATCTTTCCTATTTAGTCAGAACCCTTAACATCAGCTGTATACATTAATGCCATCTAACTGCCCTTCAGGTCTAGAAAAATGTTTTTGAATAAAGAGTAAATAAATTGGAGCAGGTAATCATCCTACTTTAACATGGTCACAATACACTGTTTTTTCTTGGATGCAGCACGCCCCCTAAGACGTACGCAACTTCTTTTTGGGAAGGCAGAATGAAGAACAAAAAAGACTTCTTCCGAAGTTGTGGCTGCACAGAATAGGGAGAGAGCCTAATGTCTAGCTGACTGGCCTTCCCTTTCTTGCTTAAATAAAAACTGAATCCCTAGCTGCTGTTAAGGACTGGTCTCCATATGTAGATCTGTAATTTTGAACAGAGTTAAGTGTCCTGGGATGTGAAATAAGAGAAGAGACACCAAGAGGGGCTAGCATATAGCAAAACTGCCCTAAGAGAAGTTAGCTTGATTAGCAGAATGTCAAGACTATTAAAAAGGAAAGGCTGTCATTAACAGCTGTACAGTGAAGAACAACGAGCCATTAAGTGAATTGACTCCCTCAGCTACTTGAATAGTAATGTCACTGCTGCTGCACTGTGGAGCAGGAATTAAAGTAGAATGCTTTTATACTGTGGGAAGAATCAACTTCCCTGCTTTTGGGGTGCTATATTTTGGGGAAAAGGGTTGTGTGGTATGCAAGTAAATATAGTACCATCATTCTATTTAAAATGGGATAGGCTGTATGGAGATATTCATCTGCTTGAAAATGATTTTGCTCCCTCCTGTTTTACAGCGGTGGCTGAACACTCACTGGGAAGACCAGTCAACTGAATCTAGAGCCTGATGGACAGTGGGAGGGAAGAGTTGGGGGCTTTTTTTTTTTTTTTTTTGCTTACACATGTTCCACGTATCTGTATCTGCTATTTAATACAATAAATCCCTATTTTGGATTTTAAAAAAGGCTTGATATCTTATTTGTTCTTGTTTCAGAAGCACTACTTTCATCTCTTTTTACTACAGTACATTATGGTTATGCCCCAAGTTGAGTGAATAAGTGTGAATGGGCTTTCTTGGCTTTTCCCTTTTAGCATTGAACATAGCTTTACATAACACTGTTTTTGGCCCACCAAGAACGTGATGGTGTTCTTCTACAATTTTTGAGTTTTTAACCTGCTCTACTCAGGTTCACTTAAACGAATTAGGTAGCTTTCATTTTCTTTCCTATACTACGACTCTTGCAACTTGAAATAAAAAAATTCCACAAGTAGGAATTTGCCTATATTATGTGCTACTCCTAGCACAAATCAAAGTGAAAGACTTTAATCTTTAATTTAGATTAATGTGTGATGATAAATGGATTATTTATCTGAAATTCTACTTGTCCCTTTAAACAAAAATAAATATGTATTTTACAGATTATAATTTATGTGAAGGCACTTCAGATTTGGTTTCGAAAGCTGTGGGCTTATAGTGAATCTGTAAGAGGGAGCAACTTTCCACCACCTAAATTTGCTTTGCAGTTTTCAAATGCAGGTTTAAAATATACTGTTCACCTTTTAAATGACTCTTACACATTTCTGCACTAATTCACATAAGCAAATGAAATAGTTGGTCAGTCAGTGTCTCCAAACCCACTTAAAAATAGCTAAAAACTACTTAGTTAAAAAAATTATTTGGTTTTAAAAACATTGAATGAATTTCTCTTCAGAGGAATAATGACAATCTACATTAATGTATTTCTGAGAATTAGACCAATCTTTTTTTATTACTAGCACTGTTATGGAATATTAACCTTCTATTAAATTCTTAATAGTACTCAATACTAGGAAGTAGTAATTCATTTTAATACCAGCATTAGCACCTAAAGAAATACTGAAATGAATGCACATTTCTAAACTAATTTCAGCTGTAGCAGGTATTAGAATTATTGCTGTTCTTGAAAATCTGCATTTAGCTTCTAAGGCTGCTTGCAAACGTTTAAAAACAAAATGCTTTAACTGGAGGAACCTAGTGCATTACTCTGACCCAGCTCCACAGTGTCTGTATAGATTGGGTGCTTCAGCAGGCCTTTTTGGGTGTTTCATCTAAAGCGGAGTCAACTAGCTACTAGATAAAAGCACCAAAAAAAGCCTCACCAAGGCACCTGAGCTATACAGATATTGGGCAACCTGGGTCTGACTAATGTCTCTTCTGGGCACATGCTGGGCTTGGTGTGGGAGCACACCAAGTTTAAAATGAAACACCTTTTTTGGGGGGGAGGGTCAGGTTTTTTGTTTTGTTTTTTTTTTAATATCTGCGAACAGTGTAAGTTCCTAAACAATAAGGCACAAAATCAGTTGGTCACTGCCCCACTGTACAGTTTCACTCCTATAAAAGTACAACAGTAAATATTTCTATGGCACTATTAAAATGTGAATCAAAGCCACAAATAAAATATCTCAGTAGAATATTTTAACTATTAAATTACTGTTTAACTGCTGTTTCCAGACAACTTACGTTAGTATTAGTAATCAAACAATATAGGAAAATTACAAAAATAAAAAGTTGAGCAATCTTTAATGCCTATTACTGCATACTGACCATGCTGGTTTAGTAGGTGCTTATGTATTATAAATACATATGTGGAACTGTTACTACCTTTGATTTGATGTCTTGAAGATCTTTCAGTCTTTCCCCCTCTAACCCCCAAATCTTGCTTTTAAGTAGAATCTATCTCTTCAAGAATAATCCTTCTGTGCCTACAGATGAGTGCAGTTTTCCAACAAATTTAGTCTTCGATCAAATGAAAAGGTGGCATTTGCTTAATTATAAGCATTTGGCTCACTTTTGATGGCCATTGTCCACAGCAAAGGCTTGTCAGTTTCGATGGTCACGATTCCAGAGCTGTCATATGCATTCGAAGTGCTGACGAGTGTTCCAAACTTTAGCAGCTGGTTAGCTGTAAAAATGGGGGAGAAAAGAAGATCCAAAAAACCTTTACAACAGCTTTCTTCAAAAACAACTTCCCACCCCATGCCCCCTGCAACAGCAAGAAAACTACTGTTTCATCTAATGAGTGTTGATTTCTGTAAAGTAAAATACAGTGCAGCTTTTATACAATCTGTGCAACCAAACAGGAATGATTCAGCTGAAAAAGATTCAGTAAGGCAGACTGGAAAAATTCAGCCAATTTAGATGTTGAGTTGAAGTAGAGTGAAGGTTAAAATCGAACCTGTAAAAACTGGAAACTTATTCGAGCTAGAAAATTTCTATGGGGACTCCCAGCATTCCTCATGAGGAAGTATGTATATTTCCCTTGTATTCACCAGAAACTGTCCAATGCAGAAACGGAAAGGAAATGTGGGGGTCCATCTGCAAAGCCACCCTGTATACTGTAATTACCATGTGTGTGTTTGTGTCCCTGCAGAGTGTAAGTCTGGAGCAGAGGGGCTGAAAAACTTTGTTCATGAGACAAAAGCCTGTTTAAGTCAGAACTTTTCTGCAGTCCTGTGATTCTGTGTTGTTTCCTATAAATGCTATAGTCCAGGGGCTATGGCATCCAGCTCATGAAGCTTCCCACGGTCAGAAAATTTGGCAGCAGGAGAGCAGTGGCAATCCGTACTGCCACCTCTCCACGGCTTCCAAATTTCCAAGCCCTGCACAGCCACACACTAGAAGGACTCGGCACCACCCATCTGGCCCATTGGGCAAAAAGGTTGGGCACTACCACTATAGTCTGTATAGCTGCATCTGATGAAGTAAAGGCTGCTCTGAATCATTTTGCAAGGTATCACTGTGCGCCTTCTGTTTGACTTCAGGCTAATGTCTAAACAACCACCTCTGTGCTTACATTAGAAAACTACCTGAGGTTGAGTTCACAAATGAGCACTGTTAGCAATTAATTTACCATGGCTTAGGTCTGAATTTGCAAAAGATATTCAGCAAGTGTCCAGTCTGACCTATTTAATGATATGCTATTGATATTTCAATGCTTTTAAGAGCCATTTTTCACCTGTGCAGAATTTGTAGAAGACTGTGCCAGAGTGAATGACTGAAGAATTGAATAATTTCAAAATCAGAGTGTAGATCAAGTTACTCACCCCATAAAGGCTTGACCTTAGAGCAAACACCTCAGGTTCTAGGGCCAACAGTAGGTGGGGATGCTCCTTTCTGTACCACAATTAAATTGAGTTGCTCAGGCATTACATTAACATTAAGGATGCCCCAGAGGGGCCACTATGTCAGAAAAAGCAGATGCAGCGTTTTAGCTGGTGAATGAATAGTGCAACAGGTGAAATACTGGGCATCAGCGATGGGTCAGTACACCACAACCTCAGCTGGAGGCTTGGACATGAGGAAGGTGTTAGCAAGATGAGTAGCCAGCATCATAAAGAGCCACTTGACATTTCTGGCTGTTGAGGGGTACAAAGAAAGTTGCTCAAATGAAGAGGATGTCCCTGATACAGATCTAGCCCCACCTCCTTCCACAACTTGTAAATAATAATTCCTGAAATAAAATGTACAACCGATTTAAAGGGACTCCTACTTATACAGAATGACTCACCTTTACTAAAGGAAAACAGTTTTAAAGCAGATACCAGTAACTGACACATACGAAATTTTATTCTGAAATAAAATTTTAAAAGTGAGATAAGAATGGATGACAACTTTTTTGACTTAGAGAGCAAAGGGAAGGATAGAGTTTAGCTTTAGCTTGCTCAAAACCCATATTTATATATTTCTATATTATATATACAAAACAGCTTTTTCCTCAAAGCCATTTGAATTGGAGGAAATAATTACCATGAATAAAAATCTTCTGGCCTGTAGCAAGGGATAAATTAGGTATAGGCACCATTTCAGCTAGTCTTGAAGCAAAACCTTGGGTGGAAGAAAACAGCTGTTTTATCAATGCATAGGAACAATTTAGGAAGGAAAATTATGTCCTCCATTATCTCAACAGTGAACCATTTACTTCCATTTTGATTTGATGCTATTCTGTGTGTCCTGGTATGCAGCAACAGTAAGCAATGAACTGGTGCTCAAGTAACACAAATGCATAAAATAGCCTGTCCAATACCACAAGGGAATCAATTTTGATAAACCAATCAAGCTGCTATGTTAAGAGGGATGGCCTTGACCTTTCTACAGTTTTACTTATTCAGGAATTCACCTATATGAACATCTCTTTGGTGACTGCTTTACAAAGGGTCTGGGATAAGAGGATACACCATAGTAGCCCAATGAAACAGAATGTGCAGTTACAGGTAGGCCGACTGGTCAAATTCTTATTTAAGTAATTACAATGTGGCATTTTACCATCATTTAAAAAATAAGTGTGGACTTAACAGTTTATCAGGTCATCTCCAGCTACTGGTGAAACAGACTTCTGCAACTCACACTGGACATCAAAAAAATATCTCTGTGATTAACCAACTCTTTCTTTATTTGCAAATAATATTAGGAAAGTAACATTTTGAGTTTCTAATATAACTGCATCTCAAAAATTAGAACAAGATGGGCTTTCTCCATGTGAAGGTCCAGGTTCTTCTTTCTAGAAAAAAACTTTCATTGAGAAAAGCAGTATCTTAGAGTTACTTGCAGTGAGAAAAGCACACCACCTGAGAATTTTAATGCCTCAACTCTGGAGGAGTTTTAGAGCATTAAGCCATATATCGTTAGCTGCTTCCATAATGACTCAGAGCATGAATGCCAAAATTATCCTTAATTTATGTTAGCTTGTGCAGTCTGTTATTTGGACAATCCGTTAGCAAACCAAAGTAAAGGAACTTTTAATAGGATGCACTTATTTTATCTGTCACTGCACCACTCGCTGATTAATTAAATAAGCACAAGGTCCACAAACCACTGAGAAAGTATATCAGCACAGGAGGATACAAGTAAACCCTGTTATGTGCAGGGAGTAGTGAGACCCTGGATTTGATCTCTAAATCCTGGCAACTCATGCAGCAAAAATGCATCAGTTCTGCCGGATCTGAAGCAGGAGGCCTCTGGATTTGCAATTAAATGGCCCAATGCAAATGAAAAAAAATAACTTTGGCATTCTGTGAGCATTCTGTGTGGAAAGTTACATATATCAACTAAGCAGTGGGCTGCTTTATTTGTTGCCCAAGGCCCAAACGAAACTAAACTTCCAACTGCAGAGATGAATGTGGACTGGGAGATTCATGTATATTCATTGATTCCTGACTGTCTGCAAGTCTGTAAGACAATCCCCTCCCACCCCACCCCTTGAAGTCATGTATCCTACAGAAGTCGATACATGCCTAAGGCAACAGCAATATTCCTGCCTATGTGCAAGAGGAGGAATAGATAAGAACTCAGCCCAGATTTATAATGCATTTTTAAACTAAATCCTTCCCCAACAATTTCTACCCCACTTAAATTACTGGTGAGTGACTAAAAGGCTTTATTCTCCATCAGGATGGATAGTCTTGAAGGCACACAGACACTTAAAAATCCTTTGCATCTCTTCAAATGTCTGAACAAAGAACTTGAGGGCCTTCCTAATGCTTTGTCCTTCATCCCAACTGCCAGACAGCAATGTAGGAATTTAATTGGGAAAAAAAACCTACCGTTCTAGATCGAGTCCATATCCCAAAATGCATGTTCTAGTTCTGAGGGCTGTTTCAGATATAACATGGATACTATGAATGCTCTTAAATACAAGCTAGGAAGAATAGTGTTTGGCCCTGGCCCTGGGGAAGGAGCTGGTGCATACTGACCATTACATGCCCCTAAGGGGGAAAGCTCAGAACAGACTCAGAAGACCTGGGGTTTATTCCTATTTCTGCCACTAGCCTTCCCAGTGACTGTGCGCAAATCACTTAACTTTTAAGTGTCTCTATGTCCCCATCTGTACAATGGGTATAATTATCCTGATCACCTGTGTTAAGCATCTGAGATCTATAAATGCAAGAGTTGGATATAATTACTAGTTACACAGGCCTACAGAGAATGTACTCTCTTGAAAAGGGCTTTTAAGGACTTTGCATGCTTTTTTGCAAGCTTTGCAATTCTTCTTAAAACAAGCTCTGCATTTTTTGAACATTTATGCCAAAACATTCTCTCAAATCACTGTATTGCTCTAAGTTTTTATGATCAAGTTAAACATTTATAAAATATTGTTGGCTGTAGACGCTGTTTATGATCTGAAATGTCATAAAACATTTACACTGCCTTATACAAGTTTAAATTAGTCATCTTTGTGTATAGCACACAGATTGTACATTACAGCTTAAGGCGAAACCCTCCCCCCACAACTGTTTGTTGGTTTAGTCCTGAGCTGCTTCTACATACATCTAGGGGTTTATTACTATTTACTGCAGCTTGCTTGAGCCTGTCAAAATGATTCCTATTGTTTAATCTTTGGGGATGATATAAAGTCTAGGTTGGAGGCAGGAATTAGGAAGAACACGTCATCTTAACAAAACAAAATCTGAAACTGTACATCTTCAAACGTAAATGTTAATATGCTCTAAACAAAAAATGGTTGTTTAAAAAAATCAGCCACAAATCCCTCTAGTCCACTAGGGGGAGACTTCTGTCTTTCTCTGCTGAAGATTTTCTTTTGCAAGGGTTACTTTTTGAACTAAAGTGAAAATGAAAGCTATAAAACAACACTTTATTGATTCACACAGTTCAAACAGACAAGTTCAAATTATTTGCTTTCACCTACAGCCAACATTTCAACTAGTGTAATTAAGAAAGCACATTTTTAAATCAGCAAATGAACAGTAATATATGTGGAGAGATAGGGTTGAGCTGGCAAAGGTAATAGAACTGACATAACTTATTTTTAACTGTTACTTCTGTAAAACAAGCCTATTTCCTTATAATGACTGGGGCAGCACTACCATGATGCTAGGTTACTATGTCCTCAAAAAATTAGAACGTAGAAGCAGAAAATCCTTAGTAGTTAACGTGTGATCCATTCCCCTGTGATCCATTTTCCCTCATTTAGTGTCCTGTTATTCCTATTTTATAGTTGGGTGGACAGAAGTAATTGTTTCATTAAGGATTTTGAATTTGTAAACTCATTCTAGTTTGATATTTCAAAATTCTCAGAAAACAGAAGTAAAAAAAGTTTCAGATCAAAATTTGTCATTTTGACAAAACCAATTTTTTTTCCAGTTGCAACCTTTTAATTTTTACCTTCTAATATACAAAATACAAAATAAAAATGTCCTTAAATGGAAAAATACAAAAATGTAATTCCCCCAAATGTCAAAACAACATGCATCAACATCAGCTGTATATAGACGTTCATTTCTACTGGAAGAAATTGCTTCTGGTAGAAAAATATTCCAGGAGCTGGACTGTACAAACGTTCCTCTACCACTATGGCTGGAGAGCTTCACTGGTAAGGGGGCACTAGAAGTCTTCTTCGTGGGCCACATCCACCCTTCAAGAAGCTCAATACTTGGCAGTATGCCTTCTGCCTAGGAAGGAGGCAGGCTGTCAAGTGACATTTGACAGCTGCTGAAATTAGCTGATTGGCAGGAAGTGGTATTCTCTGTAGTGGGAACCCCCTCTTTTCCTCCCACAGGAGAATGGCCGCTACTCCTTGCACTCTTCTGGGGTGGCCCTGAGGAGTGCAGGAAGTATTTAGCCACTGTAGCAAGACTCCAGCATCCCTGCTGCAGGGCCATGGCAGCCAGCCTCACCCTCACCCCATGCTGGCCAGAAGCAGTACAAGGTGAGCAAGGGCATGTCACTGTGGTGGCACAGCTTCTAAGCCTTGCCACCATGGCATGACAGCCTGCCTCACTCCACTTTGCTCCTGGTTGGCTGGGCGACATGGGGCCAAGGGGAAGCTGGAGGGGCTGGGAGCCAGGCTGGGGACAGCCTCCATGCTCCTGGCTGTTAGACCCTCCAGTTCCCCCTTGTCCCCGCAGCACTCAGCTGAGTGGTAGGGACAGTGATTTAAAAGCTGGAATGGCCAGGAATGGAGCTTGGCTCCTGACTCCCCCTTGCCACCCTGCCACTGAGCTGAGTAAGGAGACTTTCTCAGAGCCTTGTTACTGGCTGCAGGCTTTTAAATGGCTCTTCCCCAAACTGAAGACTTCAGTTTAGGGAAAAGGCAGGGAGCAGTGACTGCTACCCCCTCCCCCACAGTTTATGGGACTGGGAGAGCAGCTGCCCCTATGCCTTTTCAAGACTGGGGGGACTCTAGTATTGGGAAGGCCAGAAGCCTTTCCCTTGGCTCCACTTCTTGCCTCCAGGAGGGGTTAAGCTATGGGAAAGTGTATAGATGTTCAGTCTCCCAGGAGAAACTCTCTCAGGAGTGATTTAACCCCAATTGTTGCTAGGTTACTTTTTGCTTGGAGGGGTGGTACTTTGGTTCCAGAAGAAAAAGACTGAACATCTGTATTCTTTTGGTGTCTACCAGGAGAACTGGTAAAATTGAATGTCTGTACTTGGCCATCACTGGAGCTTTCTGCTCCTTCTTTCTACGACACATTTTGCAAAGTGTTTCAGTTGCAATGGAGCTGCATTTTCCAGTGGATAAGTGCTCCATCTATTTTTTTTCCTGACCAGTTCTATCCCCATGGGCTACATTATTTTTCCTATCCCTCCATGTACAAAGCCAGGCTGTCTTAGTACCAAGAGTCTAGCTGTCCAGACTTCTGAGGAAAGCAATTATAAGTTATGCATTTTTAAACTAAAAATTACCTAAAAAGAGCTATTCCATTACTAATGTGCTTTTAAAGTCTGACATCTTAGAAACTAGCACAGCTAAAAGCAAATGCGGCATCTACCCTTAGAAAAGTGAGGCTTTCTTTACTATCTTTCACTAAAAGATGCAGACCCCTTGTTGTCCTGTACCCTCTAAAGTTTCCATTTACTGCCCTGATGAATCACAACCTGTCACTGGTTCAAAACTGAATGCAATCACTCTGAATGCTGAAGAAAGGAAGTTGTTTTAAAACTGTTATTTTACATGACACGTGTTTGAACCTCAGAGGTCTGGAATATTATATAGAGAGAAGTATCAGCAGGGATGATGGTAGAGGAAGCCCTCAACGGTGCACAATAAATATAACTGATCACAAGACAATCACTGCTAATTTTTTTTGTGATATAAAAAATTATGTGAATTTTTTGTTTTGTTTTGGTGTATTTTGCCTTTGATGACCACACTTTAAGCAATGAAGACCTTATGTGATCTGCCCTAAACTCAGCACTGGAAAGTCATGACCTTACTGAAGATCTCATGATAGCCAGTGTTTTTCTTAAACCTTCATGTCTTGTAAATTCATATGAGAGGTGCGGTACTTTAATTTCATTTAAAAAAAAAAAGTCTAGCCCTTCCCTTACAGTTGCAAGAAAATGTGCACAAAGTAAATAAAATCCCACTTAAAGGCTAGGGTAACAGAAGACAAATAAAAAAATAGAGCTGATAAAGATCTTTTTAACACACTCATATTTAATCTACTCGCACATGGGTTTGAGGCCTGACTCATGATTTATCAATGTTTTTGATTGGCAGTGCTCTAAATAAGACCTAAATCCTGCTACCAGACCACCTGCTTCCTATGGCTTGACAGGAATACAGCCTGGAAACTCATTAGCAACTTTACAGCAATTAAAAAACAGAGGGATTATTTTTATTAAATCATAACCCTCAATTTAGGCTGCTGCCTCAGTGTGTTAGGGGTTATAAAAACAGAGACTAATGGATGGATCTTGATATAAAAAGCGTAAAGTCTTAAGGACTATCAATTTTAATAACTGCAGGTATGTATACTGTATTAATACAATCACAAACATTTTGGGTTACTTTCATGATTTCCTGGTGCTATGTGTTGTATTGCTTAGAGATAAAGTTCAGCCTTGTAGAGAGGCGCTGCTGAGGTTTCTGTACCACTAACATCTTGCTTGTTCCCTCAGACCACTATGTAAGCAGGATTACTTGAAGGATGTTTGCACCTCATCCTGGCTCTCTGCACCTTCCACTACCACCACATATGGCACAAGTAAACCTTGAAACTAACTTGAACACTATTCTTGATGCACTACTATCTGCAGATGCGAGAGAAAATAAATGCAGTCTAGGGCCCCACTATACTATTTCACTACAGGATATTAGTGTAATGATGATACATGTACCTCTCCCCACACTAGCAGGAACTACAGCAGTGGTCAATCACTATAGTGTAAGTAGAGAAATTAAACTTTGGATGGAAAGAACAAAAAGCCAAATTCATCCCCAATACCTAGGCCCTGATCCTGTAATGGGATGCAACAATAGGGAGCATTCTAGAGACCCAATCCTTTCAATGGGACCTCATAAGGATCCAGGGCAAAGGGTTTCAATGACAGGTATAAATATTATGAACGCTGGCCTGAAAGTGTTAGGGAACAAAGCGGCCTCACAACAAGAACAGTTCTTATTGTGATGTCTGTGCCTCCTTTCCTCTCTCCTCTTTTCATTTTCTGTATCCCAATTACTTCCTGAGCTATGTGAAGTTACACTTCGCCAGTTTCCATTACTGAAAACAGAAATAGGTGTGAGTGTATAAGCAGTGTGGGCCTCTGGTGGCAGGGATATTTGGAATATCAGAAATAATTAATAATTAATTAAAAGTCTTATTAAAATGAATGGAATCCTCTCTCTTTCCCCCCTGGCAAATGTTGCATTAAAAATGATAGCAAATTAAGATCAATAAGTTGAAATACAAGTTAAAGTGAAACATTCAATTACAATTTGGTATCCTATTACAATTCATCTGAAGAGGATTTCCCTGAAGTCATGAGTAAGGAGCAAAAATCTGCATTTAAATGGGGCTATGTTAGTAAAAAATGAGGTTGTGCTTTGTAGGTCTCCACATGCCTGCATAATAGCAGCATTCACTTTACATTGTTTTTTTTTTTAAATATAAGCCTGATTCTTCTCTACCCCATGCTGGTTTTACACTAGCTTCACTTAACTGACCTCACTGGAGTTAATTTCAATGTGCAGTGATGTAAATAAGGGTAAGCATCAAGCTTTTGCTCTCAGTGCACTGAGAACTGCAAAGCTGGGAGTCCCAAAAAAATGCTAAATAAAGCATTGGCTGGAATTACCAGCACTGATCCATTCCTCAGGCTAAGAGAAGAGGACTCGCTATTTCTGTCCAAAGGAATCACTGTTCTCTCTCAGCTTAAAACATAGTGGTATGTTCTATGTCCACTCTGGGCTAATGGGAGCTTTGACAATGTAAGGAGGACTACACCATGCCATTTCTGGAATATGCTACTACCACTTTTTGGAACATGATTTTGTGAACTTGTTCAGATATGGTCACAATTGCTGTTCAAACTCATATGATTCAGCATCCATGAGCTTATTGACATTAGGGTTACTATACATCTGGGCTTTCCTGGACAAGTCCTGTTTTTGAATCTTTCAATCTCCATCTCGGCAGTATTCTGAAATCTGAACAGAAGTTCAGGATTTGACTCTGCTCTGCTGATGGGAGCAGGGGGAGGGCGATTGGAGGCAGGGGGCACCATCTGTGAGTGCATGCGCACACACACGTGGCTGGCATGCAGCCAGGCAGGGTGGTGGGAACAGCCTTGGCAGCTGGGTAGAGGTAAGTCTATGGGGAGGCAGGGGTTGGCGGGCCAGAGCTTGGGGACTGTCCAGAGTGTGTGTGTACATGTGTGTGGCAGGGGTGTTTGTAGGGGATGGGTGAGGTGGGGTGGGTGCCTGGTGGCACTGGGGGAAGCTGTTTGGGTACCAGGACTGTGGCTAGGGCAGGAAGGGGGGGGAGGGAAGCCCTGACCCTCCAGTGGGGGAAGGGGGAAGAGGGTCCTTTGGGGGTGGTGGAGAGCTCTGTGGCTGGGCTGGCGGCATGGGGCCAGCGTCTGTGCTTGCAGGGGTGGGGTGGCCAGGAGACACTGCCCAGGGGTAAGTGGGAGGTGGGAGTGGGCATAACCAGGGCACCTGCTGCAGCGCTAGAACCCCAGCCCAGGGCAGGGGGTGCCACAGGTCTCCCTTCCTCTTCCCTCCCATCCACACTGGGGCTGGACTTGCTCTGCCATCACCTGCATGAATTGGAGTCACCATGTTCTGGCCTGGTCAGGATGGGGGCAGCTGGGGGCCCCCTCTGGCAGGGCTGGGACAAGCGAGGGGCTGTGGGTTGGGAGTGAGAGGGACTGACAGGGCTGGGGGGACTGTGGCTTGGGAGTGAGGGCATTGGGGGAGTGGGGGGCTTGTGCATCAGGAGTGAGGCTCAGCAGCAGGGATGGGTGGTTGTGGGTTGGAATTGAGGGCCACCAGCATAGCCTGGGTGGAGGTGAAGGATTGCAGGTTGGGAGTGACGAGCACCGGCAGGGCCAGGGGTCTGAAAGTTGGGAGTGAGGGGCAGCGGGAGGGATGGGGGGGCTGCAGGTTGGGAGTAACAGGCACTGGCTGGGCCATGGGGCTGTGGGTTGGGGAGTGAGGTGTCCCTCTGACAGGTGTCCTCTTTTGAAACTAGAAATATAGTAACCCTATTCATGGGCCATATCAGGCAAACTATGCTCTCCCGGGCCATGTGCTGCGTAGACAGCTCCCCTGTGTGGACACCTCCCTACTGCTGCACCACGTGGGCGTGTTCCCATGATTCCCCCCTGCCTTACCCCCTCACTGTTGCAACAGGCGACCTTGTGGTGGACATCCTCCACTGCTGTCCTGGTTAGGTGTGATCTTCCCCTTCCCTGACTTCCAGCTCCCCTAACTATACGTAGCCCAGACTCACCTGCAGCTCCCTGCACTGTCCTGCTGCACCCCATCCCCTGGGCCAAAGACAGGAAGCAACAGCTGGAAGAAGGAGGGGGAGCCTGGGAAATCTGCTGCTGTCTCAGCTGGAATGATTGGGGGAGCAGTGGCCAGGTAAGAGGACAAGGGCTGCAACTTCACCCCTGGCACATGGCCACCCTACTAGTTGGACAGCGTTGACATGGGCTTTATCTACACTTCCATTGCTCAAAGTATGGGATGAAAGATTTCTCAGAGGGAGAAAGGGCAGCTTGCCCCCTTCTACCCTGAGTTTTAGCTTCCATTTAAAAAAAAAAATGTAAATCTCTACTGTTACAGTTGCAAACAAAGCCTTGAAGAGGTAGGTGATCGAACTATGCTACTGGCACAGCAATGTTTGCCTACGTTTCAGAGAGCCTGCAACAACAGCTGTGAAGCCTGAATTACTCTGTACATCTCAACAGAAGATAATCCAGATACTTCAAATAACTTTCAATGTCCACATTAACTGTTTCATTACTTAACACATGTAAGGAAGGGAGGAAGTGTTCTCCTATGAAGATCTACACAATATACCCTGAATGACCATTCATGTTATAGGTAAGCCTTTAACAGTCCAAAAGAAACTTTCAAAACAATCAGCAAAAGTGATCTATATTATGTTTTTTTTCTTTCACCAAAGAATTTCCAAAATTGCTGCCACTGGTGGTATTAGTATAGCTGACACTTCCACTACAGGTGATGTGTGAGCTGTTTACAACAGGTTTCAATGACATTTTGATAAAAATGCCAGCAATACATGGAGGATCTTTTACACCAGGACACCCACAGTTCCATCAATGGTAGCAAAAATTACTAAATGTAGCAGAGTTTTGCCAAAAACACTTTTGAATGTCCTGAGTCTCTCCAGCCACGGATCTAGCATCACTACTAGACTAGAACAGCCATGGTAATGTAATTGCAGTATCATCTCAATCTGATTAGTAATGCATAGGTAACTTGATGATAAGAAATCTCTTGCCCCATCTACAATAAAGCTCACCTGTTCTCAGCTGGTGGAGCTGTACTGCAAGACCACTTGTTCTATAAATATGGCTGCAAAATTATTTGCAAAATTTAGTTTAGCCAGTAAGGAACAAGGCTCTTGGCTTCATTTCTGACATTTGCCAGGAGCCTAAATAATATTTGTAAAATGACTTGCAAACATGAAGGGCTGCTCAAGAGATGAACATTGTTGCTATTGCTTGTATCTGAACATCTTTATTAATGACCTGGATGAGGGAGTGAAAAGTGTAATGATTACGTTTTCAGATGATATCAAGCTGTGGGGACAAACAGGTACATTGGAGGACAGGTCAAGGATTCAGGAAGACCTTGATGGGCTGGTCCTATGAGCTCAACAAAACCATGTGAGGTTCAAAAGGGACAAATGCCAGGTCTTTCATCTGGGTAGGAAGAACTCTCACTGTATCTATACAATGGGTGGTGGTCCACCAGCTGGCACTGCATCCGAAAGGGGCCTGCGGGTGACAAGTGACTAGAGGATGAATATGAGCTGCCAGTGTGACGAAGTCACCAACAGGGCAAACAGAACTCGTGTGCATCAGCAGATGTGTCACCAATAGAGCCAGAAAGGTGCTCCTCCCGCTCTGCTCCGCATTAGTGAGGCCATAGCTGGAGCAGTGTGTCCAATTCTGGGCACCACACTTCAAGAAGGATGTGGACATGCTCAAAAGGGTGCAAAGGGCCACTCACATGATCAAAGGCTTGGGGGACAAGCCCTGCGAGAAGAGACTTTGGGATCTGGGTTTGTTCCTTGTTCAGCCTGAGCAAAAGAAGGCTGAGAGGTGACTTGATAACAACCTACAAATATGTCAAGGGAAAACACCAGGATCTAGGAGAACAAGTTTTGAGAACCCCCCCCACCGCAGGAAGATGAGGACCAATGGACACAAGCCAGGTGAGGAAAAGTTTCATCTGGACATAAGAAAAAACTTCTTTTCTGTCTGGGTAACTAGAATCTGGAATACACTTCCAGCAGCAGGGGTGCAGTTGCCATCTCTGGCGGTCTTTAAGAGGAGGCTGGACAAATATCTCGCTGAGCTCGTTTGAGTCCAATTACCTCCTGCCCATGGAAGGGGACCAAACTCTGATGATCTTACAGGTCCCTTCTGGTCCTTCTTTCTATGCTTCTATCTGGGAAGCAGCCTGGAAATGCCACACAGCTTCAGCCTGACAGTTCCTTGTCAGTCACCTAATGTGGGGAACTCATGTATAATGCCAGACAACATCATTTGCCACGAAATTTGGCATTCCTCAAATAAGTGTTGTGGAGGTGGATAATCCTGGTTTCTAAAGAGAAGAAGGGTGTTGTACAAATTTCCTGACAACGCATGTCACCCTCAGATGCATATTTAGGAACGCAAGTTCAGCATGTGAGCCATAAAGACAAGATTTCAAAATGTCTCCAATAACAGAAGTCTCTAAAGAATTTGCAATGTACCATTTGTTCCTGTGTCTGATGAATGTTGCTGCAGCAAAAAAACAAAACAAAACTCCTTATGACAGGTCAAATTAGGCCTGTGGGCAAGATGTGTGCATTTCACAGCAACTCTCCACAGAACTTGAGAGAGATGCAATCCTGCTCATCTGCCAAGTGCAGGAAAGCTTCTCAAATGCTCTTACTGACTGTGCAATAGTTTTGGACACTGACTGCATAGGCAGTGCTGCCCCTCACCAGAAAAGGGGAGTCCCTATTCAAGGCCTCTCCGAAGTCTGCACCACCATGCACTGGATCACCTCTCATCTGCTATAGTTTGGGCCTCTTGACTTATGGAAAAAGCAGAATTTGCCAAAAATGGGCCACCCTGCGGTTAGCTTGTTCTGCCTCACATCTGATGGCAGACTGCACACATTGCTTACAATCATCTCCAACTCGTAACCAATCGTAACAATCATAACCAATATCCTACTCTGACACATAAGGAGTTCATC
The DNA here is from genome assembly GCF_001723895.1 of Crocodylus porosus. Lineage (NCBI taxonomy): Eukaryota > Metazoa > Chordata > Crocodylia > Crocodylidae > Crocodylus > Crocodylus porosus. The sequence continues at coordinate 93,166,248 of NW_017728886.1, forward strand.
TGTCACTCTGGGTTATTGTGCAAATATGATTCATGCCTGCACTGAAAGGAATCAGCTATGCTTCAGATCCCATGGTGTTTTGGAGAAGCAGGAGGCATAACACCTAAATGACAGCAGCTCGAACCATGGCTAGGAGGAAGAAAGCTAGAACATTTCAACAGCAATGGTTTGAAGCAAACTTACTCTCAGTTCTGGCACGGGCATAAATCCTCAAGCTGCAGATTATAAACCAGCCTCCAGCCAATGTTGGCTAGGATGAAGATTTTTCTAAGGGTTGATTTTCCCTAATTGCCTACTTCAGGGTTTCTTGCTCTGACGTCCGGCTGCTGTTGGGTGACAGGATGCCAGACTAGGCAGCTCACTGGTCTGGGCCAGTATGGCAACTGGCATTCCAATGCTGCTCTGGGTGTGAGGGAGAACGCACTTGGGAGTTGAAGCTTATGTTCAGAGTGTAGTGTACACTTTTCACTTTAAGCACTGGCCCTCTAAGCTCTGCCAAGTGTGTAATAGCCACATCTCCAACTCATTATCCTTCTGGACTGTGCAATGCTGCTTGCAGTGCTGGCCAGTACACAGTGCACTCAAAGAGCATATTGAGCTGCATCAAGGACTGTGTAGTGCTCCCTACATTAAAGTGTTCTTCCATGCATGAGTGCTATTTGGCTATAAGTGTTTTTATGATAAATAGCAAACTTTGAGCAACTTAAATGTTACCATGAGCATTTCAACTGTGCAGGCTTTAAGAGACAACTGGGCCAGTTTCTACATGAATTTTAGGGAAACATGGAAAATGTTATGGGCAAATTTAAAGACCAAACCATACCATTCATCCTTATGCACAAAAATGGATCATCGATAAAGCCCACTGTGCTTTTATCTAAACTGTTTTGGTGGAAGGGTGTAATTATTCCTATTTTTTAAAAAATGTACTTATCCGCTACTGACAGCTCACAACATGCACGCTCATCATCTTGCTCTCCCTGACAGCTGAGCTATTTTGAGCACAGGTGACTAACTAATAAGGCCTATTATGCTTCTAATAGAGATGCGATCCCATTTATTTTTATCTTTCTTAGCAGCAGCTTTTCATTGTCCTTGCATTTGGGGAGCACGCTTTTGAAAAGCCTCCAAAATTTACCTATTTTATCCCTTCCATTGCTATGTGTTACTGAATTTTAGCTTGCTCCATTTTCTGCAGAAAAACAATTAAACATGGATAATATCACCCTGAGGACAAGGCAGAGCCAATTATTTCTGTTGCAAAAAGTCCCCCTAAATTTGCACATGAACATCCAAGCTTTTTAATTTTATTGCTTTGCCCTTCTACTGAACAAATAATAGTGTTATTAACACATGGTATGTGTCTAGTGCCTATGCTATTTCAATTATAGAGCCATCACTGATGCGCTGTTTTTTTTACAAAACTCAGAGCTGCAAAATACAGTGAACCTGCATAGATCATCTGCAGTCACAAAGCTGCAATTTCTGCACGACTGCTCTGTAGGAACTCAGCACAGTATCTATGAGCTTCCACAAAATACAGCAAGGAATTTGCCAAGCTTTGAGCAGTCATGCCAAGGAACACCAAGTGCCTGCTCCTGCAATTCAGTAATCCATAACTTCCAGTGAAGTCAGTGCTAACATTTCCAGAAGGACACGTTACAGGGCTCTCTGAATACTGAGATAAATAAGGGTGGCAGGGCTGTGCAGTACTAAATTTTAGCTTAAAAAAAAAAAGCCAGTGGAGGGAGCAGGTGTTCATAGATTCATAGACTTTAGGACTGGAAGGGACCTGGGAAGATCATTGAGTCCAGCCCGAAGGCAGGAAGTCAGCTGGGGTCAGAGGACTCCAGCAAGATAAGCATCCAATTTGCCCTTGAAGGTGTTCGATGTAGGTGCTTGAACCACCTCCGATGGCAGGCTGTTCCAGACCTTGGGGGCTTGGACAATGAAGAAATTCTTCCTTAT
>NW_017728886.1:93168460-93175088 GCF_001723895.1 Crocodylus porosus
TTTACTTGCTGCAGCATCGCATTGCAGGCTCATGATCATCTTGTGGTCAATGATGACCCCCAAGTCTCTTTCTTCCATAGTGCTAGCCAGCGTAGCACTGCTGAGCCTATAAGGATGCTGCAGGTTTTTCTTCCCAAGGTGGAGAACTTTGCATTTTTTGGGTTAAATGCCTCAGGTTCTCGTCCACCCATTTGCTGAGCCTGTCCAGGTCAGTCTGGATCACCCTCCTGTCTTCTGCTGTGGATGCTTTGCTCCAAAGTTTGGTGTCATCGGCGAACTTGGCCAGTCCGCTTCTGACTCCAATGTCCACATCATTAATGAAGATGTTGAACAATTTGGTCCAAGGACCCCACTGGACACAGGACACCATGATGATTGACTTCCATCAATTACCACCCTCTGGGTCCGACCACGGAGCCAATTTTCCAGCCAGTGGATCGTGGTGGACCCAAGGCCACAATTGGCCAGTTTCACTAAGAGGTGATCATGGGATACCAGATCGAAGATTTTTTTAAGTCAAGATATATGACATCAATCTCTTCTCTCTTGTCCAGGTGATAGGTCACCTGATCATAGAAGGAAATGAGACTGGTCAAGCAAGACCTACGTGCAACAAACCGGATGGTGAAGGTGATCAGCTCATGGTCGCTGTCACCCAGCTTCCCATCGATCACCAGGTCACCGATTAGGTCATCCCCAGTAGTCAGTACCAGGTCAAGCAGCGCTTTACCTCTCACTGGCCCGTACACTTCTTGGATCAGGTAGAGGTCATCCATGCACGATAGGAAGCTTTGCGACCGCTCGGATTTTGCTGAGTGATCCTCCCACAAGATATCTGGGTAACTGAAGTCACCCATGACAACCATGGTCCTGGCACATGCAGCCTCGGCTAGTTCCCGGGTGAACTCCTGGTCAAGGTCTTGACTTTGGGTGGGAGGTCTGTAGTAGACTCCCACCGGTGTGTCCCCTGTGCTGTGTTCCCCACAGATTTTAACCCAGAGGGTCTCTAGTTGTCTACTCCCGTCACTAACATCAGCTTGCAGGGACGCATAGCTTTCCTTAACATAGAGAGCTACACCCCTCCCCCTTTTATCTTCTTGATCTCTCCTGTACAGGGTATACCCATGGTTCAGTCATGGGTGGAGTCCCATCAGGTCTCCATTATCCCTATGATGTTGTAATTATTTGTGTTAAGCAGGAAGATGAGTTCCTCCTGTTTATTCCACAAGCTCCTAGCATTTGTGTTCAGGCAGGCAAGTGTCCCCTTGGGGGCCCTTGCCTTGCCCACAGATTGTACCAGGGCTGGGGCAGGGGTGGGCTCCCTGCTTGATACAGCAGCAGGTGGGGGTGCTCGGGTCACTTGTGCCCAGCAGGCTATGGCTCCAGCCAGTGCTGCACATCATGGTGAGAGGCACAGCCCCCGCTGGGCCGTCTTTATTTCTGGTGCTCCCCATCACACGTAGGAAGTCCCAAGCATTGGAGCCAACTACCTTCCCCACCTCCTGTGTGACAATGGCAAAGGCAGCTGGCTCCAGTGTGTAGGGCTTCCCTCCCATGCTGCATGAGTGTGAGGACTGCCTGTGCATGACAGGGAGCACTGGTGATAGAGATGGCCCAGTGGCGGCTGCGCCCTTTGCCATGATGTGCAGCGCTGGCTGGAGCCATGACCTGGTGGGCAACAGTACCAGGCATGCGTGTCCCAAGTGCCCCTGCCTGCTGTTGTTGGTCCTGCCTCCTGGGGCTGTGCAACATGGAGGGGGTGTGGGACTCCCCACACCTCCCTACCCCACCTCACACCCACACCCTGCCCAGCCAAGCTCCACACTGCTGCTGCCCCCCTAGTTGCAGGCTCCGTGCTGGCACCAGCACTCCCACCCAGTCGCAGATCCACCGCCGTCCTCACTGCTTCTCTACATGCTGCCTGGAATGAGTGGGATGCTGCTGTAGCCAACCAGGTGCCGGTGGCTGGAGCAGCCCCACCTAGAAGCTGCCTGATGTCTGGGCCGGGTCGGGTTCTTCCACCCATGAGGGTGGGAGCGAGGCACAGTAGGGCATGTTGGGGGGGGTGTATACGTAGGCAGAAGGGCTGGGTGGGGTACAATTCGTTGGTGGGTGCCATGGTCTGGATGAAAGTGCCTGCCAGGCCAAATCCAGCTTGTGGGTCATATTTTGCTTGCCCCAATCTATACATTTAGTTAATGTGGTGTGATAAACTCCAGCATGGTTTGCATTGGAGTTAATGGTTCCTGGGAGCAGCATTTACATGTACCCCAGGACTGCAGCAGTCTGAGCTGGGGTGGAGGAGCCTTGGGTTGGCAGCAGGTTCGGGTACCTAGCTCTGGGCTCCGGTGATGGTGGGTATCAAAGGGGCTGAGTGGGGTATGAGAGTGCACAAAGAGCAGAGCTGTGTTGCTAGGTAGCAGGCAGGGGTCTGGCCCCCTGCTGCCTGGGTTGACCCAGCAGTACTATCTTATGGCAGCAAAAATAAGTTTGCTGCAGTCTAATAGCATCACACATGTAGACTGTGACACTGTACACCACAGCAAATCAATCTACTGTCTAATTAAGTGCATGCGTAGATGTACCACCTGTGTGCCACTGCCATCATACAGCTCTGATGGGACATACCTTTTTCCCCCTTGTTAAACCATTTTTCATTGGGAATCAGAGAAGGAATAAGTGGTTTTTAAAAAGAAGTCATTGGGTTTAGGTTCTGCTCACTTTTTACTGTGGTGCATCAAAACTTGATTCCTTAAGATTAGCTAGTAAAGGCTCCTAACACCTAAAGCTAACAAGTTCTTCCAGCACTGAGTAGGGAGATTATCTACTGGTCCCACTATGAAGCCACCATATAGCACTGTGTAACATAATTTATGATGATGATCTTTCAGAAGAGTTCATGTAACAATATTATGATGTTGCCATACATCTAGCACGAGATTACAGAAATCACCATCAAAACTTGACTTTACAATAAAATGGAAATTGATTTAAAACTTTTTTTTTAACTATGCAAAGCAAATGAGACAAGGACTCTGCAAGATGCTTAATACCTTCACTTAAATGCAAGTGGAGGTGATCAGCACATTGCAGGTCAAGACCTCAAATTGGCCTCCATAGGAAAGAGGGGGTACAAAAGTGAATCCGAAAAACATGCACAGAGGCTAGTGCCTCTGCTTTTGGTTGTATAGTATGTATTTTCAGTGTCTACATATACTAGCCTGTGTGGCAAATAAAGACAGCTTTTTTCAAAGCCTGCTCAAGTATTCTTTTTTAAAGCCTGCTCAGATATATTTCAGCAGTAGAGCATCATTTGAATCCCATAATGCATTTGCAAAATATTATTAAATATTCTCTACTGAAAGAGAGTATTTCTGTTCTCTTTCAGAATATTTAGGGGCTTATAGGTTTGTGTGCATCTAATTATCAAATAGAGGCAGGAATTCAACACTACCTAGTTAATAATAGTTATTTAAGGCTGAACTTACGTAACAGCTGTCAAAAAGACTGCATACTCCATTTCTGTTTTTGTCCCCCCCAACGCCAACAAAATGTTCTATGGCTTTTAACAGAGCATGAGTATTTGAGTTAGGACATATAGATACGGTAGTTAATTACTGAACAATTTTAATGAGAACCTTGAGATCTACCATGAAAGAACCTGCATAGTGTGGGAAGCCAAGAGAAAGGGAAAGAATTTCATAAATGAGAATAACTTTTTATCTTGTGGGTTTTTTTCATTCTGCCTGATTTCACTGTCACTGGATGCATCTAAATGTGAAATTAAGGCAGAGCAATAAATTCCAGTGCAGTTTGCACCGGAGTCAACTGCTCCTGTTACATGTGCCTGGGACCACAGCACTTTGAGCTGGGGCAGAACAACCCAGGGAATGTGGAGGGCATGGGGGTCAGCCCTGGGCTCTTGATGGCAGTGTTGGGCAGTGGAGGGGCTGACTGGGGCACGAGGGTACTACAATGCAGAGACAGGTGGCAGGCAGCATTTGCACGGTAGCACCAGCCAGCCCCTTTCATCTTCTACATGCATGTTGCAGCATAGTTAAGTACAGAGCTAATTAACTTAATGTGCCCTAATATTGGCACATGTTTAAATGGTTACACCTTACTGCGGAACCATTAGTCTACTCCGCAATAAAGCGCACGTGTAGATGCACCCACTGATTCTGGGAAGAAGTTGTTACTGCAACAATATTCACAAATCATAAATGGGACCCCAAAAGATCATCAGTTAAGATTCTTATGCAATTTCTTGATTCTAGCAACTATGGCACTAAGAAAAGCACAAAATATGATGAGATTGATGATAAAATCAGAAGAGTTGTTAGAACTGCTATTGTGCAGCTGAACTGGTTGTTACTAAGATAACTAGTATAAAGGAACCTAAGTAACTGAACTATTAATTCAGTGACAGTGAATTGGTTCAAACAATGTTATTTTTAAGTAAAAGATATTTTACTGACATCATGCGATCTGCCCTATCTTTCTTTTTCCTTTTTCTTTACCCTAAGAAGTTCACTTTTGTCTTTATTTCTCATAACAATACAATTTACAGTGACACAGCAAAACATATTTTTGTTTTTGCTACCTACATATTTCTGCTTTAAAAATGACTACGTTATACATTTTAGAAAGGAGACATGAATTGTACTGGCATATTGTTTATGAATACACAGTTTACTTTCTATTTTCATATAGCTCATACACATCTTGAGAAGTGACTTTTTTCTTAACTTAGTTTTGTTTGGATTCATTTTTCAGATTCTGTCTCAGTCTCAGCAAAACACTAAAGGCTTTTATTTGATGTTTCACTTAACAGAAAATGAAATGATAAACAGGAGATTCATCATGTCTAAGATTGAGCCTAGTTCCGAGTTACTTGCTGCCTGTTCAAATCCTTCTTTTAGAACACAACGCAATGCTGGAGTCTTTTAACTCAGTTTTGTACTCTGGCAATCTTCAACTCAGATTTTCAATAAGAAAACTATCCTTAGTTTCCGTGATCATCTTTAATATGTTCTTTCACTTCCCTTTTTTTTTTCTGATCCATTTTGCCCAATGGCCTAGCAGTTCAGTCTTTCCATTCAGAAATCTCAGACTTACAGCCCTGTTTTCTTTAAGGATTCAGTGGCACTGGGTATATATTCTCCTGCTCTCTCTTCCTTAGGGAATAGTACTTAAGCAGGAATAGAACAAGAGCTCTGCCCAGGCTGAGCAGAATTTAAGGCCTCTGCATTAATCATGTGGTACTGTATTAGATACCGACCAGGCCAGGTGATGTAAGCTCTTGACCCTCAAATGCAGAGGCTTAATGCTCCACTAAATAAATGTACTGGTACACTGTGAAGTCAAATACATTAAAGTTTTAACAGTGCAATTGATTATATGTAGTTCAACTTTCAAACATGTTGTTCAAGATGAATTGCAACCGTCACACCATGGTGCAGTGATGTATATCAATAGTCTCCAAATTTTTAGAATATGGAGGACCTGGCATTGGCTTTCAAATTAACCAGAAACCTGGAGAAGAGAAACTTCCCCCTCCACCTCAAAAACTGTGCAGGCAATCAGAAGGAAAACAAGCTAAAAAGGCAATGCCACAAATTGGGTTATACAGCATGCAGATAATAGACTAAATCAACTACATTACAGCTTGTCTAGACTTCTGCCAATGCCAACTAATTTCTAGCACTTGGGGTTAAAAGAGTATGACAGCTGCAATTGATGAGTGAGGAAATACACTCTCAAAGCATATCTTCTCAGGCTATAGTGAATTCCTGTCGAGTAGATCTGATTTACAGCCTGGGCTGTTTCTCATCTAGCCTGAAATCTCTGTCATTTTCAGTCAAGCTGCTCCTGCATGAACACTTTCTAAAATATCAGAAGGTGGAAAGACAAACATCAATAATTACTGACATTGCCTCTTAGTACTTTGTTTTAAATTAAAAAGTGTATAAATATGTGTTTATTATTTTGATGTATAGGGTATAGCATCTTCTGTTCTGGCCACTGGGTATATGGTCTCCATTTTCCACTCTCTTGGATTTCAGCATTACTTAATATTTAGGACCTACTGCTGTCAAAGTACTTTACAGATGCTAGTTAATCCACTCATCTTCTTGGGGCCCCAAGAAATATTATTTCCATTTAAAACACATGGAAAGTTCTGCTGAAAATGAATTTTTTCTTTCAAAGTTTCTCTCAGATGAAAAGCCATTTCCGGTTGGTATTACTATAACACCTTGCCCCCTCCAAGCTATAGGCTCTATAAACAGCAGCAGCTTAGGAGTTCCTGGCTTCCTAAACTTGTATTGAGCTCAGACCTTTTTCAGCACATCAGAGGGATAAAATTATTACATTGTAAAAAGCTTCTGAATCAAAGCCATGATGAGAAGGATTCTAAAAGCAGTTGTTAAAGATATGGCAGGAATATAAGGGACAGAAAGACAACAGTAAAAAAAAGATGATGATACAGAACCTTTCCTCTTGACACGGGATACAACAGATTTTATGAATTTTCTTGTCAGCACGGAGGCAGAAAAGGATCTTGGAGTCATAATTGACTCCAAGATGAACATGGGCCGGCAGTGTGGGGAGGCAGTCAGGAAGGCCA
>NW_017728886.1:93175305-93203743 GCF_001723895.1 Crocodylus porosus
GCTATTTCACGGTCAGGGCAGCTAGGAGCTGGAACCAACTTCCAAGAGAAGTGGTGCTGGCTCCTACCCTGGGGGCTTTTAAGAGGAGGTTGGATGAACATCTTGCTGGGGTTGTTTGACCCCAGTATTGTTTCCTGCCATGGTGGGGGGTCAGACTAGATGATCTGCTCAGGTCCTTTCCGACTCTAGAAACTATGAAACTATAAGATGAGGGCCCTTAGTTTTAAATTTTTAAATTTGTTTCCAAATACCTTTTAAGTACATGTCTTTGCTTAAAATTAAACACACTGTGAAGATATAACTATATATTTTCATACAAATTAAACCAACAATAAAAAGATTCGTGCATATTAAACACAGATTTAAGCCCCAGCCAAAAGAGAATAGCACTATCTGGTTTTGTAAGAGCAGTTTTATAGGACTCTATTGCATCTGTCCGTCAATAGCATTTCACAGTTATTTTATAGACAGAGTGGAATTCTTTGCCTCCCGTGTACCTGTTCTTGCCCCTGTAGTGGTGCAAAATGGTGGGCACCAGCAAAGACAATTTAAACAACCAAACTTTAAGAGCCATTTTATCTCTCTAAGGGCACATGAATGCCCTGATTACAAACACAGGAGAGCAGCTAGTCACCCACAGAAGGAGATGCTGTCATGCATTTGCTGTCCCCTAGAAAGTAATGGGAATACTCCCAACCAGCACTCCAGCCCCTTGGGCATTTCCCACCCTGGAAAATGGGAGTGGCATTACCCTCTATGGCATGGCATGTCATAAGAAGGGTGGCAGGGAATGCACTGACACAGACATGGCTCTCCACTCAGGAAGTTTAATGGTTCAAGCCTATACAGGTTGCAAACACACAGACATTAGTTTATGCTAAGGAGGATGCTTAGAGCCAGATGGTTCTCAGGAATCTGTTAGACACACACAGGCTGAGGATCTTCTACCTATGGAGTTGCTTAAAAGTAGGGTGCTGCTGAAACTGTCTACTGATGTGCCCAGAGCCAAACAGCCCCTATTCTATTACCCTTTGGATGCCTAGTGTTTGGTTGGGTTCATCACATTCCCTAACTTATTCACACTGGTTCTGGCCATTTCACCAAATCATAGACTAGTATGGCTGGAAGGGACCACAAGAGGTCATCTAGTTCAACCCCCTGGCCAAAGCAGGATCGTTTTTGATTAAACCATCCCAAGCCCAGTTGTTGTCTAACCTGCTTGTAAAAATGTTCCACGACCACTCTACGTAGCCTGTTCCAATGCTTGACTGTCCTTGTGAGATTTCATGCCATTCTCCAGTTTTTCAAGGTCATTTTGAATCCTAACCCTGGTGAATGCAGGCCACGGGCCACTCCAGGTACGTGCCTGTACCCATGGCAGGGCTCCTGCTACCACGGACCAAGCAGCCCTGGTTCCTGGGCCTCAGGAATCCCTGGCACCGGAGCTGGGGTTCCCTGCCTGTGCCACAGCACCTCCTACTGAGTCACAGCTCTTGTGTTGCCACTCATTAGGTACGCTGCACTCCAGCCTCCTTCCTCCCAGTCCTCCCTTGAGGCTCTTACCCTGCTCCTTAGACTGGTGCCCATTCAGCCACAATCACTTTTGGGGGTCCCTCCCAGCTTTCCATTCTCTTTTGCCTGGGTATAAAACCTGTTTCTGCTCCCTAGCTGTCTCCCCAGTCTATCCCTTGCCTAACCCTGCTTCCCCTAGATCATGCTCTAGTCCCTCATCTAGCTCTTCAAGCCAGCCAAGTAATAGGAGAAACCTCTAAGAAACAAGGCAAAAAGCTTAAAGACAAATGGTCTGGATAGGCTCGAGCAGAAAGCTCCAGGTTTCTATAAAAAAAATAGAGGGTCTATGAAAGCTTTGTTTTGAGTTGAGAGAGTGAGATGAGCTTCAGAGATGGATAGTGATTGGTCAGTATCTTGCACTTCACAAGAGGGAAAATAATAGATTTTAAATAGACTTAATTCTAGGGGGTTTCATTTTGGTGCATATTAGCAGAGAGGGGAAAAAGAAAAGCATAAAATTTCAAAATGACATGCCAAAATTAACAGTCCATAATTGTTTAAATCTCAGTGACAGGCAGGTGAATAAAATATTGGTGTGCTGTTTGTGAGTGTTTCCATAAATAGCCATCTGATTCCTGAGCAAAGAAACCTTTAACCTTCAAATGTGGACCTTTAAAGAAGGGCAGAACTCTGCAGGACGTGGTTATTTCAAATAAAGTGCACAGAATAAAAAAATAAAAAAGTACTATACCCAGGGGCTTCACAGTAATGCTGTACAATTGGGAGAGATTCACATTTAGACAGGCAGCTGGACTACAAGCAGGGCATTGTTAAACCCATAATTTTTGAGAGAGCGCCAAAAACAGTTGTAGATTTGCCAGTCAGAGGGGAAGATGACACTTGGGAAATCTGCACTGCTATTGATCTCTTAATTCACTTGATGCAGTTCACTAGCTGACCTCTTTCACCCAAGGCAGCCACAGGGAAACTCCCGGCAGGATTTTTCATTCTCCCTTGTGAATCTCAGACATCAGGTCAGTGGAGGTTGAACACAACATGGTGATGACTTGCTTAATTTGCAGAGAATGGACAATATCATTGACACAGTGCAATGAGCTGTTTCCTTGCTCCACAACCTTGATTAATAGTGAGGAGAGGCAGCCTCTTTTCTGTGATGATAGACAAGATTTTGGCCCAAGGGGATGCTCTATATATAGCTCTGTGCAAGTAGATACATGAGAGATTGGCAGCCAGAAGCTGCTCTGGGAGCCTTCGCTATTGTCCAGTTTACTTTTCCCCAAACTCCTCCAACTTGTACAAGCTGACTCACTTGATGGAAGGGACTGCTCTTCTTGATGTAGATGGTGCAAACGTAATGTGACAATGACTGACAGCTGGAGGTGTTTGTGGGGGCAGTAAATGTACGTTAACACAACAGGGGGTAGAAGGAAGGAATGAAAAGAAAAAGTCTTTGTTACAGCAGCTCATGTGCATTTCTAGATAGTCAGGGTAAATTGATGTTTATTCTAATTATTGTTATTAAGATCAATTAAGTTGATTTACATTTAGGGTAAGAGAAATACTTCTCAAATTTCCTCTTATGGAAATTTTATAATAGGGTCAGGAATCTATTTTATAATAGGGTCAGGAATCTATAGGGTCATGAATGTGCTCCCTTCTCCCACTAACAGACTCTGCAAAGAGAATATAACCCTCAGGGCCTAATCCCATCAGCATTAAAATGGGCATAGCACATCACCAGGGCATGCATTTAACTGAGGTTAGAACATGCATTTTAGGTTCTGATTCTCCCAGTGGCATAACAAGCAGGGTCTGCATCTTGTGCAAACCCTGCAGAAGCGCAGGGGTAGAGAAGGGGAGCACGTGGTTGCAAGGACAGGGGTTGAGAGCAGTGTGGGGTGCAGGAGTCTTACTGAAAAAAGTCCGCAGCTGTGCCTGCTGCTGCCACCACGTGCTCTACTTGCTGTGGGTCCGCTCTTGCTGCCAGGATGCAGACTTCAGAGGGGCATGTGACAATTCTGGCACCCCTCCTTAGTCAGCACCTGGGGCTGGTGTTCCCCATTGCTCACTCTTACTTATACTACTGGATTCTCCTCTCATGCACACTGGAAACCCCACTGTGAATTTGTATTTAATAGGTTATTAAGCTATAATTCAATTAAATATGTTGGTTTGAGGTGTGTCTCATGTCACTTGTGTTTTTGCAAGTACATTACAGCAGCTTTGAAAATAAGAAAGCAGTAATTTTCCCCCATTATTTTTGTATCAAAAATTTAAAAAAAAAATGTACTTTGCAAAACCTGCTACTCTAAAACATGGCACACTCAAAGCTTTATTCATTTTAACTTTGGGAACTGCAATATGACAGTAAAGATACGTGACATTTCAGTACAGATTCGGCAAATTGCATGTATCTGAATCATTAATGTGCAAGACTGTGGTATTTGAAAAAAAGAAAAGAAAACTAAAACAGAAATGCCATCACAGAATATTACCAGTGGCAAAGCCAGAGACAGTAAAAAGGTAGTAATGGGAAAAAAGGTAGTCTGAATACAGACAACAGCTGATCCTTGTATTCTGCAATTTCTTTTAAAACAAAATAATTTTTACAGTGCTGCCAGACATGACGAAAAACATCCCATTGCCCCTGCAGTTATGTCAAATTTTAAGTACTACAAGCTTTCCATAGGTACTTGAAAGTTAGCATTCAGCCTCAAAGAACTCCCTCATTATTAAGGTAATAGAAGTATATTTTTAAGTACTATATGTGTGTCTGTATATCTGTGGGTTATGGACACACAATGCAATGATACCCACTTAAAGGTAGCTGGAACCTACCTTGCACGAAGGTGTTCTGCTGTGAATGTTTTATTTGTCTGTTCTATCCCAGACAAGTAAGTTGAAGTTAAACTGTGGTTATTTTGGGAGTTTGTTTACGGACAAACAACTACTTTGGTTTAGTTTCTACTAAATTCCTGGATCCTTAATACAGGATATAGCAGACAAGCAAAACAGTTACTCTAGGCCAACATGACATGCATTTCTTGCTCCCTCAGCTACATTTTCAAATTCGGTATAATTCTTCCATCAGTTCACATTCTGGGGCTGTCATGATTAGAGATAACCCAGGAGGGAGTCAGGATGAATTATCAAAACTGCCAAATATCTCCCTGCAGGTGCAGAACTTGATTACCCAACATGAAGCAGCTTGGACAGCCCCCAAATAGGACACAGTAATACTAAAGTTAACATGCAGCTGTGGAGACACTGTAAAGATGAAAACATGATGTAAATATGCGGAAGAAACTTTTAGACTGGCCTATCCACATACCATGCATCAACCAGGAACTTGCTAAGGTTACAGTTCAAGCAGTAGTACGCACCCAGTTCTAGATCCAGATCTGAACATGGTGACAGGACACAAGAGGAAGACAACAAACACACTAACAAAACCACACAAATTAGATTTAGTGAAGGCCCTATGTAGTAACTCAATCTCACTTCCAGTATAGAAATCATTTGGTCTACAGCAGGAATTAAATCCTGGGACCTGGACTGAAATTCTGATGCCATGAAGACATGGCTGTTTAACTCACGGCCCGTGGGCCTCATACGGCCTGCAAGGCTCACATTTTAAGGTGTTCTGCTTTAAATTATCGCAAATTAAAACACTTCATTTACTAATGGACTAAACAGAGATGTACTTCATCCCAAATACTGGATTTCAGTATTGAAACTTGAACTTTTCAGAAGTTTGGATGCAGGGCAAACAGGCAAGTAATTACCAATTCAGTATCTTAATCAAACTTAAAATGTTTCTCCTGGTTTCAAAGCTCTTAGTGGTTCTGTAACTATTTCCTGTCATATGTATGAGAAATCTCTTTCAATCATTAAAACTTTCAAGCCAGTAGAGTGTGACTATTTGTTTATTTTGTGATTTGTTCAATGTGGTTCTGAGAGCAGTAATAGCTCTAGTGTTGAGAAATGAAATGGGAAGAAGCGTGTTATGTGGAAGGACTGTGAATAACTTCAGATTTGCAGATAAGGTTAACCTCATAGCACTGGCTTAGGAGGATCTGCACAGAACAACAGACAAGACAGACCAGGACAGCAGAAAATTTGGACTGCAGATCCATATGTTGAAACCAAAAAATTTGGCAGCAGTCAGACAGCATTGTAGCCATGATAGACCAGGAAAAATGTTAGAGGCAAGGATTTCTGAGGGTGATATCTCCCAACTGTATAGCTGGAAGGAACACAGGCAAACTTTTGATAATCACATATGGGGAAGGGGATGAAGTAACCAAAAGCTTGTGTATATCCCTCTCAACTGTGCAGCTGGTACAATAAAAGGTATCACCCTCAAAAATCCTTGGCTCTAAAAAAAATTATGAAAAATGAAAAACACAAGGAAGAAGTAAAGATACAAATCAGAGGCAAAGAACCAGAACAATTGGAAAAATAAATATATGGTAGAGAACTGATATTGAGGAATGAGCCTTGTAAGAATGAATCTAACAAGTTCAGAGTGGGCAAAATAAAGCCTGTGGGCTGCCAAGCACTTTCATCCGGCCTGTGGCACCCACCAATGAATTGCATTCTGCCCAGCCCTCCCACCCATAAGGGTAGGAGGGAGGTGCTCACACGTATACACACCCTATTGTATCTCACTCCCAGCCTCAGGGGATGGAAAGACCCAGCCCGGCTACCATGCAGCTTCAGGGCAGGGGTGCTGCTGCAGCCCCTGGGGACCTGCTCTGCTTTCCCATCATCCCGCTTGCTCCAGGCAACAGGTAGGGAAGTGGCAGGGGCAGGGCTACAGCTAAGTGGGAGCATGGAGCATGTGGCTGGAGCTGGTGGCAGCATGGAGCCCGTGCCCAGGGGGGCGGCAGCAGCGTAGAGCTCAGGTGGGCAGTGTGTAGGTGTGAGCGAGGGTGGGAGGGTATGGGGACCCCCCACTCTCCTCCAATGGTGCTCAGCCCCATCAGGGAGCAGCAGCAGCAGCAGCAACAGGCGGGGGCGCTAGGGGTGCTTGTGCCTGTCAGGGCAGGCTCCGGCCAGCGCTGAACATTGCAGCCTCTGCCAGGATGTCTGTATCACTGGTGCTCCCTCTACTCACATGGCATGGGAGAGAAGCTCCAGCTGCTGGAACCAGCTGCGCTCCCTGCCGGGGCTGCACAGCAGGGGAGGGAAGCTCCAGGTGCATTCCCTGGTGGGCGGGGAAGGCATCCAGATCCAGCGCCTGGAGCTTCCTTCCTGTGCCTGGCGAGTGTGGGGAGTGCCAGCGATACAGAAAGCCCGGCAGAAGCTGCACCCCTTGTCGTGGTGCACATTGCTGGTTGGAGCTGCCCCCTACAGGGCACAAGCACCCTGAGTGCCCCTGCCTGCTGCTGTTGACATGCGGGGAGTGCAGGAGGGAGGTCCCCACCCCACCCCACAAATGCCACACACCCACAACCCCCCACATACCCTATGCCCCCCACATAGCCACACCCCCTCATAACCCCTCACCCTACCATACATACACACACACATCCTACCATACACACATACCCCACCATTCACTCCCACCACACTCAACCCCCCCAATATACAAGACTAAGAAGTTATTTTTGAGTTATTATGCAATCACCTCTATATAGAATATGCAAACACAAATCATGACAAAATACTTTTTGTAATAAAATTAAAATATATTATAGTAGGTGTTTGACTTTTAGTGTAAGATTTGGTTTTTTTCAGGTTCTACAATGGCAAGTCCTCAAGCCCCTGAAGAAGTATTTCCAGGGGGCAAGGGGAGGGACTTCCAGTGACAGATGTCAAGGATTAGGGTTGGGATTTGTAGTCCCAAAATGGTGAACAGGGGACAGGGCAACTGCCAGGGGGTGGGGCTACCTATGCAGCCCTTGACAACTCACCAAAACTCGTTAAGCGGCCCTCCACCCAAAATAATTACCCACCCCTGGACTAGCCACTACAGCACATGGAAATCACTGATTGAAAGATACTTTGGTAAAAATCATACTACAGGAGACTGCTGTTGTGGCAGTATGGTGTGAAATGCTGAAGTATGAGAAAAGTCAATGGGCGGAAGATACTGATGGCAGAAATAAGCTGGCTGAGAGGAATACTGAGTGTCTCAAGATTACAGAAAATATAAAAAATGAAGCTATAAGGAAAAGTGTAAGTCACAAAAATAATCCTATTAAAATTCAAGGAAGACAGCCGTGATAGTTTTGGTATAAAAAATGAACCCAGAAAGAAGGTATCATGTGTGGCATTATATATGAAATTGAAGGAGGAAAAACAGAGGAATATCAATCATACTTTTGACACACTTCATATAGAACCAAAAAGTTTAAAGATAAGTGAAGCCACTAAGGTGATGCCATAGCTTTCAATTTTGTAAGACTCTTTGGTCTCATTGTCACTGTTGAGCTGATGGGGAAGGAAAGATTAAATAAAGAGTGTATTCCTGGAACAGGATGAGGTAACCATGGTCTCTTTGGAGACCAGCTGCAATTCTGAGGCTCAGACTCATCTTCAGGATTGACTCACACCCAAGTGGGACCTAGCCTAGCTGAGTCATTCAACTATTTTTCCTTTAGTACAAGCCTGAGTATCTTGCTGAATCAAGCCTTAATCAGTCACAGATTCAGAATAAAAGGAATCCTGTGGCATAATTAAAAAAGGTTTAAGGATCACAAAACTTGCAATGGCAAACACCAAATGGATAATTAAATAAAACACCGTCCCACGACAGGACTTCAAAGTATCTGTATCCACCAGTGCCTCTAAATTAGTTTTAAAATAGTTTAAATTAATCTTTTATTTAAAACATTGACAATAGTGAAACACATCAATAATTTCAGGGTATGAATACTTTTTGCTTTTCCTCAATGGTAGTTTTTCTTACAGCGATTATAGTAATTTTTCCTCATCTGTTGAATACATGAAGGTTTGCTTCATTTAGATATGCCTTGATTGAGCCAAACTGGCTTTACATTTTGGCATGCACACTTCAGAAGCACGTGGCTCTGAACCCAAAGAACATATGTTAAGAAGGGATTGGGGAGGGGGGATGGGATTCAAAGGCAAGCAAATCTGAAAAGAAGTCATCTCCCCTATTCTAGTGCAACTTGGTTAGAAGACAAAAAATGCTTATTAAACATAAAATGGAGATAGTTTGCCCCTCATCACATTGTGCCAATTTGAGGAATTCCAGGAAAGCCTAGTACTACCGGCAGGGAAGACTCTGCAGGCAGGAGGGGGGAAAAAAAAAGCAGAAAATTAAACCCACCACCATGACAACCACCGACATCCCCAACACACGAACTAAAAATGTGAGCTTGGAAATACATTCCATGAAGTGATTTAGACATCCCGACAGCTGCAATTTATCAACATAAATTACCGTGCTTAGCTGTGAAGCTTGTCATTTGAACACAGTGCACTTCCTAAATTGCCTGCTGCCCTCTTCAATATTAAACTTAGTTTTTAAGATCCAGATATCCACTGATAAAGGACACCTCGGTGCATATAGGGATAGAAGAAATCAAGTCTCATGTATATCATTGAAAACATCCACATACTCTTCTATTAATCTTTAGATTGGGGTCATTTTTTCTGGCTACATGTGGCAATAGATTACTTGGAGAAGAAAACAGGGGAGCAGCACGTTGGCAAGGGTGATGCTGAGCAGTAAACAAGCCTGCCTGCCTCCCCTTCATTTTAATCCAATATAATGCCTTTTGATAAAAGTTGCTGTTAACCCCCTGCTGACAGCCACAAATAGGATATGAGGAACAAAAGTCCATAAAAACACCAGGTACTGTGACTATTTTAGCAAATACAGACACCATATACTATAGACCCAGGCAACCATGAGGTTTTTACATATTGCATTTAATAGATTTTTCCTTCCCCAATTTCAGTTCATTAGGATCAGTTTGTATCTGTCAGTCCTAAAGTCTTCTGTATCATCTAAGCCACTCTCACCCCTTCATGTTTTCTCAATTTAGTTATTTTCTTGTTGTCATTCTTTGGGGGTCAAAACCTATTCACTTTTCTCAGACAAAGCTATTTTTGACATCTTAGGAGATTCAAATGGGTGAAGTGAGTGAAGTTTGGCTTTTGACTTTTTTTCTTCTCTGGGGCCTCATTTTGCTCCACTACTGGAGAATGCCCCTTATGCATGCAATGTTTTTGAATCATCTCAGTTTGACCCTTAATCTTCACTGTTTACACAATGCTTGCCCGTTACACTTTACTGCTTGCTTGTCAAGGCTTTTAAAGGTACACAAGATAAACCACGTGAATACATACTACACTGCTAGGGCATCTTTGTCTAATAAATCTTTTCCCTCTCTTATTCCTATGCCACTTATTCTCAGCTGCATCTCACTCATAGAAAAACATGTCCATCTGCAGCTTATTTGTAAAATGGGGCATTTTTACATGTGCTCTTGGAGTATGGGGGGTGGCACTTTAATTAGAGTGGCTCCAAGGGCACTTTTACATGTGGCGGACGTCTGCTCCAACGTGTGCTAATTAATCGAATCTGCAGGAGTCTGCTAATTAGCGTACTCCAGCAGCTTCTGCGTCATGTGCATTCAGCTTCCCCGCATTTTAAAATGTCGGTGGGGGAACTTTAAATAAAGCTCGTCAAAAGAGCTTTAGTCAAAACGCCCCTGCTGCCATTTTGAAGCACAGGGCGCTGAATACATGTGATGCTGCAGGCGCTTTAATTAGAGCAGTTCTCTGAGCCGCTCTAATTAAAGCACCCCTCCCCACCAAACCTGTACACCAGAGCATGTGTAGACACCCTGACAGCTGCTTTAATTAAAGTACTGCCGCAACTCCTGTATCAGCGTCCCCACGCTTAAAAATGGCAGCGTGGGCACTTGAACTAAAGCTTATTTGATGAGCTTTAATTCAAGTGCCCACATCACTATATTTAAAAACGGAGATGCTGATACACGGGATTGCAGAAGGCTGCTGGAGCACAGCAGTTGCCATGCTCCAGCAGACTCAATTAATCGAGTCTGCTCTGATATGCTGAAATTCCAGTGTGTTGGAGCAGCCTCAGTACTCATGTATAGGCATCTAATTATTTAAGGGGCACCTAATTCTTTAAGAATCAGGAGACCTAATTCTTTAAAGACCTAAGGGTAAAACAGGAGTAACCCACTGAAGTCAACTCAATTATACCTGCAAAAAAATGGAGAAAGTGAGAGAAAAGTCACAGCCAAAAAGAAACAGTTCTTTCCTCCAGTCTTCCTATTATATTCAGCCCCACTTTGGAGAATCATGATCACTATTTTTCTTAATTCAGCTCCAGATGTTTTCTGGAAACCATAGTGTGTTCTCATATTCTGTATTTCCACATGATCCCTGAACTGTGCTAGGTGATATGGATGGCATCTCAGGGTAGAGACAGAGAAAGATGTACTCTGGTAGTCCTGACACAAAATTCTTTGGGCATAAATTGAGCAGTCTCAAGGTTGCTCTAATTTAGGCTGGGATGGGGGATGCAGAGAGAAAGGTAATGTGATGTCAGCTCTGCTTCTCTAATCCTCACGTGTGCTAACTGTATCTCAGAACTACATGAAAGCTGAGTTCTTTGGGTGTGTTTCTAGCATGTTAATTTATGAAGTGAATTACTGCACACCCTTGCTTACATACAGTAAATGCACATACTCTCCAGAGGCAGTTCTTAAGTTAGCAGGCTTTGTGAGAATTTTAATTATGTAATCCTGTTTTAAGAAGTTTCAACTGAAATGTTTTTAGATTACTGGCTACAAAATGTTGCTGGTGAACACCCCTTTTTAAATTCACAGTTTAAGGTCCTGCGCTGCAAGTCCTTCAGGATCTGAAATGGTTTTATTATCAGTTAGAAACAATTAGAAACAGGACTAATGTCTTTTGGTATTTAACGGCTGGAACATAAATTGGAATTGCTCAAGATAGAGAAGATAGATATTTACAGCTGAGGAACACATCATGCCATTACCAGGTGACTCCACGCATTAATACTAAAAGCAGATTCATGTATTCGCTAATTGTTTTATTCAAGATTTCTCATCTACTGTACAGTCATTTGTCCCGCAGAAAGAGAGATTATTACAGATACTAACTGATATTAATGATCTCTGTTCTATCAAGTGGGAAAGTCCCCAACAGGACAAGCCAAGTTTTAATGTCTGGCACTACAGATTGTTAACATTATTTCCACTGTTTTTATTCTTATGAACTCTAATTCTAATAAACTCATGAAATTTATGTCCCTACACCACAGGTTGTCAACCGGGGGTATGTGTACCCCTAGGGGTACTTGGAAAGGGCCTGGGGGGTATACACGGGTGGGCAGGGATGGAGCACTGCCACCCACCACCCCGTGCTGCCACCACCCAGGAGCAGGGTGAAGGCAAGGGTAGCGGTGCCTCTCTGAGGGCCGCACAGGTGCTCCCGGGATTTGGGGGGGAGGGAGCTAGCATGCGGCGGCCACCACGGCCATCCACCACCCCATGCTGCTGCTGCGCGCCCTTTTCTATGGCCGGTCACACATACAGCTGTGTAGGCTGATGACAGACAGCCTGGGTGTGGGGCCCATCAGCAGCCCACGGAGACACATGTGCGACTGGCCCTGAGAAAGTGGGGCATGGCAGTGGCAGTGTGGGGTGGTAGGTGGTGGCAGTGGCCGTCGCGTGCAAGCTCCTGGCCGCCTCCCCCGCCTGGCTGCCACCACCATAAGGGGTATATTTCTTTAAAAAGGTTGCCCTACACTATAGAAAGATCTCCAGCTTTAGAAGAAAAAAAATCTTGCTCGCTGTTCTCATTCTTGATGTTTCAGATGCTACAGTTAATTTTACAGCATCTTTCTCCCTTTTCATGTGTATAGCACTCATGCTAACCTAAAGGTTTAATGAAAAAAAAAAAGATGCTTATTCCACCCCTGGGACTGAGCAAATGCAATATAAAGGGCATGCTGAAAGTAGCATGCAAAAAGTACATGTAGAAATGTCATCTAGGGATTACATGTGTTGGTTTCATTTGGCCACTAGACCAAAGACAAAACAGTTGGCTCTTTCAAAGTGACTCCTGCCAGCTATGACTGGGGCCCTGGCTCTTCAAACAGCATGGAACAGCTGCACAGAAAATTGAGAATGTAAACTCCCATACTGAAGAGGCAGAAGCAAAACAATAACCTGTGCACCTATATGAATGTGAGGGAAATGCAGAAACATTGGATAGTATTTGCTTTATTTTTAAAGCAAAGTATTCGACACTTTACAAATACTCCGATCTGCACTGCTTTCTGTTAAAGGCTGGCTGATGGATGACTGTTTAGGATAACATCAATTCTGACCTGGTAGAGATCCAGTGTAATTTCACTGATTTCAGTGAAGTGACTCAAAATATACTCATATAACTGACAGTACTCTAGGATTCTAATCTTAGCAACCTCATGTAATTGTAGGGTAATTCTACAGAGGGTAATGGAGTTAGAGCAGTGTGGGTGAGAGCATGACATGCATACTACATATGCCTTCAATCTCAAAAGGCTCCAAATGAAATTTATGACCTGGAAAGCCAAAATTGTTGAACCTAGTCCTCACAGAGGCACCTGCATGGCCCAATCAGCTGTAATAACTCCAAGAAGACACTACAGGCCATCTATATCAGTTTCCTATAAACTGCCATCACTAAGTACTGGAGGCCAGGATAGCTGCCTGTCAGAAGTCTCTATTTCAACAGCTCTGTAACTGCACATATTTTACATTCTGGTGATTATTATTTATTTTAAGAACACCCAAGGAGTAAAGCAGAGTCACCACCAGATTTTCTTGTGCTGTACATTTTTTAATGAAGTTTGCAAAAACTTAGTAATTACTGTGAATAACTCATAATAAGGTTATAATAATGTGACACGTTTCAGTGAATTCCTGAGAACTAGGATGCCTAGGCGATTAAAATAAAATTCAATGTAATTATTAGAAGAAAAACAATTAAATTCAATAATTAAGAGAATATAATAAATCCAGACAGAGTGGAGGTATTGGTATCCAGATCACACAATTTTATTAGTATTTTTTTGCTTTATATATGTCGCAGGACACTTCAGTGCCCTGCTCCTATAAAGAGGTACATGTGCCGGTTGCCGGGGCAACTGCAGTTTGGTCAGCTGTCCGGAAGGGGGTAGGGCCTGACCTATATAAATACAATCCAGGCTGAGGCTAGAGAGGCAGTTCCCCACTTGCAGCCAAGGAAGAAGGAGCAATGTTGGAGCAGGCAGAGTAGGGAAGCCTGATGGCCTGAGCAGCTTCTGTTCAAGGATACTGGGTGGAGGAAGCCCTGGTAGGGATTTGAATGATGGTTAGCCAGTTGGCCTAGCGCTTATGTTGTCGCCCAGGAGCTTGAGTTTTCTGTTTGTAGTTTTATAAGACTGGAGGACCCGGTGAGGCTAACAGGGGTTGGAGGAGGCCTCACAGGGGCTCCACGGTAGTATGGGGACCCCCATGACAGAGAGGGCACAACATTCAGGGGTGCACTGACCCCAGCCCTGAGAGAGGGCGCAGAGGATTGGGGGCCAGGTAAGGCCGAGGCTGCCTGAGCCCCACAGGAACTTTAGACCCGAGGAGGGGATCCGGGGGCCAGGCACGGCTACGGCCACCTGAGCCCCAATTGTGAGAGGCCCCGGAGCGGGCATGGTTGCGAGGAAAGCCCTGAGCGAGAGTGGGCACAGGCAAGAAGCCCCAGAGTGGGCCCGATCATGGGGAAAGCCCAGTACGGGCACGGTCGCAGATAAGGCCCCACTGCGCATCTGTGAGGGCGTGGGCAACTGCGAGAAAGGCCAGGGAGTGTCCACGGGGAGCGTGGGCAACCGTGAGAAAAGGGAAGCCAGAGACCCCACGAGGCGCGGGTCATTGTGAGATAAGCCAGGAAGTGTCCGGGAGGGTGCAGGCGATTGAGACGAGCCCAGGGAACCCGTGAGGGTGCGGGCAATTACAAGAGGAGCCAGGGGGCGCCCATGAGGGCACAGATAGGATTGACCAAACAACGTCCGACACATCTGTGAGGCTTGGGGAGTGGTACAGGGGTGGTAGGAGCCACGCATAGCCCATAAGGCTGGGGTGCACCAAGTCAGTCAATACAGAACAGGGGCCAGGATACACCAGAGCACCATGTCCAAGGGGACAAAAAGGCAACCTCCCTTATAAAATACCTAACATCAAAGACGTGGCGGGCGAGAAACGAGGGTGCTTCATCTCAGACTTCATTAATTTCCAAGAAATGCTTTGTGCCTCAGTCATTACAACTTGTCCAGAGAGATCACAGCCGCTCCTAGGGCACGCTCCTGTGACAATATATAAATCCTCTGGCATTAAAAAGAAAAGATCTGATACTGTGGGACAGCCCTTGTGGGTAAGCATTTGCAGGACTGAGGCCATATTTTGTAAAAGAAAACAACAGTAAGGGCTGCAGGGACTTGGGACTAACTTTAGTGCCAAGTCCCTGCACATGTAGACACTTGCCAAAAATCACTGAACGCGCACTAAATTTAGTCGTACATAAAAGCTGAGAATCAAAATACTTAAAAGAGACCATGTGAAAATTAAAATGACTAATCTGATTTGGAACTGCATCTCTTAAGTGCCCCACCACTGCATATGTTGATAAAACTCTTTTTATATCAATATCACTCCAGCAACATAAAACTGGAGCAGTACAGTGGGGAGTTGGAGCCTGTTTTTTTTTTAACAAGTATGATGAGCAATGAATGTGAAACAAATAGGCCCTCACTTTTACTGCAATAAATGGGAGGTTAGTAGGGATAAAACAAATATATTTTGGCTCAGTGTATTCTTTTCATTATTTAACACCATGGGATCCTAAATCTTTAATCTGGCCACGTAGAAACTACTGTAATAGAAATAATCATGTTATTTCCTGCATTAACCAGACCGTCTGACATGTTCAAATGTAAAACCCAGTTGTCTAAACTGCCATTTAAATGTAAGCCTTTTTCAAAATCTTTATTTTTTAAAACACATAGATTTTGCACCTGGGATTATTTGATGGGTTAAACTCTACCAATTAGTACTGGAGATCCAGGATGATAAGTTTCACATCAGTTAATGTGTGATTTTAATACTTCTGAATTTTAATAAAAAAGTTAAGCTTCTCAAAGGATGTGTATTCACATTTCCACAAAGGGACACTAAGGACCCAATACTTTCACCCCTCCTCAAACAGCAGCTCTACAGAAATCAAAACCAAGCTTTTAACTTTTAAGGTTTCTACATAGGGGATCATTTCACTACACAGCAACCACTTATTTTCCTTTAATTAAAAATGTATTAATTTTTCTGAAAAGGCTACAAAGGAAATTGTTTAAACCACAGCAGAGACAGGTCCTTTACTTTTTCCTCCTGAAACAGAGAGGAGAGTTCTAAATGGACAGGTGAAGTTTCTGGCCTCTAGTTTCTGTATTTCAATGCTGGATTAGTGAAAATGCCCCTACAATTATATCTACCGTGGTTCCACTAAGCAGGGCATGAGCATGGCAGTGATTTTGTACTTCTAGTGTACCCAGGGTCTGAACTTTATGCCTGGACTGGCAGGGCCCATGGAGGGCTTTCAGCACTTCCCTGTCTGGAGGCGGCTGGATTTTTCTACCAACCCTGTAACTCCCTGTACAAAGAAGTCGTTTTCTCAGAGTGAATGTGCGTGAGAGAAAGGGAAGAGTATTTTCACATGCAAGCATGTCATACCATAATTTCCATTATGCAGAGATGTAATGCCACAATTTCCATTACGCTTCACAGATTGGAACTGAATATGTTTAACTTAACCGTGAAGGATATGTCAAAAAAAGAGGGAGATGGATT
Organism: Crocodylus porosus; assembly: GCF_001723895.1. Classification (NCBI taxonomy): domain Eukaryota; kingdom Metazoa; phylum Chordata; order Crocodylia; family Crocodylidae; genus Crocodylus; species Crocodylus porosus. The sequence goes on from NW_017728886.1 coordinate 93,191,730, forward strand.
TCTACCCAGAAGGTTTAATAATGGTCTTTTTGACAGCCTGCTGGCATTATTCTTCTAATGCCCATTTGCCTTTTTAATCATTTACTTTAATAGATGCTGCACATACATAGCTTTCCTGTTTGGAAGTTCATCTCTCATGTAACTTCAGTAGCACTGAGGCAACTCATATCTTCTAATTTTCTAGTAAAACTAGATGAGATATTAGAAGGTGATAAAGCATCAAGATGAAATATTTAAATATTTCCAACTGAATAGTAGGCAAACATTAGTAGTGTGAGGATGGTGGCTATGCTAGATAAAATAGATCTGTGAAAGTCAGAGCTGACTCAAGCAGGGTGCGGGTCCTGGGGCAAATCAGCCTACACGGGGCCTCGCCTCTGCTCCGATCTAGGCCCTGGACCCAAAGAATCTGAGGTGTGGGCCCTGGCATCGGCAGCAGGGGGCAGGGAAGGTAGTGAGTGGCTGGACACGGAGCCACTGCTCCACCTGGCTCTGCGCTGCTGTTCCTCTGCTCTGCTCTGCTCTGCTCTGCGGGGCCCCCCAAAGCATGGGGCCTGGGGCAGTTGACCCTATTTGCACCCCTCCCCCTGGGACAGCCCTGGTTTAAAGTAAGGAAGAGATATTCCAGAAACCATCTGATGACTCAGAAACTTCCTTAGTAGGGCTGTGTGAACCTTCAGTAGGCAATTCGATTCAGAGGAGATTTGGCCCGATTCAGTGGCCAAATCTATGAATCCAAATAGAATTGGGAGACCAATTAAAAGGTCTGAATTGAATCAGAAGCCTCTGAAGCCTCTGATTTGGAAAAGATCTGCCCTGCTGCTGCTTGCCTAGCCAGAGTAGGGCGGGGGGCACAGGATGTGGGTGTGGCAGCACTGAGAGCAGGGGCTCTTCCCTTCTGCTTGCCCAGCCAGGGCAGCAGGGGGTGTTACCTCTCAGCTCCATGTTCTTGGGGAATCCTGACACAGGATACAGACTGTCTGACTCACAAAGAATCCCCCCTCTCCTCCCCTCCTCTACCTAAACAAAAACTAATCAAGATGCAGTGAAAGAGACACCTAAAACCCTCCAGATAAGGGTGACAAGAGTGAAACAACTGCCTTCATTTGCATCCAAGATGGAATCAGATGACCATTCATTTACATGGGAGATGGAGAACAGAACGCCTGAAGCAGAGACTGCAGTGAATTCTGGGATCAGAGAAGCAGGGGATCACTGCATGATGGGGAATCTGTGCTCCAAATGCTAATCAACCCACATTTACACACACCCGGCTCAGGATTTATCAGACCAGTTCTAATCTGGATTTACAAAGGACTTTTCCTTCCCCCTCCCCCCCAAACACACACCTCTAAGCAGAAGTAAGTTTAATAGGCATCTTGGGCCATACATTCCCTCGTCCCATTATGGAAGGCCTATTTAAACTTAATTGCCTAAAACTCGATTGCTAGGTTAGGGAATGCTGAGGCAAAGAGACCGAGTCAGAGGGGGTATGGGCAACATTTGAACAATGGTAAAGGTTCATCACAGCATCCAGCACATTGGACCCCTGACCACAAGTGTTGTCATACTTTTCCCAGGATGACTGGTGGAAGTCCTCCCCTCCCAAAGGTCATGAACACTCTAATAATTGCCTTAAGTCTGTTAAAAGACTATAGTAAGATCTGGAAAAGTCATGCTAAGCTGAGACTTGTTCACAAGTAAAAATCCAAAACCCTGATGCTGCAAGCTATCATTTCTGAAGAAACCAGGAGATATCCCATCAGTATATCTGCTATCCATAGGAATTTCAAGCTGGCTCCTAAGTATCTGGTTACTCCCTAACCTTATGTGTTTCCTGATTATCAATCAGTTTCCTGAGATGTTCCAAACTAGATAACCCCTTGTCAAGAGGAAAAGACACTGATTTACACCACTGAGAATGCTAGCAAGAAGCTGAACTGAGGGTATAAAAATCTGTAAAAGAAGCAGCAAAAGTGTGTGTGTGCTGACACCACCCGCTTTCTTCTCAAGAGGCTGAAGGAGGCAGATCGTTTCCCTTCAAGGATCGTGCTGAGAACCTGTCAGCTTTGCAACCCAAGTGCCTTGGACTGGTGAGATCCCAGCTCTCTCTCTTTTCTCTTTAGGCATAAATTTCTGAACCTGAACTGTATTAGTTAAGCTTGAGCTAAGTTTCCCCAAATACTTAGTGAAACCAGGGTAATACTGTAATTGTTTGTGTTTATTTTTCCTTTGCATGTCTATTACTACTAATGCCATTATATATTTCATATACTTAGCAATAAATAACTTTTATACTCAAACTGGTGGTAACTGGGTATATTTTTCCTTCGCTACTTCTCCTTCCCCTCTTGCTCTGCAGCAATGCTTCTTTTACCTAAGCTAAAGATCCCCGTGAAGCCCAAAAATACTGTGGGGTCTGCTCATCAAGAGGTTAAAGATCGGGATGTGCTGGGTTTGAAACACATAAGGGGATCAGCTTGTACAGGCTGACTGACCCAGTTTGACTCAAACGTGCCCTAATGAACTGAATGCTGGCCCATGAGGGTGTCAACTGGACAACCACCCAGATTCAGAGGTATTCTGTTTAACTGTGTGCTTGAGTCTGACTGCAGTTTATTGTTGCTCAGATGAACTGATTCTTGGCATGTGAGGGTGTCAGCCTGTCCATGCTGATTAACCTGGGCTGGTCAGGCGTGTCACATTAATCTGTGTGTGTTTGTGTGTATGACTGATTTGGTGACTGGAGGAACCCAGCCCCATTGAAACTGAGTCCTGCAAGATGGCTCCATTGGAGGTGAGGACTTGCAGAAGGGAGATATACAGCTCTGTATAGAAACACAAGTAACACAAGCAGCACGTTAACAGAATTACCAAGACCCTAGAAACATATCCCTCAGAAATGAGCACACCCCAAGGTGATGGGCAAATCTGGTAACGGGGGGGCGGGGGGCAAAGGGGAGGAGGCAATGCAGGCATGGCTTGCTCTGGGAGGAAGGGGGCTAGCGCAACCTGACCCAGCCCACCCTGCATAGATCCAGGGGCACACTCCCATGCCCTCCTGGACCAGTGGCACACAGTGGCAGGAGCCTCCATCCCTGAGTCTCATGACCCCTGCCCTGGCTCGGCAGCTTGTCCCAGCCCCAGCCCCATTCCCTCCCTCACTGTGGGGGCATTGATCTGCTCCCCACCCCCCACAATCCCCCCTCCACCCACAACAGACCTACCAGCTGGAGGCAGCTGTGTCCATCATGGTGAGGACTACTGACTGTTTAGTCTATAACTGAATCTCTGAAGTGGCGTCAAATCTTTGGATCTGATTTTGCCAAATTGAATTGGGACAGTGATTCAAATCACCGAACTGAATCTGCCAAATCCGAAGCGAATACTTGCCACTTCGCACAGGCTTATTGCTTAGTCTTCCACTTTCTAGTTAGATAAAGGAAGCAAAGAAGAGACTTTTATTTACGAATAATCAATATAAATTGACAAAAGGTTGAGAACGAAAGATAAATTTCTGACTGGCTGTCCATCGTCCATTTTCCAGGAATCCTATGACAGCAGAAGTATATTCAACTCCTGCTTTTAGGGGCTGCTCAGAAAAGTTCAGTGTTGTCACAGGAGGAAAATAACATTTCATTTAACTTCTTTATTGAGAAAAAAATGTAACAAATGACCCCTGGCACAAAGCATTTCATGGAGAATTGACCAGTGAGGGTAAATGGCTCTTGGCTGTACTGTGGGCTATCAACTATCCCAACCAGCCATTAATTTCCAAGAAATGCTTTGTGCCTCAGTCATTACAACTTAAATAAAAACATATATTGTGTACGTAGCTGAATCAAATTATGGTTGCAATTTTGCCAAGTACAGACAAGGCTGTAAATTTAACGTACTATTAAAATTTCCTCCCTCCTCCTTGTTTCATCCTTACACAGAGTGGTCACATGATTCAAATCTAGAATGAACAAATGTTTTCAATAAATGCAAGCCCACAGAACTGCCCTATTTTTCATGCACACTCATGAAGAAATATAGCAGCACAGTGTGTGCAGACACACATACACACACTCATTCATTCACTCCCTGCCAATACCATAAAACACACAAAAACTATATGCACAATGACCCACTTGATGGACCTCCTACTTCCATACTTATTACATACATAAATAATGTGGTGTGGTTTAACATTTTTGCAATGAGTTTGGAGCAATCATATGCTTTACTGGTGACAAAACCATGAACATGTGGATCCATGTCATCCCGTATGAGTTCTGATAAAATCTTTGTATCACACTCATGTACTTTGTATAGATTAGAAGTTATAAGAGCACCATTTTACAAACAAGAGCTTAACAAAATTTTATCAAGGCTATATTTTTGCATTCTTTTCTCTATAAAGGTAGGCACTTTAGCTGCCATCAGTCAGACTATAGTGATTGCATGTTGAGAAAAAATTGTATCTAATAAAATTTTAGAATTCTCCATAAATGACCAAGAATAGATTTTCTGAACAAGTATCATGACTTGAAAATCTAACAGTTCAGGCTGGGACCTATGACAGTTTTAAGGTCCATCACAGTTGCCAGATCCTGGTACTAATGAAAACTTTACACCAAAGTAAAGTGGGAATTAAATTGTTACTGGCAACCCCTTGATTCAAGGATAAACTCTACCATACCTGACTGATGGGTCTTAAGGTGACCCAAGAGTTAAATCCTTGACCCACAGATCTGTCTACATGAGTTGCAGGTCTGTCTACAGGGACGAACAGGCTGCAGGCTGGGATTCCTTTGCTTTTCCTTCCTTCACTCTCTCCTCACTGCTTTGATGGCAAGATGCTTTGCCTCAAAATGAGCTGCTGCTTTGTTGAGGTTGTGATGCCACTAGATTCAGTTGACAGTCAGCTACTCCCAACTCATTTAGCCAGTTTTGTTGAAGTATGTCTTCAATGGATCCTTGCAGCATTTCCTCTGGCCACCATGAGACCTTAGGCCATTACAAAGCTGATTGAGCACTAAGTAATAGAGCACTTGTTTTGGGAGTCAAGAGTCAGACATCTGTACAGCATGTCCCATCCAGCAAAATTAGTGCTCAAAGATCACTGACTCAATGCTGGTAACTGTCTTTGGCAAGGATGCTGGTATTTGTGTGGCAATCTTCCCACTTGATGTGGAGGATTTTCCAGAGGCACTGTTAGTGATATAGTTTCATAGTTTGTAGGGTCGGAAGGGACCTGAGCAGATCATCTAGTCCGACCCCCTGTCATGGCAGGAAATAATACTGGGGTCAAACGACCCCAGCAAGATGTTCATCTAACCTCCTCTTAAACACCCCCAGGGTAGGAGCCAGCACCACTTCTCTTGGAAGCTGGTTCCAGATCCTAGCTGCCCTGACAGTGAAGTAGCGCCTCCTGTTTTCTCCCCATGTTGAATAAGGAGGGAAACCTCATCTTGGATTTGAATAAATATGATATCAGAGTTCCTGCATTAATACTTTTCATTGGTCACTATTGGTTTATTAATTGTATTTTAAGAAAAGAGATTAAATCATGGTTGATCAACCCATGGCATGGGCAGCCTCCGTGTGTAGCACACAGCAAATTGGGGAGGAGACAGGGATCAGAATCGCACTTGGGGAGAATTCATAGTTTACCTTGTGGCATTTCTACCAAAAAGGTTGGCCACCACAGCACTAAAGCGCATACGAGAGAAGGTGTATTGATATACATGCAAAGCTTACCTGAAAGAGATGAAATGAGACAAGAGACAAAGATTAGTGGCAGTGTATTTATGTATATATACTATAGCACGGGTCAGCAGCATACAGCCTGAGGGCCACATTCAGCCCACAGAGTCACTGGAACTGCCCTGCAGGGCTTCAGCAGTGCAAGGGGGCTTCAGGCTTAAGGGGGCTTCATCCATGCCCACACGGGGCTTGGCCAGTGACTAGCTGAATTGGGTCTGGGCAGCTGGGAGGTCTGCCTGCACCACAACCAGTAGGTGGGGAAAAATGGTGGCAGAGGAAAACTGCTGTGGCAGCAGCAGTGGCCAGATTGGAATGGTGACCTGCTTCAGACCTGAACCAGGTTGTTCCAGCCTGCAGCTCTGAAAGACTGCCAACCAGTGATCTATACCATAAATAAATCACACATGGTAGGGTGTTGTGGTACATAAGTGTTATTGGCATGAATTTAGGACCTAATTACTTACAGATGGTACAGTCTGAGGGCCTTGTTCTACGTTACACTGAGTGCCTCACACATGTTGATTGGCTTAGTGCTAGCTTGCAGTCACTAGGTTTAATTTGAGCAGCACACCTGTGGGGAATGGCCACATCTTAATGGAATAGGAGCCGGGTAGTGCTGATCAGAGATAATCCTGTCCTGGAGTGATGTAACTTTGAGATGCATTTGCACTTGCAGGTATCAAATTTAGACACACTTAGCCTAAGTTAATGTGAACATGTGTAGACACATGCTTGTAATGCTCATTAATCTAGGCTAATGCTCATTAACCTGTCTCATGTAGATGTGCCCATAAAAGTGTTAAAGTGGGGCCAATCTGGATGTTAGGAGCTCCAGAAGATGCCTAAAAATTAACATATAACAAGACCCTTAGTGAGTAATGCAGTTAATCTCTCCACCCATCAGCTTTATGTGCAAAAGGCAGAGCAGGAGTTGGGTATCCAGCACTACTAGTACTCCTGGACAGGTGGGGAACAGACAAAGTCTTGGCCCTGGCTCTCCAGTGTTCCAGCAGGAAGTAATCCCTTACTGGCAGGAGAGACTGTTTCCATTCCTGGACCACTTCTGAGATGGTATAGCTATGACTTCCCTCTTAAATAGAGTGAACACTGTCCTAGGGCTCCTGCTGCTCACAGTTCGGTGTGGCAGAAAATCTAGAATAAATGTAAAACACCCTTTACTGGGCACATCTACACATGCACTTTAATGCAACAGTAGTCTACTTTACTGCATATTAAAGTTTCACATAAACCATGCAATTACATTAATGTGCAGTAAGAGACACTACTCTGCATTAAGCGTTGCTTAAAAACTGTGCACATTTGTTATTGTGCATTAAGGCAGCCTAATGTGCAGTTCTGTAGCATCTCTCATTTAAGGTACTAAATTTAATGTGCATTAGAAAAAGTGCCTTAATGCACATGTAGACATGCCCACAGTGAACTTGAGAATTTCATGTACAACCATGATTCAAGGCTTTTTATCTTTGGATCTTCCTTGACTAGATGCAGCTGTTTTGTCTCCTATTGGAAAACTATTAAATCCCCTCTTCCTTGAATTTGTAACAATGAAGAGATCCCTGGGGGCCTCAGGAATGCCAGCATTGTAACTGTCTTCAAGAAAGGAAATAAGTCTGTGTATGAGAACTATTGAGGTATCATCCTCCTTTCCACAGCAGGGAAAATTCATGCCTGCATGCTCCTGAACCATCTTCTACCTCTTGCTGAGGAAGTCCTGCCAAAAGCTCATTGTGGTTTCAGACCATCCTGTGGTACAGTGAACATGATATTTATTGCCAGCCAAGTCCAAGAAAAGTGTCTGGACTATCCAGCCTTCACTGACCTTACTCTGATTCCACCTATTGCAAAGCCTCGTGGAAAATACTCACCAGATTTGAATGTCCTGAAAAGTACATCAAGGTCCTGAGGCTTCTCCATGACCAGGTGACTGTGACTGGTTTTTGTAGTGGATCAAAGACAGATCAATTTTGTCATCCAAACCAGGGTCAAGCAAGGATGCATCATTGCGCCATCTCTGTTTTCCTTTTCTTTTTTTTCTTTAGTCATCCCCGTTCTCATTAAGAACCATCTTCCTTTTTGAATTGACATTGAAGGTCAAATCCATGGAGAGCTCAATCTGGGACATTTTCACTTGAAGACCAAAGTACTCAGGACAGTCATCCTTGACCTTCAGTACACTGATGACTGTACCATCCTTGCGCATGCTGAGGAAATCCTCCAGACCATGCTGCATCTTTTTAAAGAAGCTTAAAGAACATTGGGCCTATCTTACAACATTGAGAAGACTAAAGTGCTCTATCAGCCTGCCTTGGGTCCCCCGCCCCAAATTAGCATTGAGGGAAAGACCCTGGAGGTAGTTGAGCACTTCCCCACCTCTCTCAGAGAGTGAACATTGATGGGGCGATCTAGTACAGGATTCAAAGCATGAGCACCTCATTTGGAAAATTGCTTAGGTGTGTCTTTATTCATTGCAATCTCCAGAAAGACACCAAGATCCAGGTCTACAATGCAAACATCACCCCCACTCTCCTCTATGGATGAAACATGGGTGGCCTACCATTGTCATATGAAGAACCTTGAGATGATAAATTGATACATTTTCTACGTATACAATCTAATGAGGGATTGTATTAAATTCTAAGTCCTCTTGAATTTGGATAAATATTGTAATCCTTGAGGGAAGTTATTAAAATGCCCACTGAGCCTCCCCAAAACAGCTGCTGCTTAATGACAAACTTTTTTCATAATAACTTTTACTTTGCATTTCTAGATATCTGCAACAAGTCAATAAATCACTCACCTTTAGTGTATGCATAAGCAACACTAGATATTCAAGCTCTGAAGTATTTTAAATGACAAGTTTTTGTGAAATTCAAGTTCTGTAATTTTCTTGGGCTTGCATAAGTTCAAAGAGCAGAAAAGCTAACTATAAATAGAGAATTCAAGACAAATAAACTCCTCTCTTGGGACTGTTTGATGAACATGCTGAGCAAGAAACAATCATTCCCAACAACTGTCTTCCCACTACATCTCCTTCTGAGCAGGTAGGGAGGGAGCTCAAAATTCTATTAAAAGACTTTGGCAGGTATCCAGGTTGTAGCCATACTGGTCTAGCGGCAAAAGGATCAGGAACTCATGGTAGAAGTGATATCTTTTATTAGACCAACTAGATTTTTGCAAAAAAAATCTAGTTAGTCTGATAAAAGATATTAACATTAGAAGACTTTGGCACAAGACATAAGCAGCACTGAGAAGGAGCCACAGTACAACAAGTCAGGAACAGCAGGGAAAATGGGTGTAGAAAGAAACCTCCCATTCATGAATTGTGTACAAAGTAAGTGGTGGCAGGTTCTGGGGAACGATAGTGGTACAGGGTGACTGTTGGACCTTGTGAGGAACTTGTCTGTGAGGGATATACAGAAAAACTGCACCGGGAACCAGAGCACCAACTGACTCTGAATGGACAGCTGCAAGGTCCATTTTGCTTTTAATAGAAGGATGAAGAAAAGGCATGCAAAGGCTGGTGCACCACCTGTCAGGCTGCACTCCCTGTTTAAGTGATGGGCAGGCAGGAGCACCATGCCCCTCCTGTGAGTGCCGGCTGGGGAGCAGGGCCACCAGCAGGGAGCGGGGAGGTCAGTGTGATTGGCTGCAGGGGACCCCTCCCCCCAGTCAGTGTGATCAGAGCCAGGGACCCTGCCCCCCATGTTAGTGAGATCAGCCGCTAGGAGACCCCCCTGGTCACTGACTGGTTTGGGGGGGGGGCACGTGCCTCCCACTCAAGAGTCACCAGTTGCCTATGATGGCAGGGGCACTTTGACTAAAACTCATTCGACAAGCTCCAGTTAAAGTGCCCCTGCCTCCATTTTTCAGCACGGGGACGCTGATGCACATGATATCTTGGGTGCTTCAATTAGAGCAGTTCTAATTAAATACTGCAAATATCTCATGTGATAATGTCTTTAATTGGTACTGCCAAAGTCACTGGAACGTGTAGGTCCAATGTGCACAGCAGTGAAACTCCACAATAATTACAAAAAGTCATGATATATTTCATCCACCAATTAAATGGTGCATAAGAGAATATCTGAAGAAACTGAGGAACTGTTTCACTGAGAAACTGAAAGACACAGTGCACCAACCTTCCTAATACAAAAGTGTACAGGAAGGATTTATAAAATTCTGTCTTGATCAGAGGCAGGAAAATATTAGTAGTACTATTAATACATACATTTACAAATGTGTGCACGAGTCTGGGTACGTGTGTGAAAGAGAAAGATAAATAGTATAGACATGTTTAAGTGAATGAGATACAAATATTGAGATTTATAGGTACAGTTGTTTTGTCCTCTTTAACATTCCAGTATCTCTGCCTTGAATGCAACTTATTAAAAAAACATGTTTCAGAAATGGTACTTATGCCATTATGTTTGTGCAAACCCACCTTCCTCTATTGTTTTCCTGTTCAGCTCCCTCTTTCTTGTTTGTCAGTTTATTCACCTGTTACATGCTGTGTAATCCCTTCCCTAGCCTGTTCTCTGGGACAGGGATTTTGTTTGTGTTATTTATTTGTACAGTAGCTAGTAAAAGACTTACTTACATGTCTTAGTGTGGCCCCCAGACACTAGAGCAATAATAAAATAAAAAAACTCAGAAATATTACTCAATAATTCCAACCTGGAGGGACAAACAAACAAATGGCTTAATTTTCAGAAGTGCCAATCCAAACAACTCCAATAATTTTACATATGAATGAATTATATTTCATAGCACCAAGCAGCTAGGGCCAGACCCAGAGGTCAAAAAAATCAATATGAAAAGAAAAAAAAAAAAGAATCCTCTTGACTTTAATGGGCTCTGGATCATATCCATAATGAATAACGTATCTTGGACAATGTAATGGTAGTCAACAGGAATTGCTGGCTGAGCATCCCTGAAAACTAGACGACTTATTTTAGCACTTAGTTTTGGACTTAGCAGCCCTAACATTACAGTTTGAACATCTGATTACAGGTTTCCCTCGCTTTATGCGGGCTCTGTATGAGCAAATTCACTCTTATGCAATGATCCTTTTTGTACCAAAAATTTGTTATATGCAAAGTAAATTCACTCTTATGTGATCGGTGTGGTGGAAGCCCACAGTCAGCTGCTTTGTGTGAAGCACTGTGGGAGTGATGCACACCAAAAAATAGTTTCCTATATGGATCTGTGCTTCTTGCTTGTTGTCTGTGACACGTATTTCTGTAGTTACCATCCCCATTATGGCTTCTAAGCATCCCGCTAGCTTATCTCCTACCACTCTCCCTGTGCTTGTGTGTACCGTCTGCTGTTGGTGAGTACCAAAATTGTCTTGCAAAAGTAGAAGAAATGGGCCTGGGGGTCTGTACAGTCCAAGTCTTGGAACATATCCCTATTTATTATATTGTAAAGTGGGTTCCCTTTATGCAACTTCGAGTTATGCACCATTTTCCAGGAATGCATGTACAGCATAAAGAAGAGGGAAACCTGTACAGTAACCAAGAATTGGGGAAAAAAGTATTATGAAAACTTTTCTCTTCTATACATCACAACCCAAGACTATTTTCCAGATGAACAAGAATGTATTCATTACTCTGTAGGTGAATGAATATAAGCTTCCAAACACTGGGTTGATGTAGCTGGGACAGTCCAGGAAATATGTGATGGCAAGAATTTTTGTGGTTGATCTCTCTTATTGGATCAACTGCACAATCAGGATAGACTTAGACAAACTTTTGGGTAGACCTGAAGAAGGGTATTATGATACCTGAAAGTTTGTCTGTGCAGCTGATTCAATAAATTAGATTACCCACAAAAAATCTTGCCTCAAACAAAGAGAAGAAGTTACTTGGTATGCTCCCAGTCAATTATGTTTGGGATTCATGATTACCAACCTTAAGGTCCAGTAACCAGCATGGCAGTAGTAATATGACTTTTCCTCTATATTTGCCTTGTTATGTGGTACGTGGGTAAATATCATAGAAGAGCTAATGCTAATATAACTTCTGATAGTTTTCAATGTTTAATTGGCTGGAACAATAATATAGAAAGATGGCCGCAAAAGACTCGTTAAGAATGACCTGGTGGTCTTTCTCTTTCACTAATTTAACTACTCACATTCTGTGGGAGATAATGTAAGTTATTAGTTCAGTGTTCACTGACATTTTGATTTATATAAACACACACACACACACACACACACACACACACACACACACACACACACA
>NW_017728886.1:93203755-93204941 GCF_001723895.1 Crocodylus porosus
TAAATAAGCAACTGAAAAAACTCATGTCAAAAGAATGCTAAATTTGAAAAGTTAAACACTCAAAAAATCAGTAAATGACAAAATTATTTGGCTTTCTTGTGCATACATATTATGATACAATTTTAAAATTATTTGATATTTTTCTCATATCAATCCTGCTTCATTGTCTTATGTGGGTTTTTATTCAGGCCCTAACATTTGATTTCGCTAATCATAATAGATACGTTAGGGTAATTTAACTGCTTATTTATGCTCTGTGGACTGATATTTTGCTGCCTCCTGTGTGGCTTAAGTCATAGTGGTGCATGGCCCTGCTGTCTGAGTGGCTTTGAAACTTCACAAGGTGAGTCTCAGACTGTACTTGTTGATTTTGATATTCAGGTGTTTGTCTACTCATGACTGAACGTGCATTTCTGGTGATAACTCTTGTTTGTAAAAGAAAGTTTAGGCCAAAAGCCCACTGCCAAATGTGATCCTCTGAAAATCTAATATGTTCTTTAGCATGCTAAAGATAGCTGGCTGCTAGCAAGTAGCAGCATGATGCACTTAGCTGATTCATGGAAAAAGAGCTTTTCTGCTTTACCTTTCTAAAGCCATCTGTCGCTCTTTGTGAAGGAATATAAACAGTGGACCCTGGCCAGTCATTGCCTTGCTCATAAATCAGAATAAAAACAAGCAGCATCTGCCCGATAGTGTAATCAGAAAATAAGTTTCCAGGTGATGGCCTTTTCAGCTGCGAGACTTCCATATTTTGTCTTATCTTGTGAGAATCAATGGAGAAGTGGGATTGAAAATAAAGAGAACATTAGCTCCTTGACTCTTTAGGTTTTATGTATGGTTTCCTTATCTTATAACTCCATTAGGTACACTCACACTTTAATGATGAGCATGTAACAAACAGAACAAGAAATCATCTCCACATGGTGGTGGTCACAACTGACACAACTCTGTCACTCTATTAAAGGCTAATCTGCACGGGAAAGATGAAATGACATAAGGTGAGGTCTCACTTGGAACAGATATACATACACTTGGGGCCAGAACGGATTCACGGTGGGATTGAGCTGCGCTGGCACGGATCTTTGAAAACTCCTGGCGCTCTGGTGTAGTGCCTGAAGACTGGAAGAAGGCCAATGTGGTGCCGATCTTCAAGAAAGGGAGGAGAGTGGATCCGGCTAACTACAGG
>NW_017728886.1:93204952-93210132 GCF_001723895.1 Crocodylus porosus
AACACCTTCAAGAGTAAATTGGATGCTTATCTTGCTGGGATCCTATGACCCCAGCTGACTTCCTGCCTTTTGGGCAGGGGGCTGGACTCTGATCTCCCGAGGTCCCTTCCAGCCCTAATGTCTATGAAATCTATGAAATCTTTAACCTTGTAGGATCCCCAGTGTGCCCTCATGTGCCCCCCCTGCCACCGATTGGTGGATGGGCCTGGCTTGCGGCTTGCTCCTGATTGGCAGAGGAGCGAAAACCATGGTTTTAAATATGGCACCATTTATGCCCTCCTGCCAGTCAGCAGCAAGCAATGAGGCAGTCACAGCCCCATGGCTGATCAGCGGCAGGGAGGCAAAAATGGTGCCATGTTAAAAATTGTGGTTTTCGTTTCCCTGACAATCAGAAGAGAGCTACAAGCATGGCCCCTCCACCAATCAGTGGTAGAGGGGAGAGCAGGGGAACCTGCAAGATTGAAGTTGCTGCAGCGCAGCCCACTTCCACCATGAAAACAGTAGGACCTATTTATACTGGCTCAAACTTCCATTTAGATAGCATCCTTTTTCATTTTAGCTCTAGGGCCTTTGGAAGTGGCTTAAGCTATACTGAAAAAGCCACTCATAGTGGAAAAAGTGTCTACAGAGGGAGTTATGCCAGCATAACCATACTGGTTTAATAATCCCTGTAGAACCACTGGAGGAGAACCAGTTAAAAACATCCTTATGCAGACAAGCCATTACATTAGTTCAGTGTCTACTCACCCTCAACTTTTCTTCCATGAGGGACTCATGTAACTGCTGCAGAAATTTTATTCCAGCACAGCTAACATGAGAGATGTGACAGACTTTTCTTCTTACTGCTTTGAAACTTCATGTTGCAGCCACTACTCCACTGCCCAGTAAGGGCTGACACGTGGAATTTAAAAGTAGAGGCAGAAGAGACAACGATCCTTCTGACTTCGAACCAAAGAAAAAAGCAATATTGTTGTGTTAAGCAGCGCTGCACTGCAGTAAGCTGAGCCATGAAGCTCAGTCTTCCCCAAGCCTAAATGATTCATGGGGCGAACATGTTAAGAGACACAATGTGTGTAGCTATTGTCACAGGGAATATGATGGATGGTGTCATATCAAGTCACATTTGTTTCCCTAGTCTGATGGCCAAACAGTCACTCACAACTGGGGGGTAGGTTTTGGCATGAGTTGGGAGCAAGGCTCAACCATGTGCCTCTGGATCGGTAAGAAAAGAAAACACATTAACTGCTCTGCTGCTGAGCCCTATCCCACGTTTTATGCTATGTGTCATTACTCTGCAGGCAAACCTAATGTTACACAGTACATCACAATAACATTTTTTTTTTAAAACAGTATGGATGGGCTTTACCTGCTTAGGGAGATGTGGAGCTACCTTCTCAAAGTGAACATTATTAAATGAAGTAAAACATTCTGTCAAGGTAGCAGCTTTATTTATTAATTTTAATTCTTAATTTGAATTTTAATGCGGGCAAAAGACACCAGATTAGCAACCCCCAGGATTCCAGACTTCTGTTTCTGGGAATCCTAGAGCCTGAGCAGTTAGTGTGATCTACCCCAGCCAACTGTCCTCAGGAAGGTTTTGAAAAGATCATGGAGGCAATGTTGGTTTAGACTGACATTTTCAAAGGAAAAATGGGAAGCTGGGTGCCCAGCTTCTATTGCAGTTATACTGAAATTGTATTCCTAACTCTCTTAGGCTCCTTTGAAAATTTCACCTTCAGTTATTTGTACATATGGGGCGCATCTACACAGTGATGTTGCTACGGTGCCGTGCTTTAGACTTCCTTTTAGAAGTACTAAGCACAGCGCAGTAGCTGCCTTTACTGAGCTGTGCACATGGCACACGATTAGATTTTGCTGCCATGTTGCTGTAGCAGCGCACTACAGGGTGGAAGCACTGCTACGGCGATAAAGCTGCCAACTGCATGCAAACTCATGTGATTGCTACATTGCTGTAGTGCGCCATACAGCAACATAGCGCATTGCTACAATGATGTAGGGTGATGTGTAGACATGCCCATGATACATAGCCTAACACAGGTGTAAATCACTCTGGCTTAAACCAAGGGACAAACAACCTCCCCGGCCCCCAACCTATATTGTATGTATCTACAGCTCTTGTCAGTTTCAAATGACTATCTTGTGGTGGCCATTTGATCAAGCTCTTATTTTCAAGGCACTGTAATAGCAGCTTGCAAAATGCAACTTTGAAATAAAGATACTATTTGCCTACTTTGGACCCTGCTGTAATTTACATTAGTGTACCAGTCTGCAGCAAAAATATACCAGTGTGAACATGTAAATATCACTTTTTCTGCCTTGGTCTTTTTTTTTGGTAAAATAGAATATGATCTACATCATAGGGGTCTACTAAGACCTCTCAAGTCCACATATGACAATTTTAGCTTCTCCCTGGATCCTTCACCACAATCTATTTTTTAGTTTAGAATCCAGTTCTGTGCTGTTGGTAGAAAGCTTGCTTCTCCATAAACAATTGGGCTGTGGATCATTTTAGCAATCATTTCCCATGCATTTTTTGAATCTTTCCAGGAACCACATCCATCTTGATGAGCGTTGTAGAAGGCACGATTAATTGATCCATATTCAAAAGCAGGAGTGCTCAACTTTCAGCCTGTAATGCTGTGTCATCCAGCCTGTACAGGTTCTCACAGGTCCAGAAATTTGGCAGTGGGAGAATGGGAGCACTGTTACCTTGCTGCCAAATCTCTGGACCCAAGAGGAGCCCCAGGCCCTGCATGTTGGATCTGGCACCTGATTTCAGTGCACAAGGCTCAGTGGGAGCTGCACCAGGCCCACAGGATCCAATTTTGGCACCATGGGGTGGTGCTGGTTCTCCAGGACCCAATCCTGGCATAGGGGTAGGGGGCAGTGTTGACCCCCTGGGACCCAATCCCAGTGTGCAGGGGGCAGGGAGGGGAGATGCTAGCTCTTGGGACCCATGGCCCGATCCAACTCACAGATGGGTTCTGTCCCACCTGTCTGGCCTGCGGGGCCAAAAGTTTGAGCACCATTGTTCTACAGCATTTTCATGTACTCTCACACAAGGTGCTACATGCCATGTTTCCACATCACCGCGAGAGAGACTCTGTTAAATGCCTAAAATACAATAGCACATATGTTGGTGACAGTTTACTGTTAAAATCTATGCAAATATAAGCTTTTGTCTTTACTAAAGCCCTTGCTGAGAGAACAGAACAGAGATGTAACATGCTTGGGAATTCAAGTGAAATTCAAGTGATGTATGTCTTACACAGAGGTACCCAAGCCAAAAGCACACGAACATGCATAACATCAGAACAGGAGAAGCATTATGTTTCAATAAATTATATGTAACTTGCATGAGAATCTGAAGCAAAATCTCCACCCTTTCTCCAGTATTCTACTGTCCCCAGTGTTCAAACAGGCAACAATTATCTGTTGATTAGCTGTTCAGATCATTGCTTCTTGGTGACTAGTTCCGAAATGGCCAGGGACTGGATAAAGAAATATTTCTCCCTAGAAATCAATTCAGCTGCTTCAGGACAATATGATTAATACCTTCCAGTGCAGGCAGCCTCCCAAGAAGGGCATCTATGTCTTTAGACATTATTAATATAGAGTGTACTCCTCCTATAAAACTCTTTTAGGTAAGGTTACCCAAGACAGAATTACTGACTTGTCAAACCTCACAGACTTGCCTTGTGATACAAGGACTCTTGTCCAAATCACGTGGCCACACACAACATACCTCTTATTTCTTACTGTTCCTGTAATCCAACCCTACGGTCTTGCCAGCTGTGTGTCTAAGTAAGGGTTGGACTTATTTCCCCTTCCCTTTGCCTATATGTTTAAACTCAGATGGACTGCGAAACTTGTGGAACACAATGGAGAAGGGCAATATAGAGACCCAGGTACACACGTTAATGTGAAATAATTTTTTGTTAATTATTTGAACAGCAGTAGGGGAGAGGATGTGAGAGACTTCTACCACCTCTTTATCAGTGAGATGGAAGGTACAGTGTTAGTCCCTTTCTGCATACAGATTTGTTTGGTAGCAAATAGGGTTTTTACACTGTTTTTCTAATTTTTTGCACGTTGTTATTGTAGGGCTCTAATACTGGAAGCCAGACTGAATCCAGCATTATAACACACAGCATTACTTCCTTAGTTACAAAGACTTTATATATACAGCTACAACCATCTCCTCTTACAACTATTAGTTATCTAAATACAATCCTGTTCCACTTTCAAGTCCCTAGAGAAACTGTTACTTCTTTAACAACCTTCATCATGACCTTATGACAAAGTTGTGAAAAGCAGCGAGGAGGAGGAGGAAGACATGCCCTGTCCTGGTGGTTAAGATTTTCTTTTAAATCTGAGCACGGTAGAATAGGCTTATACTGAGATGCCTAAATGCCACTTAGATTTCCAATAGATGGGCCAGCATCTAGCTTTAAGGAAACACAAATACATACTTCAATGAGCTAAGGAGAATAGTCGGGGAAGCACTGAGGTCCTGGAGGGGAGGGGAGCCAGGTGTCCAAGAAGAGTGGTTGCTCCTTAAGGAGATGATCCTCCAAGCCCAAAGGGAGGTAATCCCAACACGGATCAAAGGGAGCAGGAGGGCACAAAAGCCCCCATGGGTCACCAAAAACATCCGGGAATGTCTTCTAGCTAAAAGGGAGGCATACACCCAATGGAAGTGAGAGGCCATACTGCAGTTGCTTGGGGGTGCGGGGGGCAGTCAGGAAGGCCAAGGCGGAGATGGAACTGGGACTAGCTACCCGGATAAAGGACAACAAGAAGTCCTTTTTTAAATACATAGGGGGCAAAAAGAAGGTACTGGGTAACATGGGGCCCCTGCAAGACACACTAGAAAATTTGGTTGTCACACCAGATGACAAAGCTAACCTATTTAACAACTTCTTTGCCTCCATATTCCTAAGCAGGGACCAGATCAGCCCCCACCACCAGGCCCCCTCAGGCCCCAGGGGAGACGCACCTAGGCCAAGGGTCAGTAAGGCTCCAGTCAGGGAACTTCTGGAGGGACTGGATGTATTTAAATCAGCTGGTCTGGACGATCTCCACCCCAGAGTGCTGAGGGAATTAGCTGAGGTCATTGCAGGACCCCTGGCATGGCTTTATGAGCACTCGTGGTGCTC
>NW_017728886.1:93211167-93259618 GCF_001723895.1 Crocodylus porosus
GGGGGGATCTTGTGGCCTGTTATAAACTAGTCAGGGGGGATCAGCAGGCATTGGGGAAGTCACTGTTTCCCTGAGCACCGCCAGGAGTGACCAGGAATAACGGTCACAAGCTGGCAGAGGGTAGGTTTCGTGATGCCTACTGCATGATAAAATCCATAAAGTAACAGGAAACTGCTCTCCACTTCATTGTACTTTTTTAATTTGAGATATTTTTATATTCATGCAAATAAGCTCATTTATTAGCCAACTGTCATTTGCTTTTCCAAAACTCGACACGGAGTATAAATTGTTAAGGATGTGCAAATAATGTTGCTGGTCCTGAGAACTGTCAAGAGCAGTCAGCAGGCCTAATGTCACTGTAGCAAGAGGGGCGACCTAGGGTCGCCGTGTTCTCCCCTAGCTCCTGTTACTGTGTCCAGTTGGTCTACAGCGCACCCTCAATCTTGCCCGCCACGTGTTTGATGTCATATATGTAATCAGGTAGGCTGCCTCTTCGGCTCCCTGGACACGGTTATCCTCCCATACATTAGCCCGGCTCCGCTAATGGGTGTTCCTGGGCACCCCAGCCTTATGGGCTATGCATGGCTCCAACCACCCCTTTACCATGCCCCAAGCCTTGCTGACGTACCGGACGTTGTGCAGTCTTACCGCGCCCCACTGGGCGCTCGGGCTCTCCGCAGCCCTTGTCTCACGGCCCCCTTCGCCTGGGGCTTCTCCTCGCTCCCCACTCTCTGGGGCTTTTCTCGCTGCCCAACTTTCTGGGGCTTTTCTTGCTGCCCTACTCCCTAGGGCTTCGTGCCGCCCCCTCCTCTGGGGCTTTTCTCACTGCCCCCTTCTCTGGGGCTGGGGTTCCCACGCCACCGTGGGTCCTCTATGAGCCCTCCTCCAACCCCTAATAGCCTCGCCCAAACCACCGGTGTAAACAATGAACACAAAACATAAGCCCCTGGGCTTTAACATAAATTCTAGCTGCTTAGCTGGAACATCCTTCAAGCCACCCTACGGGTACTCCATCTCTTCCCCAGTATGAGCCTGCTTGTGCAGTCCAGCTTCTCCTCTCTACTCACTTAGGCAGAGCTCCTTCTCCCTTGGCGGCCAGCAGCCAACTCTCCCCTGGTCTCAGGCTTGTGATTTATATAGGCACCAGGCCCTGCCCCTTCTGGCCAGCTGGCCAGGCAGGTGAGAGTCACTACCCTCATTAACTGGTTGCCCCAGCAACCTGCACCTGGGCCCTTTTCTCTGCTCTCAAAGTAGCAGGCACCTTAGTGCCCTGCTACAGTCAGCATGTCAAGGTAAATGTAAAACTTTTCTTCTGTAGAAATATGATCAATTTAAATTCAGTTCAGGTGATTTACGTAATGCACCATGTGGGGATTTTGCTATGTTCTTAACTCTTTCAGCTACAAGTGCACAACAGTCACCTACTTATCCAGATACTTCCCCAGTATCCTGCAATGAGCAACCCAAATCAAAATTCTTCATGCAACTAAGTCCTTGAGTGATCCCTGGTAGGACACTCTACAACAGTGCCATTCTCAGTTTCACACTGCATGCAAAATAAGGTTCATATTGGTTTGCATTATGTATGTAATGTTTAGGGATTTTAAACTGGCCTATAGAAGATTAGCAAGCTTCTAATTCATAATGCCAAGCAATGTCTTTACGCCAAACATACAAAAGTAGCTATGGGTTTAGGTCTTGACTTGGGTTAGCCACATGGTAAGGGGTAAAAACTACCTTGTGCTTCTTTGCAGGCCTCATTGGCACACAGAAATACATAAATGAAGCAGGTGGTTAGAGAGGAATAGGTGAAATCTGGTGCTCCCTCTCACTTGATGCAATGAGAAAACTGACAATTATAACCCATTCCCCTCCTTGCAAAGGAAGAAGGGAGTGTGAGATGTCTTTCTACAAAAAAGGATAGAGCACGCGTGCATGTGTGAGAGTAGGCAGGCTGTGCAAATAGATGCGTGTCTGCACCTCCCAGAGCTTCTCCTGACATTGCAACTGAAATACTGCTTGACCAGGGATATGTCCAAAGTCAATATCTAGCCTTATTAGCGTATTTTGCTATCACATTCACAGCTGTTTGAACACAAACATCATTTTACATGCAGCATCGAAACTCCTTCCCTCCTACTAGCAAGCTGTTCGACTGACTCAGGAACTCCCATCTTTCTAATGACTTTGCATTTCAGTGCTTCCAAGCTGAGAGCTCACATATTCCAGAAACTTGGAAAGCTGCTTTTCAACTGAGGGAGACAGATCTTTTGTGTGGATAGTTTTTGTTCAGTTTTCAGGAACACTGGACAGTTTTTAAGGTAGCCTGTAATTCGGCGCTACACTCTTTTACTTTACCAAAGCGTCACTCAAGGTGACAGGCACAGATGATTCTGGGAGTATGTTAGAATTCAGCACGGAAACAGAAATGCGAAAACAAGATTGGCACAAGTACCATCACTAGGTGGCCACAGATGATGCTAGTCAAACAAAAGAGGGAATATGTGAGAAGGCAAAAATAATACTGTCAATGTAGCTCAAGAAGGATACCTACTCAGGAAACTTTGAAATGCCAGGTGCAAGCTCCTGTAGGTAAACATCTTTAACCCAAAATTTCTGTATTCAAGACAAACAAGCCTGGTACTGGCCTGGGATTCTGTATTAGAAAAACTTGCTGATGTGGTAAGTTGGGCTGCACCAAAATACTGATGCACATACAACCACTATTTAATCATGAGGGAGTTCGGGACTTTGGCAGTATTTTCCTATTGCAAACCGACAGAAAAACATTGTGCATTATTTTGACTACCTCAGTGGAAGCAGATGTACTCATAGCAATGGGAATTAGCAGTGCAAGATGTGAAGGAGACTTTCTGGAACATAAGACACACTCATTTATGCTCTTTACAATTAGAAAAATGGACCTTGAAAGCTTAAGTACTCATTGTTCAACGAGTAAAGAACATACAGAAGAAAACAGGACATTCAAGGCATCATGTATAATGAGTAAGGACAGAAGAGAAAAATGCATGGAAAAATAGTACACCTTCTGTCTATGTTGTTTGGAAATTGTCACCATTGGAGAGCATGGTTCGGGTGAAATAAGCATTTAGTTCTAATGTCCACATCATAAAAGTGAACACCAAAATGGCATCACTTGTAATCTGATTGGAGAAACAAATGAATAAGGCAAGGGTTTTCCAAGGAACCTAAGAAAATTAGGCATCCAGTTACCATAGGACCTGGGCATCTAACTTCCCATTATTCCCTTGAAAATCTCAATCTAAACCAAACTGGCTCCCTGTCTGAAGATGCGACCTTTTCAAAACCTGCCTGAGGCAAACCAGAAGGCCTGGTGTAAGAGTAGACTATATTAACTGCACAGGCCATAGCAACCCTGGAAATAGAAGCATGGAATCTCTAGAGTTGTTTCTCTGGTGCCTTTTGCCAGCATTAAAGTTCAAATTAAAAATAAAAATTAATAAATAAATAAAGTCACCACCTGGATTGAATTTCTGAGTGCCCCAAATTACTTCATTTACATAATGTT
Organism: Crocodylus porosus; assembly: GCF_001723895.1. Lineage (NCBI taxonomy): Eukaryota > Metazoa > Chordata > Crocodylia > Crocodylidae > Crocodylus > Crocodylus porosus. The sequence goes on from NW_017728886.1 coordinate 93,214,718, forward strand.
CACTTGGGGAGTGTAGCTCCACATCTCCCTAGGCAGGTGAAGCAGGACATCATGCAAATTATGTTCATTATGTTTCTGCAATGTTGAAAATGATGAAGGAACAAACAGTAATGTGGCTAAGCTACAAGTATCCTGTCATCTTAATTTTTCTCTTTTCTATCCCCCACATTCCCTTTATGTCCTGGATAAAAAAAAAAGAAGTAAGCAGACGTGCAACAGATGGAGGATGACAAAAATTAACATGAAAACAGGGAAAAGAAAGAAGGACAAAAAGGATGGGGAGCATAGGAAAGCTGTGAAGAACAGAGAAGAAATTCCCCATTTAGTGTAAACATCATAGATAATAATCCTTAAATGTTACTACTAGATTTCAGGCCACATTACTCCCTTTAACCCAGAAACGGGTTTCTCAAAAGTTGGCAATCTTAGTAACCATTCAGCCATCACATAACACTATTTGTGAACAGAGGGGAGTCCAAACAGGGCTGCTATTAAGCACGGGCGATTAATTGGCCTTCTGTTCTAAAAACTCAAAGGAGCAGAGAAAGTCCATATCATCTTGTTTTTTTGTGGAAGTGACCTTTAAATTTATATTAAACACTCTTAATTGAATGCACTGATTTACAGCCAATAAAAACACATACAAGCAAATGCTGTATCTTTGGTGCCCTGGAAATGACACTAGAGTGATCATTATTCAATCTCAGGTTGCACTAATTGTTAACAGAACAATTCAAAAAAATGCATTATATTAAGAAAATATTTGTCAGCACAATAATGATTTCTTCTACAGCAGGGGCGGGCAATTATTTTGGACACAGGGCCGCTTCACAAGTTTTGGTGAGCTGTCGAGGACTGCATGGGTAGCCCCATCCCTAGACAATTGCCCCGCCCCCACGGTTGCCATCTTGGGACTGGAAGTCCCCACTCTGCAACCCCTGAACTTTACCACTGGAAGTCCCTTCCCTTGCACCCAGAAGTACTCCTTTTGGGGAGGTGGCCTTGGAACCGAAAGTTACTCCCTGTCACATGGTCCCACCTACCTAACACCAAACTTTGCCCCGCTCGCCACATCTGCCCCAGAATCCCCTGCCCTCATCCCATGATTCCTGACATCAGAAGGTCTACCCCTTGACTGGGAAACACTGCCCAACAACAGGGCCCACCCTCACAGTGAGTGGTCCACTCCTGGGGCGCCAAGAGGCACAGGCACAACTTACCAGGTAGCAAGGGGTTGTGACCCCTCTAACATCCTGCCCCATTAGTGGGGTTTCAGGGGCATCAGACATCCCCCCAGAATGGAGCCAAACTAATTGAGTCATGGACTGCACACACAAAATCTTTCAGAATAAGTCTTTTTAACAAAATATAGATAAAGTATCATATACTAAAAATCAAATTTCTACTATGACAGATTTTAATTTTATTTAAAAAAATAATTTGAGTAGTGATTAACTTAACTTAATGCTCCTGAAAACAACATGACAAACATACAACCATAATATAAATAACTTAAATGATTAACTTAAAGACAGACAGAGGAAGTCAATGTGAAGAATGAAGCCTCTGATGTGCGTTAACCAGAAAATCAGAATCAGGCATCATCTCTGTTGGTGCAGTGTGGAGCACTGCTGCAAGGTGGTTATTGCTAATTGAAGATCTAAGGTTTGATTTGTCCCAAAATGGCACACGGCTCAGCTGCTGCTTCTGTTCGCCAGTGCCGACCAAGCCAGGCTTGTCCTGTCCCCAGCAGCATGCAGGGAAGCCGGCTTTGGCTGCATGCCACTGGGGACCATCTGGGCCCAGCCAGTTCATCACCAGCCATGCGTTTTTTAAGTTTGTCACTTAACCATAACATGTCTCAGGGCACTGCCCTTGCCCTGGTCTCTGCCCTTACCAGTCACATAGATGTCCTTGCTGTAACAGTTGCCCAGGTGATGGAGGGAATTTGGTAGGTGTGTCAGTAACTGCAGTAGGAGCACTGGGCCTATGTATGTACCAGGACCCAGTTCACCCCAGGTTGCCCATGGCTCCAATGGCAAGCAGTTCCTGACTACAAGGCCCAGACCTGCACAGCACAACAAGAAGCCAGTCCCGCCTGTCCTGTTCTGGCTGCAGCAAGCGGTTGCCAGCTGCAAGCCTGGACCTGGGTGTGTGGCAGGGATCCAGTTAGGGCCAGCCTGGTAGCACCTGGATCCCAGCTATAAGTTTGGGACTTCATGACCAGGCCCGTCCCCTCCCAGCAAGGGTTTCTAGCTGCAAGGCAGGGCTGGCACCCCACAGCACAGTAGAAGGCAGCCCAGCCTGCCCTTCCCCTGACCTGCATGGCAGGACCCAGCTCAGCTCTTCCTTACCTGCAGGCCAGCAGAAGCTAGTCCACTCCCTTCCCCTCACCAGCACTGGTAATCAGACCTGTCTCACAAGACATGACCCAGCCCACCGCATCAGACCCCACACAGCAAAATCTGGTCAACGCTCTCCTTTCCCCTCACCAGCATGACTTGGCCCATCCCAACCATACCCCCTTTCCCCCTGTGGCACGGTAGAAGTTATCCCAGGTTCAGGTTCCGCTCACCGGAGCTATCTTGGTCCCATCCAGTGCAACAGGACCCGTCCCAAGCTGCAGGGGGCTCAGCCACGGCTTTCCTTCCCTTGTGCCGGCCCAGCTAGGCCTCCCTTGTCCTGCCCCAAGTAGCATGGGGCTGACCCTGGACCCCCTGGCTTCTGCTAGACAGTGCCGAAGACCCCCTGGCTTCTCCGTGTGCTGCTGGGGACAGGATGAGCCCAATCAGATCAGCACCAGCCACCAGAAGCATTGGCTGAGCCACACGCTGTTCGGGACAGGACGGGACGAGCCTGGTTGGAGTAGCACGCGACTCAGCTGCACCTTTCCCCTGCCTGCGCTGGCCAATCCCAAGTGGCAGGAGGCTTTGCCACTGCTTTTCCTGGCTAGTGACGAGCTGGCTGGGCCCAGCTGGTCCCCAGTGGCATGTGGCCAAAGCTGGCTTCCCTGCATGCTGCTGGAGACAGGACAAGCCTGGCTTGGTCGGCACTGGCTAGCAGAAGCAGCAGCTGAGCCATGTGCCATTTGGGACTGGCCGGGGAGTGCTTTCCGTCCCTGGTGCCAGCCCAGCCCAAGGCACATGCAGCAAAACTGAGGCTTCCCCTTATCTCAGCTGGCCCCAAGCAGCACGCAACTCAGGTGCCACCTCTTCTCCCTGGTGCTGACCCGGCTTGAGCTGTACGTGGCAAAGCCAGCCCAGCTGCTGCTTCCCCTCCCCAGTGCCGGCCCAGCCCGGCCTCGCCTGAGCAGCACGATGCGGGGAAAGCCTGCCCAGCAGCTGCTTTCCTGGGCTTACCTGCAGGGCAGGATGTTTTCCAGTCTTGTGCAGCACAGCAGAAGCTGGCCCAGGCACTCCTTCCCCTTACCAGCGACATAGGATCTGGCCCAGCCCCCCTTGCCCCTCTCAAGCTGCAAACATGGCTTGAGTCAGGGGCAGGGCAAGGCCAGCTAGAGCAGGCTGAGGTCAGGGTTGGCTGCCTTGCAACCAGAACCCAAGTAAACAGCCTGAGGTGCCTGCAGGTGGCGGCTCGTGGGTTTTGATTTTTGAATGGGGCTCCACGGGTTGGAGGGAAGTGCCTGGCAGGCTGGATCTAGCCCATGGGAGGTATTTTGCCCACCACTGCTTTACAGAATATCAAAGATGTCAGAGACATGAATCCCTGTGCTGCTGATTTCAAATACTATATCAAATGTAATCCCTCCAAATGGCAGAGTTTAGAACATATGTCTTCAATATGAAAAACCTCAAAATCTGCATGTGTGTAGGGAAAGAGGCCAGGAAAGTAAATTTTGAGACTAAAGAAAAGAATGCACATCTATAAAATATTTTTTTCTAATAGTGGTGTAATAAACTGGCTACTTTCTGTGGCCTCATACACAGCCAAGGATAAGAAGCATACTTCTGGGGCAATACGAAGACAGGTCATGCCTTCTGGGAAGCCGAATGAAAATTCCTTGAGCAATAAAGTTTAGCCAGCCTATTCAAGTCTAGTCACATATAATAAATTCAATTATCACCAGTGCATCTTCACACAAAAAAATTATTTTTACTTCTTGTTCACCTCTATCAGACCTCTACAGTGCTCTCCAGGCTTCTACATCTCCTGCTGAGAAGGCTGTACATAAACACTTCCTGCTTGTGGCTAGCAACCTATATAGGACATATGTTTTTCCCTCTTTTACTTCCACCTTTATGCTATAGAAGGTATATTTTTACCAGACATTAACCAAGGAAAATAAATCATTCTGAAGTAAAAACACAGTGAAGACAAGGTCCATTAGTCTTCTAGCTGCTCCACAATGCTATTTCTCTTCCTAAGTTTGACCATGCCTAGTTTACCTGGTAGTAAAGCTTGAGCTAGTCAAGTGGAAATCTCTCTGTAGACTTTAATGGAGCTTTCACTTTAACCTTAGGCATTATCCTAACATTACTAATATTAACATTTTTGCTGCTACCACTAAGAATAATAATAGTCTAAGGCTTTGTGCATTTAGCAGATAATGACTGAGCTAGCAGTCCCATTTCTTCTAGCTGCTATGCAATGTTTTTTGTTTAAGGAAGAAGGAACTTGCGGACTGAAAACCCCAGGGGACTGCCAGAGAAAGTGTGAGCCTCGGTCAGAAACACTCATTACCAGAAGGGTAAATTTTTAAACAGAACAGACATGTTTAATCAGGTGTTTGGGTTTTTTTATCCAATCCCTGGCAAACTCCATTCCTGAATATATCAGCTAGAGTCTTGGACAAGCAATTTTCCCTACCACCCTTTGCCAACACCTCACCCAATTCTTTTCTTGTATACTACATTTACATGTATAAATATTTATATGGATATACTTTATAGAAATGTAGCTGTTATACCTCTGAAGTATTTACATCTAAATATGTATATAGGAATGGTAGACTGGGATGTGGAGGCAATATACCACTAGCCATAAATGGGAATATGCACATAAGGTGAATGGGTAAGTAATTGTTAGAAGCAATCTACTGTCCTCTGGAATGGTCAGCAATCTATGACCACTGATTAACCATTTGTTAAAAAGACCTATTTACCCTTTATGAACTGTGTAGAAATAGAAACGCAAAAGAAAGTAGAACCTTAATTTCTAGAGTGTATTGGCTTAAGCCATATTAAGAGTTACAGGGCTGCTCCACTAGATGCATCATTTCACTGAAGTGAGCTTGATGACAATTCTAAAACAAATCCACAAAGAATACGGGGATCAGTAACTGTAAAAAATGCAAATGCAGACATATGAATCTGTTGTAGCATAGGAATTTCATTTAAGTGCCTCTACCAGAGAAATTAAAAGGCAGGCTAACACTACAGAAACAAAAGCAGACTTATTAAATTAACAAAGTTTAGGAAATTATACAATAAACAAACAGAGATGGAAACAGAAGGCAATCCAAGCTGTTGTGCTTGCTCTCACGTGCACATGTATTTAACTCTCAGCAAAACAGTTTTATCATAATTCTGCAGTAACTGGCAGAATGTGGGCTCAGGAGCTCTTGTGGAGTACCCTTCACAGGGAGAGGCACAAAGACGCAGCCTCTCCGCAGTATTATTCCTCCCCCCAACCTCCCCATCCCAGAGTTAGAGGAAGTGAAATTCCTGGGTTTTGTAGGCCCAAACCTGGGCATTCTCATCAAAATGTGAGACTACAGAGACAAAAAGGGATGGACAGAAATGAAAAACCAAACAACAAAAGCACTGTATTAAACTACAGAATAAGTGTGATAGGCTTTATTCTGAAGGTACAAGAACTGAGAATAACGGTTGTATGCTCTCCCAGCCAGTCCAGCTCCTCCTGTCTCTGAAGGTCTGTCGCTGTGGCTTCCTTTTGTTTAAATTACAGTGAATTAGTGCCATTAAGGCTATTTACTCTGTTTTTATCTCCTAACAACCCTTATCTGTGACCTATGACATTATACCAGATAAGACCCTTCTCTCTCTTTTCCTATAGGAGTTGACTTTGCTACCCAAGAGAGGGCATTGGGATGGCAATGGGGCACATTCTCATATATGATGCAGGAACATACCAGTGACAGATCCAGATTAAAGTATTAATAGAATAGCCATATCTTCGTCATTGCAACTACAATGGAGACCATGGGGGAATGACTATGAGGCAAAGTAAAGATAAACTGAATGGAATGAAAAGGAAGCATCATACGTGCATGGAGAACTACTGGGAGTGATCAAATGAGATGAGATGGAAAGGAAGAAAGAGCATGTGAAGACAGTTTCAGAGTTTGAAATCTGATTCCCTGAAATGGAGTATTGGAGAAGAAAAGGAAGCAGAAGAGGAAGAGGAAGAAGAAGAAGGGCATGATGATATCTAGACAGGGTTTCCTCTGTTATGTGGAATTAAGTTTTTTTTAGGGGAGCCATTTTAAAAATTGTGGTCATATCACAAATGCCAGTTTCAGAGAGAGAGTCAAACCAGGGGGCTTTAGGTACAGCACAAGTGAATTTTGAGATAAGTTAGCAGCAGTAACTTTGAATCACCAAATCCACATTTGGAAGCACCATGTCCAATAACTGTTTTCTTGAAAGTTCAATACATTTGACTGGTTTATAAACTTTGCTCAGCAAATTAATATGGACTCATTTTGTTCCATCATATGCAGTGATAAAAAGCCTTCCAACATTTTAATTGTGTGTGCAAGTATTTATTCCTTTCTTATTTATGTGCCAATATACAATTACGGTTTTGAGTGTGCCCATGACAGATCCCTCCCTGTGACCTACTTAAGACCTTTCTTGCAGAATTTCTGCAAAAGCGGTATTGTCAGCACTGCAACAGACTCTCAGAATTCTTACAAATATATAAAAAGCTGACAACATCTGATTTTTCCTGCAGGACAATGGGTCCCTTGGCTTTAAATCTCTGCTTTACTTTCAAAGCTTCTCTTTCAGCATGGGCCATCTAAGATAGGTTTTCCTGTTTTCTTTTCTCCTATACAGAAATGTAAGCAATTTGACTAGTTGAAAAGACAGAACAAAAACAATTAATGGAGTAGAAGGACACTGGAATATGCCTTTATCAGGAGCTATGGAGGGTTCATACAGAAATTATATAACATTTTACTAATGTTTTAAATTAAAGTATCTCCAGGATAATTTCTTTAGATTAAAAATTAAAACCAAATATGTTTGCATAGAGCAGGATAGCAGCCAAAATCAACAAAAGATTTACTAAGTTTCTTCCTACTTCGCAAAATTTCATTCTTATGGAAGAACAGTTTGGACTGACATTAAAAAGTGCCTATGAAACCTGCAATGTCCAGGCATCACAGATCTCCAAAACAGGGGATAAGAGATTGTCTTCTTACTTGCCTGCAAGTTCACCAGAAAGTACCGAGAACAAAGCAGCTAGTATTACCACCTCTACCTTATTAAGAATACAAATGTTTTAAGTGCTTTCACTACGCAGGATTTTGGAAAAACATCTAGTTTATGACAAGGACACGAAAAGAAGACGACAATGACTCAGCCAGAGTAGATAATGGATATATTGCTTGGTGACAGATGATAGAATAGCCTAATGAAGTATTTGATGTCAAAGAGAACACTACTACTTTTCACGTGTCACCACTTACAAGTAGGACTTTGTACGCATATAAGACTGCTGAAAGACAAAAGTATCTCATAATGAAGCCAGTTTCTTAACCTTGTAACTTTCACATCTCTTCTAAGCCTTTTTTGGTTTACTTTACTTTTTACATTACTTTTCCTGAACAACTTCTGACTTTCAAATTTAAGGAAAATAAAGGGATGTTCAGAGTTGTCATTGAAAGATTGCGTTACAGCTGCTGCATCTCACTGAATTCAAAACAGTCTGGGTAGAAGCAGCGAGAAAGAATTTCTTTTTTAATGCTCTGATACAACCCGCTGATTGTGCCATCTGTCCGACACATGATGAAGAATCTCTAAACAGAAAATAGCTGTGGGGAACATAGTACAGTATTTGTAGATCTATGTTTGGTAAAAGATAAGAGCTTGTATTAAAATAGCAAGTGCTGCTTCTTTGAACATATTAGGTTAGCTATTCAGTATTCAGTTTCCGGCATGAAGAGAAGAAAAATGAACAGATCTGTCCAGATGGAAGGGAAAACAGAGCTACAGGCAGGACAAGGAGAAGGTGCTTGCGTCTATGTGAAGACCATATCAGTGCAATCTGCTTAGCATGGACATAAGGGAAGATCCCAGGATGTGTGATGTTGGAGTTTTAAAAGATGACTCTGCAATGCAGGAAGATGCATGAAGGAGAGAAATACAACTCTCAGTACTGTGCAAAGGAAGTGCAAAATTGCATTAATGAAAAATGGTAATGCTAAGTGCTCAGATAACCACTTAATATAGTTATATTGGCAGTTCAAATAAATCTGTCCATACCAAATATCAATTATGTAGGACCCTCTCACTGCAATAATAATGCATATAAATCAAGTAATTGTCTTCTCGGTAATTATTTTCATTAGTAAGGTTAGAAAGAATTTATACTTTTGATTGGCATGTGGCAAAAAAGCTAAAGAAAGTGTAATATTGCGTTCAATGGTCATTTAACGTCAGGGGAAAAAAACCTCAAAATGACTTTTAAGGCATTACAGAGCATAGGGACAATGGGAAAAAGCACTAGACTAGAAATGGACTAGAAACGGGCAAACTTCAGACCCTTCTGAAGTTCAGCTTGGATCCTTATCTGAAACTTTTGAAGTCTCTTCTGCAATCTACTCTCTACCTTTAAGCATCCGCTACTTCAGTAAAGGAATAACGAAGCCCAGTTGGTGATCCAATTCCTCCTTGATTACACGTGCGCTTCTGAGAACAGCTGCATGGCACCATGACTTTGTGGTGACAAGTCCTGTTCAACCTGTGGCTGAGTGGCACTGCAGCTGGATGATGGAAATTGGCAGCCTGTCCATGGTTTGCTACTTCCTGCAGAACTCTTCAATTCTAGCTGTCACTTTCAGCTTTCTCTGACAAGTGTGCTCCAAAATGGATTGCCAACGTCTGAAACCCCAGAGAGGGTCAAAGTCTCTGATGCCGCTATGGCTGACTGGAATTGAGGCTCTAAATTTCAAATGGCTTGTATAAATGCATGATAACATTGATAATGGACAGCGTGCTGTATTCTAAGTTCCTAACAACAGTGACTAAAATGCGTAACTACTCACATGCAACAGAAACGCCTGGTAACTACACAATTACAGCTAAATCTATAACCTATAGAATTCAACAGTAGTTTTCCTATGTTTAAACTGGGCCAGGGTGGAAGGGCAAGCACTATCAGTTAAATATGCAACTAATCGCAAGAACCTAAAAGGTCTGCTGGAAAAAACAGCGCTGTTTGTAAGATTAGTAAGATAAACAGCTACAGAGAAATAAATATACAAGCCTAGCCTCTGAAGTCAGGGAGTTCTGCATACTACAAACTGATGACCGTATTCTCTTTTCCTTAGCTTCCTAAAAAATATGCCAATTAAACACAAACGTTCATGTGAAGTGAAGGTTATATGATTAAACAGTCGAGAGTCAGAAAATTCAATCAATTAAACCTGATTAAACCTGGGAGCAGGACTATTCATAACATTTTGTTGGTAAGAATAACAACATCATGAAATTACCAATCAATTTATTATTACAAGTGTTATTTATTAGCATTCCAGTAGTAATCATCATGTCTCCCTCAAACAAATGGCAAATGTCTTGAAAAGCTTATCAATCAAAATAAACAAGACCATTAACAGATGAGAGGTGAAGAACAAAGACATGTAGTGCCTTGTTTACAGGTCATATAGGACCCCTTAGAGGCACAGCCTTGACCCTTATTAAGCAGGCAGAATCATTATCCGTGTTTGACATTTGGGAAAACCAAAGCATAAAGAAGTAAAATGACTTGCCCAAGATCATTCAGCAGCTCAGTGGTACAACAAGGAACAGAACCCAGGCCTCCTAAGTCTCAGACCAGTGCCCTATCTATACTCTCTGGATCACACTGCCTCTAACTTTAGAGGTATTTAAGTATACACAAATAAAAAGGCTTCTTTCATATTGTTAAACCTCCATGAGAACATTCAGACTGTTTTCCAGAGTCCAGACTATTGAGTATAATTTGCAACAAACGTGTTATCAATTATGGCACTCATATTGCTTCTCATACTCTAAGTATATTGCAAATAATCGAACATTGAATTTGATGGTAGTGGGAGATGTAAAAGGAACTCCTAATTCTAATGTGACAAGGCATGCTTTTTAACAATGTCTGAGTGTTCCCATTTCTGTCCCCCTGCAACTTATTTTTTATATGCGACTAGAAAAAACTTAGGTTTATAAGCAATACAAAGAGCTCTTATATCACTCCTGCAGATGACTGAGCCATTCAGAAAATCCAATACCCTCAAGTGACTCATTCCTCAAAAGTCATTCCTCAATGACTTCTCCATTTTGACAGGGTTAAATTTTGAGAAAGGCAAAAAAAAAGCTGATCTCCACATTTTTTCTTAATCTAAAAGAAAAAATATAATCTGAAGTCATACACCATGTTATCTAACTACTGAGAGAGAGAGAGAGAGAGAATATGAATAATGACCACATAGAGCAAACCATCCACCCAATTCTGCTGCTCGTTTTTTAAATCTCTTGATTTTTTAAAATGTGACAGCAACAACTCCACCCTGTCCAATTAGTTGATAACTTATTTTTTACCATGGAACAAAACACCCCTATGAAAAGCCATTAGCAATTCATCTTTCTTGATCACTGATGCCTTTAACTAAACTGAACACTTTCTTTTTCCCCACACACTTTCTTCCAGTCTTCTGAAATTTAGTTTCCTCTGTTCTCTCTTCTGCCTTGTTAATCACATCCTTGACTATCTCTTTTAATGGTTTCTCCTCTCACCTTTTCATTAGCAACTCCACTTTTTCCTTACTTATGACCACAGTTCTGTTCTTTCCTATAAACTGAATATATGGCAGCACAATCCTTTTTCAACAGTTCACCTTAAGCCAGTCTTCTAGAAACCCAAGTAGCCTTGCCACTTCAACCATCTGGCATACCACTTGATCACCATTACAACCATTTTGCCAGATAAGCCAGTCACACAGTAGTGTTTCTTGTCAATAAAAGTTAGAAAAGAACAAACAAACAGAGTAGACACCAGCAAGTACCTAAAAAGACTGCTAGCAACTACATCCAATCCACTACAACCAACTGATAGCTATCTTACATAGGACAAGAAGAGGAACATCAGGCCCTCACAACCTCTCGCACACTTTTCAGTGCGCTCTATAAGCCCTTCACCATTCAACACCTCACTGGCAATGAGAAGCCTGCTTTGGTCCAAATTACAGAACCCCAGTTGACCCCATGGAACTAGTATTTTAAATTGTCATAATTCAATACTATACTCATTGTATGAAACCAGAAGACACAGAGACTACAATTCTGAAAGTGGGTGGACTCAGTGCTAGATATTGAGGGTGCAGGCAGAACACCTAGTGGAGGGTGGGGCCACACTAATCATATGTGCCAGGCTGAGAGAAGGGGGTGACAGAGGAATTCTGGGTGACCTGTTTGCGGCCTGTTTAGTGATCAGGCATTTAAGGCTGGTGAAGGAACACGGATAACTGGAAAGAAGGGTGCAGCCTCGCTGCAGGAGTGAAGAGGAAATCAAAATGTATGCAATTCAGTGGCTCACCATGGCTTGAAAAAAATGGTGGTGAGGGGGACTGCACTTAATGGGCACTACCATATGTCTTATTCACATGGGCTGGCCTAATTTATTCTTGTGGGACACTACTCCCTTGCTTGCTCCTGCGGCCATATGGCTGAGGGCAAGCAAAACTCGGGGGCATCTAAACCCCAAGCCTCTGGGCTTGGGCCTGTATGTAGGATGCCCACCATAGTATATGGAAGCATCTGAAGCCCCAGGTAGAAGTGGAGGATGTTTGCCAGTATTAGGGCCACATATGGCTCTTGAAAGACTCATGGATTTGGAATTGACTTGGTTGATTTGACTTGGGACATGAAATATTTTCCTTAAAATAAAAAAGGTAGGTTCTTATCAGCAGCTCAGCCTTTTGGCTAAGATCAAGTGACCATCTGAGAGCCTGATCAATACCTTAAGGGCAGAGAAAGAGACTGGTAGAGTATTGGAATAGCAGGAGTGGAGGAGGAGAACCCAAAGCCCAAAACAATGGCAGTAGTGGCTAAAAACCATGAGGTAGAAAGAGAAATGAGAGGAAATGAAGGTCTGGGGACAGAGGGAGAGTGGATAAAGTTGGAAAAGGGGAGGGAAAGGCAGACAGTGAAGATGAAGGCAGGAGCAATAGCAGAGATAGCAACAGAGGCAGCAGCAAAGAAGGTGAGAGAGACTAGGCCAGAGGGATGACAGAAGCAGAAGAGAGCCAGAGATAGAGCAGGAGCAGCTGGAGAAGGATCGTCGGAAGCACAACGAAACGTCAACCCACTGGGAGTGGCACAGTGAGGAGATATGGAAGACATATCACAGGATCCTAGTCTGGAGTGAAGACTACAGATAAGGGCAACATTAACCAGCAAAGGGTTGTAGAAGGGATTGATGATGAACAGATATGGTTTTGTAGAGAAGGTACTGTTTAAGATATTGAGGGTGCAGGCAGAACACCTCACCACTAAAACTGCTTTCTCCAACTGAAAGACATGGCAGCTGACTTATTTCAACAAAGAAGGGTATGACAAATTTTGGGAGAAATATGCAGAGGAAGGGGGGAGGGAGGAATTTAAAGGGTTAAAGTTTATAGAGGCAGAACAGCCAAGGTAAAGAGTGATTATTGTCAGAAGACTATATGGGGATAGTAGAGGCAGAAGATACAGAAAGGTGTCTAGAAAAATATATGCAAAGAGCTCTGTGGGTAGAGAAAATGGGACAAATATGGTACCTGAACAGGGCGGTGGAGGGCTCAAGTAACTTGAATATTAAATGAGTGAAGCCTAGGTGGCGTGCAGCACTTCCTGTTGGTAGCCCAGACGGGGCCAGATTAGGGTTTTATAATATACCATGGGCAACTGAAGCAATGTAGCAGACATGGGAAGGAAGGGCACCTGGCCATATAGTTCCCTCATAGTGTGTTACAGGTGTGATGAGATGGGGCATAGGGCAGCAGTGTCAGGAGTTCATAAAATGCACTGTTTGTGGGAAGGAGGGACACTTGTACCCTGGGTACCTAACAGCTTTTGCAACTAGAGTCAGACCCCTCCCCCCCCAAAAGGAACCACAAGAACTGGAATGAGAGAGTGTGGAAGAGAAGAGAGGGAGATAGAAATGGTAGAAGAGCCTGCAGGGGGCAGAAGCAGATGGAAGAAAGCGAAATCCTTGTAATAAAAGCTGCACGAGATAGAACTGGGAACAAAATTGTAGGGGAGGAGGAAACAGCAAACAAAGGATCAAAAGACATGCAAAAGTGATTAGGCAGTTTGCAAGACCAACAGGCATGCAAAGTGGAGGTGGGGCAGAGTCAACCACTGACAAGCAGCAGCACAGATGATCCTTAAAGGAACAGGTGCATTCAGTTTAACACAAGCACAATTGTACTGATTTAGCTTCAGTTAATATTAAGAGTGCCTTAGCAAGGAACAGATGGGAACAGGTCAAACCAATGTTAATTCAAGTAAAGGCAGACATAATCTGTCTACAAGAATGTGGTATATTGGGGGAGAGGGATTATAAACATTTTGAGAAGTGGAAATGGGGATTGTCTTGGTGGTCAGGGACAAATAAGAACCAAGTGGCTGGAGTGGCAATACTATTCAAGAATCCAGAAAGCACAGCAGATGGAAGATATTATCAACGAATGATAATATCAGCAGGGGGAGCAGAATTAGAAGTGTTCAATGTATATGCACCAACAGAGCGGGAGAGGAGGAAGGCTCTGCTTAGAAAGCTAGCAGTTCACGTGGGTGGAGGGAGACCATGGATAATAGTGGGGACTTCAATTGCATAAAAGAAGCCAGTGACAGAACAGGGAAAGGAGGAGGCAGAACAGTTTACCCAGTTTGTTAACCAATATAATTAAGGACTCACTAAAAGATGTGTGGACGAAGGAGAAAGTTTTAATTAGAACTGACCCCGGTGAAAAGAAACAATTAAAAATGACTTTTTGTCAAAAGCAAGAGAGATAAAGAAGAAAGAAACCATATGTGTAGCATTTAGTGATCACCAGATGCTGCAGGTGAAACATCTATATGTTCGTTAATGCTCAGTAGTTACTGCGCATTTAATTTAGTATTTGCTTAATGAAGTAAGTGTGTACGATTACTGCACGGTACTGCTGGTGAATGGTTTTTTTGTGTCGTTTACTGCACAGTAGTTTAATAGCACTGCCAAGCAACGCGTTAGCAGAGTTTTTGACCAGCATCCTACTCTACAGTGTTATTAGGCTACTTTGCAGTAGGCATCTCATGTAGACATGCCCACTGATTGTTGGTAAGAGCCCTGTAAGGGGAAGGGGAGTGTAGAAGTTAAATGTGCAATCTGGTAAATGTGTGTTACCAGATAGGGAGATATGTCAAGTGTACAGGAGACAGTATGAGGGACAGAGAACACAGAAGAAATATTTTAAGAGTACCAGAGAATAGTGGATGATGGTGAAGAGGAAGAAGGCTGAAGACCCATGAAAAAAAAAACAGAAGAGCTGAGAGAGCTACAAAGAAAGATGCAGAAGCTGTTAAAGGAAACTACAGAGGAAGATAGATACAAGAAAAACTAGAAGAAACAAGGCAAGAGATAGAAAGCTGGTTTAAAAGAGAGATGAGAAAGAAAATGTTTTTAGCACAAGCACCCTGGGAGGGAGAAAACCAAGAGTGGCCCTGATACTTTTTGGCTCTAGTGAAGATGGTGAAAGGAGAATTAAAAGTGGTCCAAGAAAGTGGTGGTACCTGGGTGGAAAAGCAGGAGGAGATGTCAGAGGCAATGAGAAGATTTTATAAAGAGCTACAGCAAAAGAAGGAAATAGACAGCAATAAGATAAAGGATTTGCTGGAAGAGATGAAGAGAAAGTAGAGGAGGAAGCAAAGATGGAAGAAAAGGTAAGCTAAAAGGAAATGGAGGACTGCTTAAAAACCTTTACATGAGGGACATCACCGGAAGCAGACAGACTACTTACGGAATTTTATGAGAAGTTTTGGGCATGGGTAGGGAGGGATATTATGAACGTTTTTGAGGAAATAGCAGAAATAGGAGAGGCAGGGGAAGATTTTACAAGAGTCATTGTGATCTTATTCGTCAAGAAGGGAGAGAAGGAACTCCTGAAAAACTGGAGACCAAATATACTCCTTAATACAGACTGTAAGTTAATGGCCAAAGCACTAGCTTTGAGGACGAGGAAAAACCTCCAGAAGATAATACATGAAGACGAAGTATGAGTAGAATAGGCATACCAGGTAGAAGGGTGTCTGAAGCAATTAGAGTGATCAGAGATGCACTGTCCCACATCCAAGAGAGGAAAACAAACAGTTATAGCAAACCTAGTTTTAGAAAAAGCATATGATAGAGTGGATCATGATTACATATTCAAAGTGCTAGGAAAAATGGTGTTCCCAGAGAAATTTATTTGTGGATACAGCTACTGTACAGAGAAACAGTCAAGTCCAAATAAATGAGCATCTAAGCAGGGCCTTTAGAATCCCTACAGGGGGCACCCTACAGGGGTGAGGCAAGGGTGCCCCCTGTTGTCACTACTATTTGTGAGTGGTATGGAGCTGTTAGGACAACGGGGTACACCGATAGAGATTTTGGGGGCTAATACCGACAGCTGATTTTTAAGGAGGCATATCGGCAGATACCAATCCAATTTTTGATACTGCATGGATTGCTGTGTGCAGCTGATAGGTCTGTTGTGGTGGAGGGGAGGGGGGAGGGAAGGGGTGTGGTGGGGCAGTAAGTTTGTTGTTCCATCACAACAAACTTACCAGCTGCACGGAGCTCTCCAAGCTGCTGGGATGTGCTCCTTCCTGCCTATGTGCTGTGCTGTAGCTGTGCACATGCATGGGCCATTTATTGCCCCCATTAGGCTAATTTTCAACGCAGACAACTTTCTTTGTATTGGTGTCGATCCGATATCAGACCGATGTATTGGTGCACCTCTACAAAGAATAAGAAAAGACAAGGTCATAGGTGGAGTAAAGATAGTGGGAGGCTAGGAGAGGTAAAATCCGTACTATACATGGATTATAAAAATGTAGGAGAGATAGACTTTTGATCGAAAGGGTGCCAAAGCATACATCAGATTATGGAGAAGTGATTGGGGCTAAACTAAATAGGTCGAAAATCATTACAATGGAAGTGGGGAACTGGAGGGATTTGGAGAAGCTAGGCATTCAAATAAGAGATTGAAATTAGACAGCAAGAGATCTTGATGGATGCCAAGGAAAAACATGGGAAAAGGTGATGACAAGGATACGGCAAATGCTTTGGTTATGATCCAGAAGGACGTGGTCCTTCACTGGAAAAGTGGCAGTAGTTAAGGCTGTGCTAAATTGGCTGTGTTAAATTCATCATAAATTGATGAATGTGGTAAGGGAGAGAGACAGGACAGCACCAGTGGGAAACTTCACAAAAGGACAAGTGAAGAAGTTGTGCAGAGCAGTAGCTGCTAGAAGAGGAACATGCTGACCTAGTGTGGATGGTTGTAAGAAATATCTTGCCAGTGATAGGTCTAACACAGATGGGGCTTGATGACCTAATCTAGTGGCCCAAGGGAGAGGTGTAGGGAGGGAGAAACAGTGGGATGTGTCTTGGGAGTATACATATGCCAAGGGGGTGCAGGAAAGGTCTGCTGCATTTCTGAGCGTCACCAAAAGAAATCTGTTGTTTGCATGGGAGATGGTACTCTACGGACTCATAGTAAAGGGACCAAAGGAAGTGTTATTAAAGACTTTATTAGCATGTTTTAAAACTAGTTTATGGAAAGTAAGAAACCTTAATTTTTTTAAGCAGTTGGCTTTCACTGAAAGAGAGTACCTGAAGTTGGGGCTGCATGAACTGAGATACTACATTGATCAGGACAAGGAAGAGACTGGAGAAGAGGTAAAGAAGTAGTGGAGGAAAAAGGACTGGACATGCTTATTTTACTAAACCAACAGAGAGGACTGATGGGAGGGGCAGAAAGTTTCAGGTTTACTGAAGTAATTGTTTTTCATGGGTTTCTGTATGAACAAAGAGAGTTCCTTAAGAGGTTCTTGAGTGGGAAGTTGATGTATGTTGGTTAAGGGTTTAACATATATGTATTTGAATGTTTCTGGATATGCATTTGTTCTTTATGATACAAAATTTTGGTAAAACAAGGATGCTCAAAATGCGAAGCTTTTTAAGTATAGGGTGATAAGTGTGTTTTTCATAAAATTTATTTTAAAAAAGGGTTCCAAGCTCAATGTGGGCCATGTGTTTTATAGTCATGCTCAGTGTTGGCTACACTTAATCAACTTCATAATTAGGGATCTTTAATCTCACTCTTTTTGCTGTGTGCCCCACCCCACCACTGAGTGGCTGAGAGACAAAACTGTGGCATTAATTACCTTCCAGCCACTCAGTGGGGGAGGTGGGGTGTGAACAGCAAAAAAAGTGAGATTAAAGGCTCTGCTAAATTCCTCTACAATTTATGTAAGTCCCTATTCATAGTTGGTTTCCATTACTGAGCCCATGTTGCTTTTGGCAATAGTTCAATGATAGAAAATATCTTTAGTGAGATTTCCTTGTATGTGATTACAAGACAAGAGGCTTTTTTCCCCATTCCCCCCAACTGGGGAGAAAAAAACCTCCTCTTGTATTCAAGTAAATATGGTATTCATGGAGAGTGAAGCTTCACATAGTGAAATCTCAAACTTTACAAAAAAAATATCCTCCATAATAAGGAACAATATGGGCACAGCACCCCACTATCTGTGAGTTTCCCATTTATACAGAATTTTACCCTAAGATCCCTATCTTGATATTCAAACCCTTAATGTGAGTGGCACCTCTTAAGGGTTTATTTTCACTGCACAGTTTAACTGATCTTGAACCCCCCCTTCCCGTCGTAACAGAGTCTAGGGCTCCCTGTTCCTTCCTTCCCAGTCAGGGAGCTCTGCAGACTAGGTAGGGCACAGCAGTTGCAGGTTGCTGGGGCAACAGGGCAAATGAGGCAATTAGTAGGCACCTGCAGGCAGCCTGCTGATGGGAAGTAGGCAGGGCCCTGGAAGCATATAAGTTTGAGGCTTGGGCTGGCAAGGTAGTCTAGCTCTGCCAGCTGCAGGGTTAGGAGCTCCTTGCCCAGGGATGATAGACTGCCTGCTTTGCTGCCTGCAGGAACACTGAGGTTCAGGGAGCTCACAAGGAGGCCAGGCTGGGAGATACACCAGTGCAAGGGGTGAAGGAAGATTTGCCTTCCTAAAGGGGCTGAGGGCTGCTTCTGCTGTTGTTTGTGTTTCTGTTATAGCCCAGGGGATTACAGTTTATGATACTGTTCATACTGGCAGTTTAGGTTGGGATGATAGGGGTGGTATACAGAGGTTCCATGGGGCACATAATTGCCTTGAGCCCTGCCAGGGGAAGGTGCAAGGCTTGAGCTGCTGTTGAGCTCAGAGAAGGGCAGAGTGAAAGGCTGCAGAGCCAGACAGGGGCCAGGGACCTGGCACTCGAAAAAGGGCGACCAGACAGGACCAGGCACCTGGTGCTCGAGGGGGTGACCAGACAGGGGCTGGGGGTCCAGCACCCAAGAGGGCACAGCCACACAAGGGCCTGGGACCTGGCAGACAGGTGCCGGGGGCTTGGTGGCCAGAAGGAATAAATCAGAGCTAGTGCCTCAAAGCCAGGTCTGACAGTGGGCCCAGGCTAGCAGGTTTAGTTAGAATAAAGTGATGAAGGCCAATGAAGCTGAAGCTTGACAGGAGAACAATGATAGTGTGACATCCGCAAGGCTTGGGGCATGGTGTAGGGGAGGATCTGGAGCCATGAAATGAGCCCCTAAGGCTTGATGCACCCTGCAATGGCACAGTTATAGAATGAGGCCCAGCTGGGGCCAGGGAACCCTAGTGGGGGTTCAGTTGAAACGGGGCCACATGAAGGCCCATGGGCAACCTTCCTATTAATATCATTATTATACCATCAAGGCGTGGCAGGAGAGAAGGGAAGGTGCCCTAGGGGCGGAGCAGGGCATGGTTGCAGAGCCACCAGGGGGCATCACGGCCACCCCAGGACTCCAATGCGCTACACAAGCCTTTTCTCTATCTTTGGTATCTCAGCTGTCTAGTATATCTTATGTTGATAAGTAGCTCTTCCGTGCAGAAAGCATAACTTACGTAGGTTGGTAATGCATACTGTAAATTTATTGTACTTTATAAATTTCTTATTATAATAACAAGATTCATATCCATGTGTCCAATACATAATTCAGAAAAAAAAAGCTGCAAAGTAGGCATCTCCTGAAAGTGATAGAGAAAAAATAATGCTCAGACAGCAAGAGAAGCACAGAAAACTTGGACTGAGAGATGAGTAGGAAGATGTATATGTATTACAGACCTAACTAGACTGGTATTTATACTAGAGCTGGTTGAGATGTCCCAGGTATCATCATCATCATCATTATTATTATTAATTGTTGTTGCTGTTGAAAACAGAATTTCTCAGTGGTACGTACATTCCAGTTTTGATAGGGCAACTTTCTTAGGTTCAAGTTGGAATTTCTGATGACAGAGACCCACACACTTCCACATAACATAACCAATAGCCCTATGCAAGTGCAAGCCTGAAGTTATTGTTCTTGTTTCTCGCATCCCAAACGAGCGTGGCAAACCCAACACTGGCTATTCCAAGGTTGAGCTCTCTGGCTTCTGTTGCTGGACCACTCTCACATGCCTTGTTTGACTCAGTCAGTATTCAATTATGTATATAATGAACAGTTTCCAGCAGGAGAGAATACTTAACAGCCTGCTGTTTATGGCACTTACTTGGGACCTGAAGGGTCCTGAAGACTCTTCCCCATACCCCAAGGAAAAGCCTTGATGATTGTGCTGTGGCTATTCTGAGTTGTGTGTGTCTCACTTGTATTTCATGAAAAACCTTGAAATAACTTGGTTTTGCCTTGATGAGAAAGGGAAAAGCTTTTGGAAATATAAAAACCTGCTGGATGGAAGCACAGTTTCACACTTAGCACTGATTTCTAATAAACCATTTTACACCAGTCTGGCAGCAAAAACAGCATGAAGTGGGCATAAATTATGCTGACACCCATATTAGAGGTAATGTACATTACTACAGCAATACAGAAGTGGTTTAGTGCAAGTGAAAGAGAGAATCTGTACCATTCAGTTAATATTTACATAACGTACATCCATATAAATTAGCAAATTTGTGCAACTTTTCTGTGCTTTTTAAAAATGTTTTCCTTCAGTCTAACTGTTCTTTAATAAGTAATAATCTTTCTCCCTCCCCTTTTGGCCATCATCTTTTTTCTTAGTCTCTTTCTCTTTGTTCCTCCATTTCCACTTTTAATTTTTCTCTGTCCTCTTATTAGTCTCCCTTTTCACCCAATTTCTGTCCCTTTTTCCTACCAACTCTAAGCAGCAGTAGTAAACCTACTGAAACATGAAGGAAATATTTTCTGTGCCAAAGAGACCTCTGGTAATCCATGATCCTTAAAACCAATGTCAGTAAGGCAAATGTACTTGGAAAACAAAATAAAAACACAATGTTTTGAGAAAGGAGGTACATTTTCTCTCTTAGCCTAAAATAAAGATAAGGCTGGCACTTCCTGTCTCTTTTTTTGTCTTTCATCTTCTCCCCCTGCATTTAGATGCCTCAGGCTGATAGCAACAGAACCAACTTGGCACAGACGCATCTGTCCATGGCCTCTGAGTGAGACTAATGGAGGCATAGATTCCACAAACAATTCACACTTTAGCATCTCTGGATGACAGCGTTTTCTTCTTTGATGATGTCTATATGAAATTATGTATAGTAGTAAACCTAAAATAATATTTTAAAACAAAATAAATGAGCCACAACAAAAGAAAGGGGTTGCTTAACAGCTCACTAAGCAATTATATATATTATCCTTACATAAGGATAGAAGATTTACACTTTACCCCGGTTAAACCGGATACAGTCTTCTTTCAGATTAAAGTGTGTACTTGGGGTGGGGAAGCACAGAAGAGACATCTTACATGTCTAAAAACACCTTTGGATTCTGACACTATTCTGTTAGTATCATTCCTTGTTGCTGAGTCCAAAGAGAGTCTCCCCATTATCACCAGCTATCATAACTCTCCACCCAAAACAAAAGGCACAAAACCCATTTCAAAATTACTTTTCTCCAGTTCCCCACACAGCAACACATCCCAAGGCTTTGCTCCATTTCTTATGTAGACAAAAATCTTCAAATCACGATGAACGGCTCTCTCTCAAATGCCTAATGACCTAGCTTTGATACTGGCTGTTGCTGTGTACATCTGGTCTCTATTTGTACTGAATACCAAAGGAATTTGGATGTGCCCTTTTACTGAAATGTCTTTTCCTGAAACAAATCATTGCCTGACTCATCTTGCTAAGAAATATATATTACTGACAGATACCAAGGCCCTTCATCGCAGCAGCTCTTCTCCCAAGTTGAGGAGCTGTCCTGAATACTATACTGCCCTATTTGTTTGGTATATTTATATTGTCCTATACATAATGGAGATTAGCCAGAGTATAAGTATAGAACAGCATGCACTTCATGATTTACCTCTGAGACTTGTAAAAGCAGACTTTTAAAATGAGATGTAGAAAAACAAACAAAAAACACATTTTAAAAAATTCATGTCCGTATTCCTAGCCGATACATTCTGGTTTCCAGTCTCAGTTCATCTTAAGGGAAATAATGAAAACTGTTAAGAATACAATTTATAAGGAGAGTCATGAGAAAACAAGGTAAGCAAAATTTATCTGAAAACAAATTATGACAGAATTGCTAAAGAGGTTTCCAGAGCTCTAGAGATACCAGGCTTTACTCAGAATTATTTAATAAAACAACCGTAACAGCCCTTTGCTCTCAGAGACCCTGCTCGTCCCTGGATCTCAGTGTGCTTTATAAACATTAATTAATTAAGCTTCAAAATGCTCCTGTAAGATACAGTACGTAAGCATTATTACACCTATTAAACACATATAAACCAGAATTACGATGTTTAATTATACACAGAGATGTTCTTTTTAAATTGATTTCCTTCTATAAAAGATGCTGATTGTCTATTGCTTTTCAAACACAATTTTATGGGTCCAATTTTTTAATAGGCAGAGTTCCACTGCACCTGCATTTGCACATGCAATTACCCACTTAATATGAAAAAGCGGGTAATATTGTACACAAATGCCTAATGAAACCCACAAAGGCCAAACCAAAACTGATGCTGAAGTGTAGGCACTGACATGCTGAACAGACCACAGGTCCAGCTGTGCCTTTTTCTGATAGTGGCCAATCCCAAAGAATTTAGAGGCAAGTGAAGAAAAAAAAAAAATGCTAGGATAACTTGTTCCAAGGAACATTTCCTCCTAACCAACAGGTACCTACAGGGGTGCACATGAATAGAAGCATAGGGCTTCTGTCTCCCCATTTTCAAATATTTATTATTACAATTCTTTCATTGTGGATGCTTTCATTCTACATATGTATGTACTATCCTTTTTTCCAATTCTTATTTCAGTCCTGGCCTCAACAGCACCTTGCAGCAATGAGTACCGGAGCAAATTATGTATTGTAGCAATCCATGTTTTCTCCCTATTTTCAGCTTGCTCCCTTTCAATCCCAGTCTACATTTGTAGCTTATATTTTCCCATAACTCCAGAAGAACATGTTGTTTATAGTCAGAGGTATAGTAGGGCAGGTCTCCAGCTGGGGCAGTGGCTAATGCATGGGACAGCATCGGTTCCCGCCATGTCAAATGCAGCGGTGTGGTCTGCAACCACAGCAATTGCTACTTTTGCAACTTGCCACAAAAGTCGTACCTGGGGCTGCTAGCCCAGTTGTTGCCCCTCAGTTACACTACTGTTTATAGTGGTTACACAAGAGTAGTTATGCATCAACCTGAATTTAAAGATTAAATTATGAATAGACTATGAATCTGAATTACCACAGAACTCAATGGATCTGTTCTGAAATATTCATCATACAAGGTCATGCTGCAGCTGGAGTACTGCATCCAGTTCTGGGCGCTGCACTTCAGGAGGGATGTGGACAGCACTGAGAGGGTCCAGAGGAGGGCCACTCACATGATCAGGGGGCAGCAGGTCGGACCCTGTGAGGAGAGGCTACGGGACCTGAACCTGCTCAGCCTTTGTTCCTCCAAGCCCCTCCCCGAGTAACAAGGAATAACGGCCATAAGTTGCTAAAGAGTATGTTTAGACAAGACATCCAAAGGCACTACGTCACAGTTAGGGTGGCTAGGATCTGGAACCAACTTCCAAGGGAAGTGGTGCTGGCTCCTACCCTGGGGGTCTTTAAGAGGAGGCTCTATGTTTACCTGGTTGGGGTCATTTGAGCCCAGTTTTCTCTTCTGCATACGGCAGGGGGTCAGACTAGAAGAACTAAAAGGTCCCTTCTGACCCTACATCTATAAATCTATAATGTTATCCTATTTTGTTCTGTTTTGGTCCAAAAACTCATGTGACTGTATCAGACTGCTTGTGTCAGTTATTAATGAAAGATAACTTAATTTTCCTCTTCGTGTGCTAAGAAATGCAACTAACTTTATGAAAGAGCATTTTACTTGCTACCTAAGATTCTGGTTTTCACTCTCAGTTAAAATAGCAACAGTGGAAACTGAACTGTTGTTTCCAGGCTGCAGCAGGAACTAGGCACTTGAATCATACCATACCAACTTTTCAAAACCTTACATTGACAAGGCAGAAATAATTCAATTCTAAATAATTTAATGTCTTTTTCTTTCTCAGACAAGAAATAGCATTTTCAAGAAATGGTTCATTTTTCCTCCCTATTGACTGAAAGACTGTAATATGTAGTTGAAAATAGATACTTTTTGCTGGTACTCTGCATTAGCTGAATCACCAATTAGGGGGTATTGTCTTCAGTTCATCTTTTCCCACCAGGTTTTCAATTTATAATACAGAAAAACTTTCCCAAAAGAAACTTGGACCACATCACCAGTTAAACTGGCTGCTGATACTATCACTCTTCTGATAACAGAGCCTGCTTTCAGAAATTAAAGACACTGCCTTCAGCTACCTTGCCATGTATAGGTGAATACACTGTGCTCCCCTTAGTGCTAAAATAATAAGTGTCTTACTTCTATTTTGCATGGGACAAGAACTAAACTTTAGTACCTCTAGGTTGATGTAGGCATTCCTTCAGTGGCTGAGACTTCTGTACTACTGAATGAATATGTTAGTCAGGATGTTGAGACATTAAATGTTCATGCAGCCTAAAGTGGCCTTAAACCACATAGAGATGTAATACAGCCCTAAATCAGTATAATCCAAGGCAAATTTATACTGAAATGTATCAGGGTTAAATCTGTATTGTACAGAATATATCAATGCAGGTTTTGACTCTATCTTTTTTCCAGTTTAGGTTGCTTTCATATCCCATCCTCCCAAGTGATGGCTGTTCTGGCCTCCTCTCTAACTTCAACTATTCTAAAATCATGGGCCATACATGTAACCCAGCCTTTTATAATTCAGATGCAAAGGCACATGGCTGCCATTTTGAACTGGGCCATCATTCTTCACAATTCAATCCACCCACTCCCCCACAATCAACCCACATGCCCAGCTAACCCAAGAATACATCCGGTGCCACTATCCGCTCTGCCAATTTGGTTCAAGGGAAAGTCTGTACTCAGCAGTCCCTTAAAAACCAAACCAAACCAAACCAAAACAGAAACACTGCAACCAAGCTGGTCTCCAACACGAGAGAAATATAAAGGCTACCCAGAGCCACCCAAGACAAGTCAACCCCAGACAACAGCATACGGACAAAGCCAAAGACCTCCTGGCTATTGGAAAGTCTGAGGAAACACAGAGTGACCATCTTCTTCATGGCTGTGTACAATTCCTGAGTTACACCAGATCCTCACAGATTGAAATAATTTGCCATGTATGGATAGCATCTGGCTTTTGCCTGTTTCCAAACAGCTCTTGCCACTTGCTTCTCCAGACTCAAAGAATTTGCATGTTGGTAGCCTGGGCCTCCATAACTCTGGGTCAGCTCCATGCAGATCTCTAGGAAACTGGTCTTTGGCATACTGAAGTTCTCACACCTACTGCTAATCATTGTGTCTGGTATGGCACATACTTCCATTAGTCTGCACTTTTCTTCCACCTCCAGGACTGGCAGTAAAGTTCCTGGGGATAGTTCCAAAGCAGTCACCTGTTTAGAGGATGGCACCTGGTCCCATATGCACCATATGAGAGCTTTATGCACTAGGCTGCAGGGTCAAGCTCAAGAAAATCTAGTACAGCTGGATAATCAGTTTGGCAAGAGGAGACTGCGAACGCAGTGCCATGCCTCAGCAGCACGAGCATTCAATACTTGGAGGAGCTGGAGGCAGTAGATATTCATCCCATACCTCTACGCTGAGAGAAATGGCAACAACAATCTCAGTGTGATACTTCTGCCTGGCTTGTTACTAGCAGAAGTAAGAGCTTGATACTTCCTAGTGCCTCAGGCCAAATTTCCAAGAAGACAGAGTCATTTCTATCCCAGAAGGCACTATGGAAGCACAGCTGCAAGGGAGACTGCAATTCTAGCTGCTCTTGTGAAAGTGAAGCTGTCATATTTGGGTGATGTTTGTTCCTGTTCTGGTACAATTTTAAACTGGTATGCACTTTAAACCACCTAGAATAAGAATGAACCTGTCCAAATCACTGGAATGTAAGATTATTCAAAATCCCATGGTAAAGAGTCAGAAATTGCATGATTTGGTATATAAAATAAACCATAGCACCAAAGAGACAAAAATTAACTCCAAGAGAGGGTATGGATAGCAAAGTTCAAAATTTGTGAGATTAGATAATTATACCAAAAGATAAGCCAACATTATTCATGATGATTTCAGCTTAGATAAGAAATTTGTTTGAGATGGATTTGTTTGAGATTCACCCTGCACAAATTTTAGATGCATTTTATTCCAAGAAAAAGTGAACAACCAAAGTTAACAAGAGGTACAGGTCTCAAGTTCTATAAGATATGCATTGCCAAATTTGAAAAATAATGTAATTTTATTCTGATATTAAAGAAGGAACAGATATATTCAATGATTCAAAGGAAATATTTTTCTTTGCCTAGACTTATACACTTGTGCTCCATTTCAAACCCGTACAGTTCTACTGACTCAGACCTTTGCATGGGTGATAGAGTAGAACTGAATACATTTGTGCTTGAATATACACCCAGCAACTACGAAAAGAAGCAATAACACTACATTCACTTTTCATAAAACTTGTTCCTAGTCATCAAGATATAGACATGCTGCCATCTTTTCTCTTTCTTGCCTCGCATGAAAAGACCATTAGGGTTACAAAAACACTCCAAACCTGCTAAGAAAAGAACAGGCTGCTCAGCTCCCTTTTGTATAAGTTACAAAATCTAGGTATAATTTTTATACTACTTTAATCATTCCCTGCATTCATTTTATTTCAAAACATCTGCTCAAAAATCACTGCAGAGGAGAAAAGCACAAGAAACTTAGATATTTTTAGGGACCTTCATCCACTTGACATTATGCAATGGCAGGGTGTTAACCCAAAACGTGAAAAATAGTGTTATCTTCCTCTCCCATACACAAATGAAATGATCTTTATTGAAATCAAGGATGAAATATTTTATAGATTCAGATTTAATTCATGGGAGAACAGCTCAAGAAATTAAATAAATAGGATCTTGAACTTTTGATTGTTCTAAAATGGTCCAGTATGCAAAAGAATGATCAATTATATAAGACTGCTACAATTCCATTCAGTTCATTCATTCATTCCTCTCCAATTATTGTGCTGTCTTTTATTAGTGATGCAAGTGTCTTTCCCTTGTTTCTTACTTATGTCAACAGAAATGTTAAATAGCAATACAAAAATCAGAGTTAAAACAGTTGCAGTAAGAATTGTGAACCCTTATGGTACTACCAGCTGCTTGAATTTCTTTGGCACAACAAAAAGTCACTACAATATTTAGAACAACATCAAACGAATAAATAGTAAACTGCAGTTTCACCTTTTATTCTAGCTGGTGCTACATACTCTGAAGATATTTACAGAATTTCTTACATATTTTTTCAACCCTAAAGCTGGCTCATAAGAAATATACCACCCTAACAGCAATATGCCTAAGTCTTGAGTGTTAATACACCCAGTTATTCCCATACTTCCCATTCAAACACCTCCTTGTAGGCCAATAGAAATTAAGTATCTCTGAAGAGATGCATAGTGAAATTCAAGGACCTTAAATTGTTTTAACTTATTCTTATTTAACTTCTCTTATAGCTCATGATTTTAGTCTCCCTTATATTTGGCACATCCCTCCTCAAGCAAGACAGGGGATTTGGTGCAAATTTTCTGCAAGGGAAATAGTGATCATATTGAGCCAATTTTAATTTTGACAGAATCACCAGGAAGTCTTCCTGTTAGTCTACAGAATAACCTTCCAAGTAAAATAGTGAAAACCCTACCTGGAATATATCAAGCTACTTTATTTACCTGATTCCAAGATGACTTAGAATTTAAGTCTCCCCCTCCCCCAAATTAGATTCTATACATGGAAAATTATAAATCTATTAGTGGAAGGTTGTCTTAAATTTGTGCCTCCCACCCCACTACTGAGGTGGCGGAAACAGCAGCAAGGGGTGAGAAGGCAGGCCCCTACCCCTTGCTCCCCCCTCTGTTCTCCACTATGTGCCCCCCTGTCGTCTGTGGCTCTGTGCCTGTGTGTGCACCTCACCCCCTTGCCCTCTCACTCCTTGCCTCCCCCACCCCTACTCTCCCCTGCAGCTCCCCCAGTTCAGCTAGGGAGAAGTGGTGGTGGCAGCTCCCAGCTGGGCTGGGTCATAGCAGGAGCAGAAGATAAATGGAAAGGAGGGAGCTGAATGGAGGGGGAACAGGAATTAGGGGGGCAGGAAGCAGGGGATGGGGAAGGCAGGGAAGCTGGCACAGGGGGCAGATGGCGGGGGGGGAGGGGCATGCTGCAGGTTTCCCTCCCCCTGAGGTCTCCGTGCTCCCCCTGGCCACACGCCTCGCTCCCAGCCAAAAGAGCTATTCCAATCCATGGCAGGCAGTGACAACTCTGGCTTCAACCCAAACCTGAGGCCAAAGCCAGACCTGAGCCACCAGTTGCCTTGGGCCAGCACTTGAATCCAAGACCAGGCTTCCTTCCCCACACTGATTGGTGGTAAAAAACATGTCTTAGATTTGAGTAAAAATGCAGTGTTTTGGTCAAAACACCATGGAGAAGATTTTCCACAGCTAATGGAGTACTGCAGTTTAAGGAGCTACCTCAGATAATATTTTATAGAGCACAATATTGCACTGGCAAGAGAAAAGTCAGAAACAGAGGTGCACCAATGCATTGGATCGGCACTGATAGAAAGAAAATTGATTGTATCGGGAATCAGCCTGATGTGGCCATTAATTTAGCTGATAAATGTCCATGCATGCATGCACCCACAGCACAGCATGCAGGCAGTGAGGAGCACAGATCGGCAGCTTGGAGAGCTGCGTGAAGCTGGTAAGTCTGTTGTTTTGGAAGGGGAAGTGGGGCAAATCAATACCCCCTGTGATGAAGGAGGAAGTGGGGCAGGTGCTGCCCAGCCAGGATGAAGCCACAGCTCGTCTAGGAGTGTGGGATGGCAGCTCCTGCCACTGCCAGCACCTTGGGAAGGCTTGGCGGGGGTGTGCCCCTGGATCTGCACGGGGAGGGGGCAGGGAGGCTGAAGCTGCGGGCTGGGGCCAGGGCTGCGCCAGGTTCTTTGCGGTGCGTGGGAAGGCTTTGGCTGGGGCTGTACTTAAGGCGGACAGCAGCGGTGCTGGGAGCAAGGCTACAATGCAATTTGGGGTGGCTGCAGCCCCATCCCCACCAGCTCCTTCCCAGTGCTGCCACCACCCTCCTTGAGTGCAGTCTGCCTAGCCCCTGCCAGGAAGAGCCCGGAGCCGCCCTGGCTCCAGCCGACAGCTGCAGCCTGCCCTGCCACGCACATATGCGGAAGGCACATGCCCTCCTGAGGTTTACGCAGTGGCAGGAATCACCTCCACCCCCGCACTCCCAGACAAGCTGCGGCTCCATCATGTCCCCTGCCCTGCCCCAGCCCCACTGCAGGGGCCTTGATCTGTCCCCCGTCACGCTCGTTCCCTCCCCTTCCACCACAACAGACTTACCAGCAGCATGTAGCTATATCGGAAATCAGATTGGTATTGGCTATCAGTATTGGCCCTCAAAATCTCTATTGGTGCATCCCTAGTTAGAAGTGTTGGGTCTTTCAAGATGCACCAGGGAAACAGTAATGCCACTGTGTGGAGTACTAGTGAAAGTGGTGAATATAGTTTTGGGCACTCATGTTCAAAAAAGATAAATTCACTCTGGAACAAGTGCAGAGAAGGGTATTAGGATGACTGGGAATGAAGAATCTGTCTTTTAACAAGAGATTAAAAAGAGCTTGGCTTGTTTAATGTAAGAAAATGAAAGCTGAGAAGGTAAATGTCTGTTCTCTACAAATACATACATGGAGGAAAAAGTGGAATTTAAGATATAGGACAATGGTGGCACAAACAAAAATACATATACACTGGCCATGGAGAAATTTAAGCTGGAAACTAAGATGAGTTGTAATCATTAGAGGAGAAAGGTTCTGGACTCCTAACAAGGTAGTGGAGTCTAATGCCTGAACCAGGTTCATGATGGAAGCTTGGTCAGTTTATGAATAGGGTTATGCAACATGCTTCTTTGTGATGGCAGGGGACTGGCCTGAATGATCCTAAAAGTCCTGGCAGTCCTCCTCTCCCATCTCTCATATCTAGAATTCTGAGAACTAACACCCCAAATGAAATCACTGCAGGTACACACTTTCAGAGGAGAAGGCAGGCAAGTTTCTTTGGTCAGATGTGGTATCTTTTATTATACCAACTGAGTAGTTGGAAAGAAGTTCTTTGTAAGCTTTTGGGCATAAGCACCCTTCTTCAGGCATGGGGCATCTCTGCTGTTCTGATCCTTGGAGATCTCAGAACAGCAGAGCCACCCTATGCCTGAAGAAGGCTGCTTATGCCCGAAAGCTTGCAAATAACTTTTTCCAACTACTCAGTTGGTATAATAAAAGATACCACATCTAACCAAAGAAGCTTGCCTGCCTATGTCCTTAGACCAACACGGCTACAGCCAAACACCTCACTTTCAGAGGCAGTCACTTCACCTCTTGGTTAGTCCACTTAAAAGCAAGGTACTATTACACTGGCAAGCAAAGACGAAAATCATCCCAAATTTACAAGACTTGAGTTACTTAAGGGTTTGAGACAAATTTTATTCTGTTACATCTACACAACCTCATTAAGTTCAGTGGGGGTGCACAGGTGTAAGATAGCAAACATTTGCTTTGAAGGCAGCGTATGATTTGTTTTTAAATCTCGTTACATATATATTTAAAATAATAAGCAAACACAACAGATATACAACCAATTACACAGTCCTGCTTTATTTTTATTCCAGATGAAAATGGAAAGGTAGGCTTGTTCGTAGGACATGGGGTTGGGAGTTAGGATTCCCAGGTTCGTCACAAAGAAGAACCTGGGTGTTTTGACCACACACAAGACAATCTCTTTGTGCCTCAGTTTCCTCAAGGCAGAATGAGCATACCGTATTTTTCTCATCACACTGTTGTTGCCAGATTAACATGAATATTAACATTTGTAAAATACTTATACAGATTGCTGGATGATGGCAGGTGCTATGTAAATGCAATAAATTATTTCCTTATTTTCTTCCACTTCCTCCTCTGCAGAGACACAGTAAGGAGGGAACTTGTCATTCTCCCTTTTATTAGTGAATGCAGCTGGGAGCTGAATATACTAGTAACTCCAACTGACTGATTTGCTAGTGTTTATGCAAGTCGGCAGCAAGGATCACTAAATCAGAGCATAAACAAATCTTAGGCTAAATGCGCATATGAAAACCTAGCACACAATAAAAACTGCATGTTCCTGCAATTAGTATTCAGTGGGTAAAGATCCCAATTTTTATTTCCCAGTTTAATTTCCAAATAATGTCAGTGGTAACACATAACAGCAGACTGCACAGGGAAAAAAATACTGAAATGGTTATTTTCCCCAAATTTAGAAACCATCTGTTTTGAAGTTTTGTTTGGCTAAGCAAATTACAGGATTCACAGACCATCGAAGTACTTAAATACACACAAAAACCCTTTTCTCTGTCTCCAAAGAAGAATGTCTTTAGATGAGTTGTTTTGCATAACGTCCAATTTATCCCTTTTCAATTCACTCTGGCATCTGCGTTGCTGGCCTTGGTGTGACAATAGTATCAGGGGCGCTCAAAAGGTTAATGCACACACTAGACTGGCAGTACTTTGATGTGTAAGCAAACAGGACTACCATTTCACTTGCTTCTGAGAGGTCAACAAAACAGAACCTAATACCACAAAAGCAGCATGTACGAGGTATGCAGGCAAGTTTTCTTTTCTGTTCTACAATGTTACAGTTACAGTGAGAAGCAAGTTTCAGGCCTGCAGAGAAACTGATGTAGTAGTATA
Source organism: Crocodylus porosus (assembly GCF_001723895.1). Lineage (NCBI taxonomy): Eukaryota > Metazoa > Chordata > Crocodylia > Crocodylidae > Crocodylus > Crocodylus porosus. The sequence continues at coordinate 93,246,541 of NW_017728886.1, forward strand.
CTAGAAAGCAAAAGTTGCTAGTAATTTGGGGAATTTTCTTTGGTAATATTCTGATTATTAAAATCTTCCAGTGAATAGTTCATTCAAAATGAAAAGTTACCTTGTAATTTATTTGTATACAGTTATTTTTGTCCTGCTCAAAACAGAGTCAATGTTCAATGTACAGTGATTATTAAGGCAGAAGGCAGGGCAGTGTGGCACCTTGAATACTAGCTCATTCAAAATGAACCCAAAAATGCATAAGCTTTTCATAGGCGACTAATCCATTCATAGCATCTGATAAAATAGGCTATCATGAAAGTTTCTGATTTTGTAAATGAGCTATTTTATAAGGTGTCACACTGCTCTGCCTGCTACCCCTCTCTGCTCAGTGATTATTCAACACTTTGGCAAATGGCAGGTAGTGAATTAAACAGAAAGATCTTTATTACATGAATGATCCTTATTACATGAACCCCATCATCAAAACTGCCCTTTTCAAGAATGTCACGCTTATCTTTGTATTCCATCAACTTATACTTACTGAACCATAGTTGGTGTTGCCTAAATGCTTCTTATAATAGAGAATATATTATAATAAAGCTCTAAACATTTCTTATACATCTCACCATTCATTATGCCTTAATTTCCAAGAAGGAGCATAGAACAGTGGAGTTAGGAAGGGAAGCAGCATAAAACAACCTACCGAAGTCATGGTGGAAGTGCACTGCACGGAGCCTCCTTTAATTTTGCTCGTTTTGCCATGTGCACCGTGCCCCCCCACCTCGATTGGCCAAGGGCCCCTAATGGCCCCACTACTTGGTGCTGATTGGCTGAGGGGCCCCAATGGCCCCACCACTTGCTGCTGATTGGCCAGGATGCAAAAACCACAGCATATTTAAGACTAGTTTTTGCCTCTCAGCCGATTTGGGAGGGATGGGGGAGGTGGCAGCAAAACAAGCAAGATTAAAGGAGCCATTGCACAGTGCACTTCTGGCACGATTTCAGTAGGTCCCTAAACATGACAGATCAGAAGACAGATGGGGAAGCTGGTTTCCCTTCTTTCTTCACCCTTTGAGGCAAGGATTTCTTAGGGTGGTATTTTTATTGGACCAACTATGTAGTTGGGATAAAGTTAGACCAGCTTTCAAATGCAAGACATTCTTTGTCAGGTCTTACTCTTTGAATAACCTCCCCCAGGATATACAATTAACTGAAATTCTGCTGAGCTCCAATTCCCCAAGAGTATTGTCAAACCCCTTTCTGCCAATCCTACTGCCTCACTTCTCTTGCATCCAATGCCTGAGACTTCAAGTTGCTCAGTACCAAATTTACTGACATCGGTGGAGACAACTAATCATTTATTCAAGGACTATCCCAGTGTATATCCCACAGCTATAATGCAGACCCTAATGCTGTTTAAAAGTTATGGTTTGAATTCAAAATGTGGTACATCAGCCTGTTGCCTACAGGCTCCATCCTTGCTGGGAAAGAAACTGTTTACAACAGTATATAATGATAAACATATAAAGCCATCATCAATCATTCATCAGTTACAATTACCATTTGCATCCATTTATCTAATCACAGTCTGCAGTAACTGTCATATTTAAGCAGTTCAAAACCACTTTAAACTGCTTTAGACTCTTCTAAGCTGTTTCAAACATTTCGGGAACCTATTAGAACTGGTTTAGACCAGTTTTAAGCAGTTCAAAACCACTTTAAACTGCTTTAGACTCTTCTAAGCTGTTTCAAACATTTCGGGAACCTATTAGAACTGGTTTAGACCAGTTTTAAGCAGTTCAAAACCACTTTAAAGATGGAAACGTTGAGGATAACTGCAACATAATTATCTTAACATTATGTAGCACTCTGTTAACTCATATTTCTGTCCCTTTTCAGGTTTAATGTAAATTAAATAAAAAAGGAGTTATTATATACCTACAACCTCACTCACCTCTGCACTTGCTGTGCTGCTGCTGCTGCTATCTACCCGATAAACTGCAGAGCAGTGTGATAAATTGCATTTAACATGCAGCTTTGATAATCTAAGACACTCAGACCACTAATTCATCTTTGTTGGCACTATTAATCCTCCAGATTTCCATGCTGCATCTAACACCCAGCATTTAGAAAAAAAATGAAGACAACCTGCCATAAAAATACTTCTCAGCTTTCTTAGAACGTAGAACTCACCCTCAACCCTTCTGATTCAACCTCCCGTCCCAACTTCAGTGGTGTAACATGCCGGATGCACAATACCAAATTCTGGCAAGTGAAATCGTCAAGGTCTGCCATCTTGGAATCCTGAAACGCTAAAACAGGAGCACAGGAAAAGGAGGGAGGGCTTATTTTCTGGGGACTGACTTTTTTTTGCTAGCTTGTAAAAGGGCTTCTTGCTCTATCAAGTAAATAGCATAAGTGAGATGGTGCCATTTACATCTTTTCAAAATAAGTGGGCTCGGGGTGATATTTAGCCTTCTGTATCAAACCCTGGTATCCACATTTGTGTGAGGAACTTCACTAGGATTTGTAGGGATGAAAACTGACTACCCAAAGAATTGCTGACCATGCTGTACTGTTTCCCTACTCTACACTACTACTGCATGCGCTACGGACTAGAAATGCAACTACTAACTCATCCTTATTTTTCACTTACTGCAACTCTGAATAGCAATAGGAGAACTCTGTTTATAAACCTGGCTCTCTATTAAGAGAACTAGTTACCAAGATGCATCAGTTACAACTGGCAGACAAGGCTCTTTAGGTAAACCTGATACCTTTCATTCCAACTCAAATAGTTGGAAACATTTTTCTTTGCAAGCTTTCAGGTACAAATAACCTTCGTCAGGCTCTGCTGTTGGACTGTGATCTTCCTGGATGGAATTAATAGTAAAGAAGCCAGAGTCTGGTATTACAACTAGCATTTATGGCACATCAACACAGACAAGTTTTCTGTGCCACTTACAAGCTCTTCTCTGCCTTTTCCCCTCCTCTCACCCCGCCATTCCCTCCATATCCCATTAGGGTTGCTGTAATATCCTTACACAAACAAGACCTGAATAATCCATGTCTTAAACTAAGAAGACACTTGTGTGAGTCCTTCATCTGTAGACAATCAAATACTTCATTAAAACTGGTAGGTATGCTAATCAGCTTCCATTCAGACTAAACAGTAAGAGCAGTTAAACTCCTATTACAAAGTGATAGCTGAAAGTAGTAGAAGCTGCCATCCAAGGCCTTAGAAAGAATTAATCTAGGGAGAATAAGAGGAGTCTGCCTTTTTTGTAGGGAAAATACCGTCATCTTGCACAGAAAACTGAAACAAGCATACAGTACTCAGTACACTAAAATGAATATTGGACTTTTGTTCTAATTCACTGCAATATTTGTTCTAATTCATTGCAAATACATTTGTTCTAATTCAGTGTATTATCTTTGTGTGCACTGAAAAACACTTCATCAATATATTCTAATTTGGCATTTACTGGCTCTAGGTACGTGTGAGATACTTTTCTGGCTCTGCAGGTACAATACATATAGTGACCACAACAGTCATAAGCACTGTGACAAAAATGACAGAGATGATACGAAGAACTCACAGACTGCACAGCCTATTCTGTAGATGGCACTGCATGTTAAACAATGATTTCTTCTTGCTGACTACTCTACGACTACTGTGAGAAATGTATTAAATACAGCTTTTAACACAATCTGAAATGCACTATTACTTAAAATTAGGGACCATTCCATAGTAGCAACCTTTAAACATAACTCTGGACAACATTTCTGATTTGTAGTGTGTTTTTTTATCACGGTTAATTAGCCAGTTATTAATTGACACTGCTTAAAGGCCAGCCAGGAGTGGGAAGCCATTAGCTTATGTAATGCACAAACACAGAGAAGATGGTTTTGGCCAGAAAGAGCTTAAATTTTCAAACATGACAAGGGTAAAGCAAGCCTTATAAAGTACAAGCACAGCAAACAATGTATGGCATCAAATACATTAGGGTGCCTGTAGATATGTGCGATGCCTGCCCTGATGCATTGTAATTACAGTGCGTTGGAGCAGGCTTGGTTAATCGAATCTGCTGGAGCATGCTAATTACGCTCACATTTAACATGCAACTTTGATAACGCACGCTCCAGCAACCTCAGCATCTTGTATATTCAGCGTCCCCATGCTTCAAAATGGTTGCAGGGGCACTTTAACTAAAACTTGTCGAATGAGCTTTAAGATGTCCCTGCCGCCATTTTGAAGCACAGGATGCTGAATACAGGAGACACTGTGGGTACTTTAATTACTACAGCTCCCAAGAGCTGCTTTAATTAAAGTGCCCTCCCTGCAGTCCCCAGAGGACATGTGAAGACAACCTTAGATTCCTAACACTGGAACACTTGTGGGTAATATTTCCTTCCTTAACCAGCAGGTGGTGCTTCCTAACTATTGAGAATTTATTTAAGATCATTTACATTTATAGCAAACTAAGTATTTCATAAACAAGTACTCCCATTGGCCTTTGTGACCAGCAGGAAAGTCTTGTGCATCACCGAGTTAGTAGTATAAGACAGAAAATAGTAGCAAGAAACAGCTGGGAAATTGGGAGCAAAGAAGCAGCTGATTTTCCTATAGACATAGACATTAGGGCTGCAAGGGACCTTGGAAGATCATTGAGTCCAGCCCCCTGCCCCAGGGGCAGGAAGTCAGCTGGAGTCAAAGTATCCCAGCAAGGATGAGTTGGATGTGGCAGGTGCTGCCTGCACCCGCTCAGCTATAGGTTGATATAGTTTTTTAAGGCAACTTTAATGGGGGGGAGGGGTGTTATACTTCTAATATTAGTTCAAAGGACACGTAACATCTGGCACTCCTTTCCCAGGAAAAACTGTCAGTGAAGTCAATGTCATCTCTGCCTAAGTAAGAGGTATAAGAATAGGACTTACAGGAAAGGTCTCAAAACCATACATGCGGGAGCAAAGGAAGCCTTAAGTATGATAAGAGTATTCTACAATTGTATTAATTTAAATAGTTAATACACAGGGTATCAGTAGATGGCACCAAAGAATATGTAGCATATTTGTTAAGTCTTGAAGAACCAAAGAAACTTCTGATTTTGCACTACCAATAACTTCTTCCAGCAACTCTATCCATCTGCTTGTAACAAAACAAGGAGGAAAGCAGACTTCACAAGAATTGCTGTTCTCTTGTGTTTTTGAAGTTAGGTCTTGGCAGACCTTTTGGCATTGCATATGGTACTATTATGATAAACTGACATTTCATTTTAATTGCCATTATAAATACCATTTTACTTTTATTAGTTTAGCATAATCAAGACTGACCATGTATTTCTGCAGCAGCTAGTTTGTGCTGAGGTTACCATTTCATAGAGTCTGTACAATTTATGGTGAGAACATTTTTGCAGCTGTTCTGTCCCTTCCATAGTGAGTACATTTTACTCTGCAGACTGTTCTTTGGATGGCACCTAGAGATCAAAACCTAGTTAAAAGTTTTATCATCAAATATGAAAATAACTATCTTGGTCATTTTTAGGTCAAAGGAGTATGAAAATTGAACATTAGATAAAGCCATTTCAAATTTACTGTGAGTCATGCTTTATTTCAGGAGTGCTAAATTCTCTTACAACTCTGCCAGCTGGGATTTCAGCTACTGTATTTTCTTGATTCTACGGAGAGATTTCCCTCCACAATTCAACGGGGTGGTGGGGAAAGAGAGGAAATCAAGCCCTGTCTTTGAATCAAGTATGACTTACCTGAAATCAGATGCGGAGGGGATGGCAAGGTAAGTGAAAGTGAGGACACAGCGTGGCCAGGCATTCAGCACATGGCCAAGCTGCGGAGGGTGACCGGGCTTGTGCAAGCCAGGCACCCTCCTCTCAGTGTTCAGGGTTCCTGGCCAGCCAGCTCTGGATCAGTCTGAGCTGTTGCCAAGACATGTGAGTTGCTTGAGCATCTGCTGACCAGAAACCCTGCACGCAGCTCAAAACGACCCAGCAGAAGGTGGCCACGAACTGTTCCTGCAGCATGTGGGGTTTCTGGCCAGTGGGTGCTAAGTTCCTCTGAACTGCTGCTCCAGTAGTGGATGCTGGAACAACTCTGCCCACAACAAGGGACCTGGCCAGGCTGCCAGTATGTGCTGAGTTGCTTTTGCACCTGCCACTTGAGCCGCAGCTCAGAGCAACTCAGCACATGCTGGCCAGGAACCTGTATGCTGTTGGGACACTGCCTGGCTGGCACATGCTGGGTCATTTCCAGGTACATGCAAGAAGCCTGGCAAGTACATGCTGAGTTACTTTGGCACCCACCAGCCAGGCAGCAGCTGCAAGTGACCTGAGTGCCTGCCTGCCAGACACCCAGCACACTGTCGGGAAGGGCTAGAAGCACCCCACAAAGGCTGGCCAGCCAGATACCCTGCATGATGCAGGGAGGGACCTGACTGTAGTGACAAGGGACACGGCACATGGTGAGGGACCCAATGCACAGCAAGGCCCTGGGCAGCAGTAGGGAGGGATCCAGCATGCCATGAGACTCCTAGCAGTGGCAGAAAGGATTCAGTACATGGCAAGCTCCCAGCAGTGGTGGTGAGGGACCTAGCAGCAGCAGTGAGGGACCTGGCACACACATGCCAATGAGGTATCCAGCATGCAATGAGGAACCCAACAGAGGTGATGTGGGACCCAGTATGCATATGCCAATGAGGGATCCAGCCCACAATGAGGAATCCAGCATGTGCCTGCCAATGAGGGAGCTAGCAAACAGTGAGGCTCCAGGCAGTGGTGGTAGGGAAACAAATGTATGAGGAGGCACTCAGTGGTGTAGCAAATGACTGCAAAGCACCCAGTGGCTGAGACAAATGGCAGGGGAGCACTTGGCAGGGGAGCAGTGAAAGTAGCAGATTACAGGGGCTGATCACCACTGACTGGCCAAAGTTAAAAATCATAGGAACCCATGGTAAAGTCTATAGGGTGAGCAGCGGCAGGGAAACCATACCAGACCAGGCAGAAAAAAAGAGGAAGTAGCAGTCAAAATGTGAGAATACCTTAAAATGAAGGTTGTACATTATGGTAAAAAACAGTAATTGTGAGGCAGGAAGGAAGTATGTTATTGAAGCAAATGTGTGTCAATGGAGACAAATAAAAGGAAAACTTGAGAATGCTAAATCCACATGGAAATCATTCAGAGGTCCAAGACAAAGTTGCTTTCCTGAAACTGATAAGCAAGATCTCAAGTATGTTCAAGAAAAGAGAAAGGAGGGAATGCTAATCACCTGCTTTGGCTCATGGCATTAGAAACAGCGAAGCAATTAAACATTCCTGTCAAAAATTTGAAGTAGTGGGTGTTGTAGTTGAATGATGTGGTATCGTGGCTTAGCCCTGAGATGAAGAATTTCAATTACAAAAAAGTTACCCTCAGACTTCATTGAAAAACTTGCTGAATTCCAGTGATACATTATTGGGCTGTGCAAAACTCAAGATCACCTGCTGGGCCAGACAGGTAATGCTGATGAGACCTTAGTCTATTTTGACATGCTGAGCAATATCACCATGCATAGGAAAGGCTCAAAATCCAAAATTATGAAAAATACAGGACATGAAAAGCCACGGATCATAGTGATGTTAGCAGTGCTGGCAGATGGGAGAAAATGTGATTTTGAAACTCGAAACTGCCAAAAGAAAAGTTGCAACCAGAAATACTGGTTAGGTGTCATGAACAAGGATGGATGTCAAGTGAACTGAGGAATGACTGGTTAGATGGGTGGAAATGGAGTCGTGGGGCACTCCTAAAGAAAACAGGAATGTTAGTGTTAGATTCATTCAAAGGGCATTTGCCACCAGATGTATGGCCTTAGTACTCAGACTCTTGTCAGGGAACCATGCACATGGGAAGATGAGGGAGAAGATGCAAAAAATGGAGAGAGTGAAGAGTGAGGATGCACGTGAAAGTGACCAGTCCTAAACTGTAGGATCTAAGAAAGGAGTAGCACTCACCAGGTTCTAAACAGAAATATTTAGATTAAGTAAATATTTGAATTGAATTGATTTACTGCGGTTGCTATCGTTTTTGTCAGTAGGTCTGTTAAGGGTTGGAAGAGCATTTGTCCACTGAGCCTACCAAGGTGTGGTCACATTTTTGTTCTGAAGTTCAAAAGCAAAATCAGGAGGAACTCATGTAAATCAACAAAACAAAAAGGTCAAGATTTAAAGTTTCGTCTGCCACCAGCAGAGGGAGCTTTAGAGCAGTAGAGGGAAGAGCTATTCAGTTGGACTGCTCTAAATTCAAGCTAATACTAACGCTGTTTACCACTTTGAGGGCATGTCTACACGTTGCTATGGCAACATCGTTACTGCACCATATGCATGGTGCATGGTTATTTTTAGCAGTTGCTTCACCATAGTGGCGCACTATACCAGGGGAGTGTATCTCTATGGTGACGTAGTTGCTGGTCACACGTAAAAAGGCATTTGCTTGTGGAGAGACACTACGTTGCCATAGTGCATTGCTACGGTGACGTAGTGGTGTATATGGTGTGCAAGACGACAATTTTAGGTCATTCTTGAGGTTATACTCTGTGCCCCCTGAAGTCCTGCACAATATGACTTAAAGTAACCCCTCACACAAATTCAACATTATTTACTGAGCCATCACACTAAAGTCAATGGGACCATACATTTCATTTATCTCATAAAATTGGACACAATAGTCTTTTGGCAGAATCAAGACATCAGTCTTATAAGGCGGTGGTTTTCAACCTTTTTCCTACCAGGGCCCATTTGCAAAGATCCATGGCCTATCCTGACCCACACCCCTCCACTCCTGCCGGTGCCCAATCCCCAGTCCCCTTCCCCCTGGGCCACGCTGGTGTTCCTCACTCCTGACCTGCAGCCTGCTACCCTCCCCAGCCATGCCAGAGGGGTCCCCAGCTGCCCTCATCCTGCTCAGGTCATAGTACAGTGGCTGTGGTGGCTCTGGATCATGTAGGTGGCAGTGGAGTGAGTTGGGCCCTTGCACGGGCTGGAGGGAGAAGAGGCCTGTGGCACCCCCACCTGCCCTGGGCTGGGGCTGCTGTGCCATGCTAGGAAGCCTGAATATAGTCCCTCCTGCCCCCCCCAGCAGCGTCTTCCAGCCACCCTGCCCCTGTGAGCACAGGCACTGGCCCTAGTGCCACCAGCCCAGCCCAACCAGCCCAGCCCAGCCATGCAGCATTTCCCTGTCCCTGTCTCCTGCTGGAAGGGACAGGTGCTTTCCCATCACTCTCTGCCCTGCCACAGCTCGCAACCCCTTGAAACACTGCTGCAACCCACTTTTGGGATGCAACCCATGTGTTGAGAAATGTTGTTCTAAAGCAGGCTTGTCCAACACGTGGCCCACCAAGCCACTTTATTTGGCCCACGGTGGCACCGCCGCGGCGGACCATGGAGCTGCTGTGGCAGAGCGCAGAGCCGCTGCCACGGAGCGGCCACCGAGCGCGGAGCTGTGGTCAGGCGAGGCGGGCAGGGACGGCTCGCGGGCCCCAGCAGGCAGCGAAGGGAGAGGAGTTGCTTACCCCCACGGGGCCAGGCTCATCAGTGAGCTGGGTCCTGCCGCCACTGCCCCAGCTGCGCCCGATTAGTCGAGCTGAGGACAGCGTGCAGCTTCTTCTCTGGCTCCGCCCCTTGCCCCTGGCTGTGGCCAGGGGAGCTGCAGCATGGCCCGCGCCCTGCCCGCATGCGTGGTGGACAGAGGCACGAGGTAACTTCCTGTGCGGCGCTGGGGCACCTCGGGGCTGGGCCAGGCCGGGGCTGCAGGGCGCGTGGTTGCTGGAGCAGGGCTGGGCGGGAGGCAGGAGGAGCCCGGCCCAGAGGTGTTCTACGTACAGCTGCCTCCTTGGTGGTTCAGGTTCTGCTAAATGTAGCCTGCATGGCTGAGGATGCGGTTCTGCATGCCGCTGCAGCAGCCTGTGCAGTGAAGGGGTCCTAGGGCCCCACAGCATGAAGCCTGTGCAACACATGCTGGTATCATTTGGGGCCCACAGCCTCACCAAATCTGAACAGCCCTGGACTAGCTTATCCTTGAGATCCTTTACTAACTTGATCATGGTCACTGTGGTTAAACAAACAGAAATTGTAGGCATATACTGCAGAGACGTGGAAGAGGTCTCAAGGATAAGCTAGTCCAGGGCTCTTCAGATTTAGTCCAGGGCCCCAGATGACACCAGCATGTGTTGCACAGGCTGCACACTATGGGGGTGGGCCCCTAGGACCCCCTCACTGCACGGGCTGTTCCAGCAGCATGCAGACCCCCATCCTTAGCCATGCAGGCTACATTTGCAGGACATGGACCACTCCTCTCCTCCCACACAACAGGACTTCCCCCCTTGCACAGCAGTGGGAGAGGTGGCTGCCCAGGCCCATGCCCTATATACTTAACTGCTTGCAGACCCCACGTAGACTGTGGGCGACATCTTGGCCCCTTGTGGGCCACATGTGGCCTGCAGTTAGTCAGCTGGGCAGCCCTAATCTAGTTCAACCCCCTGCCCAGAAAAATGATGTCCTGTTCCTAAGCCATACCAAACATACATACTTTCTGAAAACCACAACTTTGCTAGGCACATTTCCAGACCCATTTCATTGTCACGTCCTGTAATTTCATTGGTGTCAAAAGTCAGGTGACAACACTTCCTGATGTGATACCACTTCCTGTGAGGTCTTTGAATATGACTTGCTGGCCCCCTAGGTGATAAAAAGTTCGTGATCCGGCCCCACATTCAAAAAGGTTGGACACCCCTGTTCTAAAGGATACAGAGAGAGGCTAACAAGTAGTAGTGTTGGATCCAACACTACTGAAGTTGGTGGAAAATTTGCCCATTTCCATTAAAAAAGGCAAGCCATCAAACATCTATGAGCATCCATAAAACATCAAATATCTATAAAATACAAATATATATCAATAAAATACAAAATATTTCTGAACTATATCTATTATGTAGAATATAAGGTGATGTGTTATGCTTGCAACGGATTTATTGGAATGAACTTGGGGCAGACTGCAGTTATACAACTCCTAATTATATAGGTCATCCTAAACTCAGGCTGTTAAAACCTTTTTAATAATGCACCATCTCATGTACTCTGTATATGTCACATCCATTACATGGAATTAACAAATAACTGCTGTGCTTGTTGGATAATGAAAGATGAACATGGCTAAATATTATGTATGGAGAGTGGTCAGTTGTTTTTGCCATATAACAAAAATGTTACTATAGCTTTAAATCTATAGAAACATTTTAGGTTTTACAGCTGGATAAGGAAACATAAACAAAAGTACCAATATATGGAACTGATTCAAAATAAACTGTTTCAGCTGCACATCATACTGTCTAGAACATAAAATATATTTATTATTGTTATTAAAGAACCTGATGATTGGAAACCCACCACCAGTTTACAAAACAGTAGATCCAAAATTTTAAATGATCATCAGCCAATTTCTGAGCTGCTGAATGCAGTAAGAAAAACCTAAGGAATATTGACCCATTCACACCTACAAATCAGCTCTTGATTAGAAAATATAACATATTAATAAGTGTTCAATTCAGATTTCTCAGATAAAAGCTTTCTACAATTAACGGGTTGATATTTTTTTTTCCTATAAGAAATCACTGGTTTGTAGAACAAACACAACAGATTTTTTTTTCCGTTTTTTTTAACATGCCATATCATTCCCATCGCTTTTACTTCAAAATGAGAGAACCTTGTTTCTGATGAGTGTTCATGTAGCTGATTAGAAAATTGTCTTACAAACAGAGCCATTAAGTGGTAAGCCAATCAGTACAGATACAGTGCTGTTTGGTGGCAAGAGAATACCTTATAAAGCAATGCCCCATATTTAGGAAACCTCAAATTGTACATTTAGAACTCTTATTGGTAATCAGATTATAAATGCTATGTTCTGATTTGCAGTAGTAGAGAAATATATTTATCATTTACTATATATGCAGAACATACAGAAGATCATGCATTTCCTATATGCCATTTACTCTGTCCATCTAAAGTAGCTACATACTTAAGATGTTCTGCCCGGTTTTAAAACTGTTGCTAGTTTTACCAGTACTTTCTTATGTTACATAAGGGAAATCTCTGTCAAAACAACAGAAACACATGGTAAATATGATCACTATTTATTGATGCATGCTTGTATGTAACGTGTATAAACATCCATATGCCATTATATTAAACACAAAAGCCCATTAAAATAATGGGCAAAATACAACAGTCAAGAACTCAAACATTAAGGAATGCCTGAATGGAGTCTGACTGTATAGTTTCAATTCATGCCCTTTGTGCACGTAAAGAAGGATATAGTCTTTAATTATGTGATCACAGTACCTTTAACACACCCCTTCCTCATTTAGTAAAGCCCACTGGGGGACGGGGGGCTACTGCGACTGCTGGCCCGCTGAGCAACCTTGCAAAGCCAGCAGGCCAAGGCACTTAAGGGAGCCCACCCCTGCCTCAGCCCTGGTACAATCTGCGGGTAAGGCAAGAGTCCCCCAGGGAATACTTGCTTGCCTGTACACAAATGTCAGGGAATAAGCAGGAAGAACTCGTCCTCCTGCTCAATGCAAATAGTTATGATGTCATAGGGATAACGGAGACCTGGTGGGACTCCACCCATGACTGGACCATGGGTATGGATGGCTATACCCTGTACAGGAGAGATCAAGAAGATAAAAGGGGCAGGTAGCTCTCTACATTAAGCAAAGCTATGCATCCCTGCAAGCTGATGTTAGTGACCAAGGTGGATGACTAAAGACCCTCTGGGTTAAAATCCGTGGGGAATACGGCACAGGGGACACACCGGTGGGAGTCTACTACAGACTTCCCACCCAAAGTCAAGAGCTTAACCAGAAGTTCGCCCAGGAACTGGCTGAGGCTGCATGCTCTAGGACCATGGTTGTCATGGATGAATTCAATTACCCAGATCACTCAGCAAAATCCGAGCAGTCGCAAAGCTTCCTATCATGTGTGGATGACCTCTACCTGACTCAAGAAGTCTATGGGCCAACGAGAGGTAAATCGCTGCTCAATCTGGTACTGGCTAC
>NW_017728886.1:93259718-93289863 GCF_001723895.1 Crocodylus porosus
CTATTTAGCCTGGAAAAACACAGGCTCAGGGGTGATCTGATGGCCACCTATAAGTTTAATCAGGGGTGACCACCAGGATCTGGGGGAACGTTTGTTCACCAGAGTGCCTCAAGGGATTAAGAGGTTGAACAGTCATAAACTACTGCAAGACCACTTCAGGCTGGACATAACGAAGAATTTCTTTACTGTCCGAGCCCCCAAGGTCTGGAACAGCCTGCCATCGGGGGTGGTTCAAGCACCTACATCGAACACCTTCAAGAGTAAATTGGATTATCTTGCTGGGATCCTATGACCCCAGCTGACTTCCTGCCCTTCGGGCAGGGGGCTGGACTCAATCTTCCGAGGTCCCTTCTAGCCCTAATGTCTACGAAATCTATGAAACACGATGGATAGTACTTACTCAATTAACAGGTGGCCAATATTTTGCTTTATCCACATTGTTCAATTTGAGGCCCCAAGCCTTATTTTAACAACACATTATTTAAACTCTTTTCTATGTTTCTCATCAGCAGTATCGGACTGCTTCACAAACATTACTCTCTTTGTCTGTTTTCAACAGCACTGCAAGTTCTTGGAGTGTTGCTATCTCCACTTCACAGAGCGGAGGCTAAGGCACAGAGAGATTAAAGTCGAATGTATCCACTATTTTTGGATGCTCAAAATGAGACTTCATGGCCCACAGAATACTTGGCATTGTTATGGTACTTTACATGTTCAGAGCTAAGCTTTCAATAAATTTCAATGCTCAGGCCAAGGGGTCTCAAGTTCAATATTTTGTAAATGAGGAACATGCAATTAGAGATTAACTAAGAACTATCTGAGTTAAGTGACTTGTAAAACATTGCATGTGAACACTGCAGAAAAAGGAAAAATTAACTTCTCCAGGGTAACATTTAACTGGCTAACCACAAGACTATCTTTCCTCTTCCTGTAATACTTTGCCTCATTTACTGTACACATTTCAGTTTCTACAACACAACACAAGGGTCCTACAAACAATTAACCAGACAATCCTCATGAAGCCACAAAGTAGGTGTGGGCCCGCTCCCCGCACCCCCAGATGAGCTGCTCATGGCTCCGTCCACTACTGCGCCCCGGTTGTGCAGGGTCTGCCACTGCTCCACGCCCTACCTGAGCTCCTGCAGCTGCTGGCACTGCCCCGCGCTTGGGTTGTGGGGGATGTCCTCCACATTTGTGCACGGTGGACTGGGCTTTGTGCCCTAAGTCCCACTGCATGTGCTCCCAGGGCCTCCGCCCCTTCCTTCCCCCACTGACTGACCTGCTGGGCTGTAGGGGGGGATGGGGCGGGGTGTGCATGTGCAGTCCAGGATCAACTTCAAAAAGCTCTGGGATCTACCAGTTAATACTGATTGACCGGCTGGTGACCACTGTCATAAATGATAATCATGTCTTTTATAATGCAGTCCTTAATTACAAAGGAGCCAAATTAAGGCTACCCAGGAAACTTATTATTGGAATTTCCTAGTTTTGAAAATCTAGTGATTTCCACCTTAATTTTAGTAATCTTAATTTTAAATATTTCCTAGGATTATTTAAAAGGGACAAACTGAAAAACAAGCACTGTACTGTGTTGTCATGTTGATATCCATAGGTGGTATCAACAGGGATGCAATCTTAAGGTCCTCTGTACACATTTCTGTCATTGGAGATGATAGAGTAATGAACAGCAATAGTATGTTGTTACCTCTATGTAAATCAGGCAATTATTTGGGCTGGAGGGCCCATTAGTGAGTTTGGGTGAGCTGTTGCGGGCCAAGAGGGGGCGGTACTGACCTGGCCTGGCACAGCGAGCGGTAGGTGGTCAATTGATTGCATCTGGCCTGGGCCCATCTGCCCTATGCCCACTGCTAGGGGTGCTGGTCAAGGCAGGCAGGTGGACAATAGTGTTGGGGAGTGGGATGGATGGGTGGACTGGGGCTGGGATCGTGGGGCAGTGACAGTGCAGGGCTGGGACCCAGGGCAGAGCTGCAATCTGCACCCTGCATGTCCCTGCCCATGGAACCGGTGCCTGTCACAGGGATGTGGGGAGCAGATCATGGCTCTGTCCCAGGCTTCAGCCCCATGCTGTTACTGCCTTGTGATTTTGACCCCAGCCCAGGCCACCTACCCTCTCCCAGATACTGCTCCTTGCCTGCTTATGGCCCCATCCCATCACCCAGCTGAGCATGCCGTGCCCACAGGGGTCCTGGGCTGATTTCCATGGAGACCCCACCTGCCCGCCTTTGTCCAGCACCCCTGGTGGCAGGTGCAGGGCGGATGGGCTGGGATGTCTGGACGGGAGACATTTGGCACTTCACAGCTATACATAACAGCAGTGCAACAGAGACTGGAATCTTGGTTCTGGAGGGGAGCATGTCCCTTTCCACATACCTTACCCTGAAGCCCAGTCCCTTCTGCCCATATCCCCTACAGCCCAACTTCATGCCCATCCTCTCTTTCTATTCCACCCTGATTTATCATCTCACTTCACTCACCTTGCATATGCCTTTCCTTCAACTTTTATTTTTCCTCCTCTCCCTCAAATGGTATGTATTTCCAGAAGCAGACAATGACAGCTTATATGTGCGTTAGTGTTTCAAAAATCCATATTTTCTCATTCACAATGAACCAACAGATTTCCCTAGTGGTCTATAATTGGAATGGAGGCAGAAAACAGATCATTCTAAATCACTCCCATTTTAGTCAGAATATAAGAAGGGGTGTTACTGATTGATCTTAAAGGCAAAGACCTTATCTTTCTTCTTGTGTGTATGCGTGTGTTGTACAAAAGCCAAGATAACTAATACTGTTCAGCAGAATTCCACCCCCATTGTGGGGTGAAGGAAAATCCCTCCCTCCCTCTTTTACAGAAATATCTATGGACTGATGACATACACCAGAAGAGAAGATTCCTCTAAGCCATGCTTTTGAGGTGAACTTCTTAATTATACTCTGAATGACCAGAACTCCAGAGTGTCTTTTACTGCTTTATTAACACACATTGGTCCCAAGACGCCACTGTCTGGAAACTCTAGCAACTGGCAGGATGTGGGGAATGGCTACATCAAAATATACAAAATGGAAACCTGAGGGAAGTGGGGGGTGGGGGTAACAGCACAAGAGAGAGAAAGAGGGGGAAAAAAAGAAGTATCCAAAGAATAAATGGCATCTTAACGGTTAGAACAAAGAGCTGATGAGAAAAGAGCGAGTCTTCTTAGCAGCATAGTACTGGCATAAAGAAAGGAATGAGCCATACTGAAAATAAAGAAAATGAAAATTTATATTTGCACATAAAACATCTTTCAATTGCAACTGTACAGAATTCTTGGCTAATACCTAGCTATGTAGACAGGCAAAGTAAACAAAAAAAAGTAAGAGAGGATAACAGTATTAAATGAGTTAATATGAGCTAACAAATCCTGTTTTTAAGGTAGGAAACTTCAACCACAGATGATAGATTTGTCCTGCTTTTGGTCCTTGCCCTTTTATGATCGTAAAGAGAACACCGGGACCTGGCAATAAGTCACCACATGCCTCAGAGATCTTCTTTTGTTTTTGGAAATTGCTCAGCAACTTGACATCTCACATTTATTATGGTTGATTCTAGGCATTTAAATATGAAAACAATTAAAGTATATTTGCAAGGGATATGACAAATGAGCATTTGCACACTGGCCAATTTTTCATTGATTTGCATTCAAGAGCGCTGTTATATTGCAGCTTTGCTTCCACAGTTGTCTAAAAGAGTTGATTTCCCAGTATTCACATGGGCAGGTTGACTGATGAGATTGCCTTTAGTATAAACTCAAGAGTCTTTCCCTTGGACATCGTCTGCTTTCATTTGCTCTGGTGCAGCTATGTAGTAGTTAGGAAGTATTTTGAACTACTTTAGAATTATATTTTGGAATTACTCTAGAACAAAGAAAAGCAGAATTTGATTCTCTGTGTGCATCTACACGTGAAATGAGCCCCCTTGATCCGACCCAGCTCAATGTGCTGCAGAGGGGCTGGCTGGGGCACAAGGGTGCTCGAGTGCGGGGTAGCTGGCAGGCAGCCCCTGCTCTGAAGCACCCTCGTGTCCCAGCCAGCATCTACACGTGCACTGCTGCACAGTAAAGAACTTCACTGCAGGATAGTATTTGCTTTTACAAGTACTAATCTGAAGTGGAGTTAGCTTCTTGTGGCCTAATAGGACCACACATGTAGATACTGAGACCTTACTGAGGACCTTATTAGGCAGCTCTGCTGTAAATGGCTTATGTAGATGTGTCCTCTCTCTACTTCTGCATCCAATTCTCTTGCTTGATTATTTATTATTCTTAGCAACTTTTTGTATTCATACTGAAGCAATTTTATTACATTTAATTGCTTAATGCATCTACAAGAAAGGATGCAGTCAGTATCAGAAATAGGACTGGAGCTGGACAGTTCTTTGTACCATCTCTTAAGTTCATACCACTAGACCAGATTTAGACCCCTAAGCTAGATTCAGACCACTGGGCTCCTTGTGGGCTGGACCAGACCCACCATTCATGGTGGGGAAAGTGGCAGTGGTGGCATGGGTTGTTAATGAAGCTGGCAGTCGTGTCCTCCCCCTCCCCTCCTCTGAAACACTTCTCCAACAGGGTTCTGTACCCTGGATTTTGGCACCAGGCTCTGGCTCTAAATTTCTAGCCCTTCCAGGAGCCCCGCAGGACGTATCTTTGTTGCCCCTGCCCCAGATCAGATTTCTATCTACAAAAAGAAGAGTGAGGAGACAGAGATAAACTCAAGGGAAAGAACCACATTTCACATCGTTACACTGCCCACACCAGTACCTAAAACAATGAGCTTTGTAACAGTGGAAGACAGCATTGTGACCATCACTGCCAAACTACTTCAACCTGGGTTTACTCTAAAGTTATATTCCCAAACTACATCACAGTGACACACTGCTTGGTTAGAGAAGAGTTGGAACCAAATTTCTCCTCCTGAAATCCAGACATTCACTGAAATCTGAGCAAGGCCAGATCTTTCTTTTGACTGGTTGAGCCTCAAACCCTGGTTCAGAGCTTTGGGGGAAGACAGGGTTCAAATGATGCTAGTTGAGCACAACTATACATTTTAAAACTTGGAGCTCCTAAACCCTGAGCTCAAGGTAGTATTAAGTAATGTCCCTGCTGTTGTCCTACTGATTTGCGCTCTCTCAGCATGGGCACTCTTGGAACATCTGCCTTGCATATTCTAGCAGGCCTCCCCTTGTAATAATTGATCAGCCCCCCGTAAAGACAGAGAAGAACATGCTCACAGCAACTGTGGCAGCTATACTGATTCTGTTTTCCTATGCTAAACAGAATGTCAGAAACATAGGAAACCTAGAAAAAAAGACAAACCACTGCCCTGAAACATTTCTACAAATGCATCCCAGTAGAGGAAATGGAAAGACTGCTATTAAAAAAATAAAATAAAATAGAAGGGGACTGGATGGCCTATGACACTTGTAGTTGGTTGTGAAGCCTTTCATTTACTGGTCACTGGTCAAGATACAGCTGAGCCTGGAAGTTCTTCCCTCTACCAGGTGCTGGCAGCAGTAGAAAGAGACTTGATTCCTAATAGACTCTCTCAAAATTACAAACTCTCAGTGAAGAGCTATCAATTACCTAACTGATGTGTAGCTACATTTGTCTTCCCTAAATGGAAGCAGGCACACCAGTTGGGGCAGAGTGGGGAAGCTTGCATTGCTAATGAGCATCCTGCCCCTAATTTGGGATAAACAGCTTATCAGTCTCCATGGGTATTAATTTAACACATTTCCCGAGCAATAAACCCATAAACATAATTGCTTTAAGATTCCCAATCAGAAGCTCAAATGACATCTAAAAATAAACACACTGAGAATTAGTTTCTTCCTCATTCTCCTTTCTCTTTTGAGGTCAAGGTTTCCCTTCAAGACATAACAAAGGACACGTCTTTCCACTATCCCTCTCAGCATATCTGCAGGTCAAACAAGACAAATGAAAAACACACACAACAGAGATAAAAACTATGGAAAAATGTCTGATTGTTTTCTAATGATATAAACATTTCTAGAAAGATTTGGGACTCTCTCTTGCTACTAATGGAGTTAGCAGCAAAACTTCCATTGACTATTACTTCCTCTTTTTCCTGCTACTATAACTGTTTTTTTCTAATGAAACAACAGTAGCTCTCTGTTGGATGGTAACAAGTTTGCAGCACTTTTAACTCCCACTCTGAAAAGACAAATGAAAATTATCTGAAGAACATATATATACGCACACACGCAGAACCATATCCACATACTTGCATGCATAACACAAGTGTTGATACATTTCCATATGATATGAAAGGCCAAATGAATGAAGAGAAGTAGTTAGCTATGTCAGTCTTAAGTCAGGCAGAAGACAGGGTAGAGATGCACTTTATAGACTAACTAAATCAGAGATGCATAATCTTTTGTGACAGTAAACTCACTTTATTAGATGCTGTGAATGAAGTCATAGCTTACTATTTGCTGGTAAAATAAATTTGCATGGAAAAAAGTCTTAATCTTCCATTACCCTGCAGCTAAGTCCCTTTGTCAATAGCAGGACTGAAGCTTTCTTTATTTTTTCCTTAAGCTCCATGAGGGGACCACAGAGGATCTAATGAAGAACAGTAGATAACACTTGCATTATAGGATTTTTTTAAAGCATGAAGCTGTTATCTGCAAGCAGCCAGGTGAATCAAATCAGAGAAAACATTATCTAATTTCTCTACTGTGTATCAGATATTACTGGAGGAAAGATCTATATCCCACTAGGAATGGGAAAAGGATATGTTAATAATGTGATCCTGAATGTGTGCTGTACAACAGCAATGATAACTAAATAGCGTTCTCCTAATCAATTTTCCCATTTCTTCTCCTGATTTGTTGGCTCCTAAGGTGGGAACTAAAATAAGTATATTTTTACTCAGTTCTAATAAATAACTGCTTATACGGTGCGTTTATACATCAATTGATTTCTGTGGTATAATAGGTGTAATCGAGATATCAGCTACACTTGCTTCACTGTTGAAAGGACAGCGTGTAGATATCAGTTGTATTTAAAATTTAGCCACAGAAGGGAGAGGTTCAGTAGCATCCCTTCAACTCCAGCATGGACTCGATCTACGGTATTTATTTATCCTTGTCTTTTCCTATTCAGTGTGTACAATGTCACATGACAGCATCTGTAGGTTAGATGCAGATAACATTTGCTTACCACCGTGATTTGACATATTTTAATTAGCAGTACATGCTTAACCTGCTTTTGTGGTTCAAGGGAAGAATCCTTGTCTGCCACACAGGAGACCTGGGTTCGATTCCTGGATGCAAATATAACTACTGCCATCGAGGCACCGAACATGGTCTGGCCTTTGGATTCTATAGCAGGGATGGAAGATCTGGGTAGCTTCCACTCTTCCATACTCCTGCCAAGGCATACTTGTCAAAGGTCACAGAAGCATAGAAAATTAGGGTTGAAAGTGAACTCAGCAGGTCACCTAGTCCAACCACCTGCTCAAAGCAGGACCATCCCCAAGTACATCATCCCAGCTAAGGCTTTGTCTAGCCAGGTCTTAAAAACCTCCAAGGCTGGAGATTCCACCACCTCTCTGGGTAGCCCATTCCAGTGCTTCATAACCTTCCTGGTGAGAAAGTTTTTCCTAATATCTAATCTAAACTTCCCTTGCTGCAACTTTAGACCATTGCTCCTTGTTCTGTCATCTGCTACCACTGAGAACAGTGGTTTGTAACCACCCTTCACGTAGTTAAAGGCTGCTATCAAATCCCCTTTCAGTCTTCTCTTCTGCAAATTAAATAAGCTCAGTTCCCCCAGCCTCTCCTCACAAGTCACATGCCCCAGCCTCCTCACCATTTTGCCTGCTCTTTGCTGAACTCTGTTCAATTTGTCAACAGCCTCTCTGTAGTAGGGGGCTCAAAACTGGACACAGTACTCCAGGTCTGGGCTCACCAGTGCAGAATAGATGGGGTTACATAATTATTTCTGCCGGCAACACTTGTATGCAGTATGCCCAGTGTGCAGTTAGCCTTCTTGGCAACAAGGACACACTGTTGACTCATACTCAGCTTATTGTCCACTGTAACCCCCAGATTGTTTTCTGCAGAGGTGCTGCCTAGCCAGTCAGTTCCCAAGTTGTAGCAGTGCACAGGATTTTTCCGTCCTAAATGCAGGAATTTGCACTTGTTGAACCTCATGAGATTTCTTTTGGCCAAATCTTCCTATTTGTCTAGGTCTCTCCCTGAATCCTAGCCTACCCTCCAGGGAATCTACTATAACTACTGCTCCTTCTAGCTTGATGTCATCCACAAACTTGCTGAGGGTGCACTCCATCCCACCTTCCAGATTGTTAATGAGGATATTGAACAAAATACTGAAGGACTGATCCCTGGGGCACTCTGCTCCATAGTGGCTGCCATCTAGACCTCGAGCCATTGTTCACTACACAGTGAGCCTGACAATCCAGCCAGCTTTCTATCCACCTTACAGTTCATTCATCCAACATGTTTTTCCTTTGTTTGCTTGCAAGAATGCTGTGGGAGACTGTATCAAAAGATCTGCTAAAGTCAAGGTATATCATGTCCACTGCTTTCCCTGCATCCAGTGACCTGGTAACTTCTCACACACACACCATGATCCAGAAGAATTGACAACTGCCTACTACTAATATACAGTGTATTAAACCCATACAGAAGGCTCTAAGTCAGCGGTGTGCAAAAGGCAGCCCGCGGCTCAGATGCGGCCCATCGGCCCATTCTATCCAGCTCGCGGGGTCCCTAAAAAAATGTAGAAAATTAATATTTATCTGCCCCTTGCTGCCTGTCATGAGGCCCTTGATGGCTTGCCAAAACTCAGTAAGTGGCCCTCCGCCCAAAATAATTGCCCACCCCTGCTCTAAGTATACTGTGATATGAGAAAGTTGCAATTAAAAAAAGGCTTAAAAGTTTGTAAATGAGTATCTGTATTACTAAATGAGTATCTGTATGCTAGCTACACGTCACAGAATGGATCAGGTTTGCTTTCACAGAGAAATGCTCAGAGCTGTATAGATATAGTATCATGTTTTCCAAATTATTCATTTAAAGGTCTCAAGTGTAATTAAATCTTTCATGGTTCAGAAATTATGTTTTCAACTCAAGCTTTTCAAGTCATTTTCTACTAATTCTTAACAAACGGAGGAAAAGGCCTGTTGAGTCTCATTTAGCTTGAACAATGTCATTTCCTTCAGCATTTCCATAGTCAAGGTTGGCTTACAGCAGAAGTGTTCTATCTACTCAGGTTTGGTGCACGATAGTTGCGGGAGGGGTTTCTTCACTATTCCATGCACAACCAAGCACGCAAACCTTTCTGCCACATACGCAGCCTATCAACAAAAATGCTGACATGCAAGTCACACTTCATAGCAAAGTGATCCTATTCCTTTATGCTCAAAGCAGCACTTTGTCAGGATGCTGCCATTTTTAAAAGAGGTGTAAAAAGCAGAATCCATGAAGACATCGAGTAAAAGCTTGTCACATACCTCCAGCAGTTTTCAACAAAATCGGCATTTGAATTTCAAGCTTGTTTACAACTAGATACATAAAAATATGCTATTGTGACTTATTTAAAGGATGTAACTGTGTTTTATCAGTATGTGCAAAATATTCTCATCCAAAATTTAAACAAGCAATTAAAGGCCAAATTCAGTCACTTCCTTCCACAGGATCAGTTTCAGGCTGTATTGACTTGTAGTCTCAACTAACTTGTAGAATCCCTCGAGAGTCTCAGCCTGCCTTGTGTTTTACACCGCAGGCATGAAGAAGTTGTGGTATAAATAATGGAACTATGCAGTTTGTGAAAAACGTTTATAGTAAGACTGACACAGTAACTCGGGGCAAATGAAATGCAAGGTGAGCTTTATTCAGAAAAGTAACAAAAGAAGCCATCTGTGGCTTTTCCTCTTAAAAAAAGAAAGGAACAAAGGCTAGAGGAACCCAGATGTTGTTGCAATATTAATTTAAACATTACATGTAGGAAGCTCACTTTCATGCCTACTGCCTCCCTGCACAAAGAAATAAGCAACTGAACAAAACAGAGTTTAAAAAAACCCAAACTTTATTTTTACTCCCCTCCCCACAATACAGTGCTCATCATTGTGGTGTTCTGGTGCTACGCTACGCTCAATACAGCAACTGTTGTTGTCAAACTTTAAGTATATAATAGGTTTTCAGGTCAGTGCCAGATATTAGTGGATCTGTTAACTTTTGTTGCCTTAAAAACCTTCTCCACTCCTTTCAAAAGAAAGGCTAGTCAAATAACCTCTCAAATATCCCCATAAAAACTGAACACTTTGGCCACAAGGCCAAGACGAGTTTTATATCCAGATTATTATACACAGGACAAGTCTGACGGGTCCTACCCAATGACTGGTTCAAAGACAAATTCTACAAGGCTAACAGATAATTAATAAACTCTCTCAGTTTAGCATATTTTACACAGCTCATACTACTTTTTTTTTCATGAGAGATTAGAACTTCAGAAGCAGTGGAGAAATCTGCAAAATATACCCTGGGTATGGATGAATGTACCCTTTCCACTTTAACAGGGGAGTGGAAGCTGCCAATTAGGCAAGCATGTCAGCTGTTGTGAACGCAACCGATCTAGACTCTGTATCAGTACTGTAATCCTGGTTTAAGGCTACACCTAACTAGCTAACCCTCTCCCCTTTTATGAGCAGAAACAGAAATCATTTCACAGAAGAGGGTGAAGGCTTAATAGGACCTTCACCACACTGTATCTACCACTGTAAATATATACTTTCAATTATCTTTCAAATTAAAAGACATCATTGCTCCTTCAGTAAGGCACATCCAATCCTCATATGCTAGGTTAATAAAATGAGAGCATCACTGCACCAGCCAGATAACTCTGCATTACTGATTTTTGCTTCTGGAATGTTTCTTTCATTTTTTATTTAATAGTGAAAGTGAAACCCAATTACTCATGAACCATGCTGCTGCTCCCTCCCTTTTCAACTGTACCTGCCCAAATCCTCAGCGGAGCTTGAGGCTATCCAAACCCTGAAGGTGATGTAGGCCATTCAAGACTGCTTTGGTCAAATTTAGCAAGGATTACCATCTTAAAAGAAAGATTTAAAGCAAAAAAAAAAAAAAAAAATGGATAGAAGGTAGGTGGCAGCATCCAGGCTCATTAGGGCTCAGCAGAGTGGCTGGACCTCAGTATCTGCCCAGAAGGCAGAGGAAGGGCCTTCGAGTGTAATCTAGTTTCCTGATGCTGCAGTCTAATCCAGACTGGGGGAAGAGGCAAGAAGAACAAAGGCCTGTT
The DNA here is from genome assembly GCF_001723895.1 of Crocodylus porosus. Lineage (NCBI taxonomy): Eukaryota > Metazoa > Chordata > Crocodylia > Crocodylidae > Crocodylus > Crocodylus porosus. The sequence continues at coordinate 93,271,082 of NW_017728886.1, forward strand.
TTAATGGATCACACTGGAAGGTTACAACCTGATGGCTGGCAGGGTATGTATCATATCCTGTGAGCTACTGCTCTCAAATTTCTCCTTCTCATAGATCTTAACACCTCTTCACCTAAAGAGATTCACTTAATCTTTTAGAGTAAATACACATTGCCTCACTCAATAAATACATATTGCCTAACCTCTATTTTTCTGTCAAAAAAGAAATCCTTGTCTTTTTCTCTTCAAACAAACAGCCCCATTCTGGAGTAAATGCACTTTTCCATTTTAAATAAGGAAAAAAAAAAAGAGATATATTCATCCAGAGTTGACAAATAGACTATAATATGCCAAGCAGTTCAGGGGAAGTGAGGTAGCTTTAATAATCTGTATCACATTATTATTTTTCTGTCATAACTTTATGGCATATAACTGGGAGTTCAGGCACTTGCAACTTCACCTCCCTGAAGAGCAATGTATCAAGACGGTAATGTATCATGACCTCAACAAATGTTCTATTTAAACAGCACTATGATTCCCAAATGGAAAACACATTTCTGCCTGTGATAGTGTCAGCTTAAATATAATTCATGTATTGCCTCTTCTGACTATATTCCTGGGAAAAAATGCTGTTTGGCTAAAATTTAGTATCCTGAACATACTTTCTAACATGCAGGGCTAGATTTTGATATCAGGTAGGTCAGTGTAAATCTGAAGCAATACCAAAAGGAGTTATTCCCGATTTGGAAGGGTGCTACAGAACAGTCAGATGCATTAACAAATAGACATCTTACTTACTGAGATTCCACTTGAGGCCAGTCGTGGTTACGTTGTCACAAGCGTTTCCAATAGGAATGAGGCCACACCATTCACCTTCCAGTCCTGTGTTTACGTGCAGCTTGTGCTTCCCCTATTAAATAAAGCAGGATCTTTTTAGTCTAGTGCTTTTCAGAACTTTGATACCTGGGGCACACTTTCTTTTCTGGAATAAAAAGAGTGGCACACTTCACTCCTACACCCAAAAATGCACGTGTTTGTGTGTTTTCTGAATTTTGCAGCACTCCAATTGAAAATCACTGAGGTAGATCTAAATTCAGGAAAGATGGGGTGGGGGAAAGGGCTTGAGGCTAAAAAGTTGAAAATCACTGATCTAGCTGATGCCACTTAGGGCAGTATGGGAGGAATGGAGGGGATGAGCTGGGCTGCAAAGCATGGTTCCAACAGTGTGCCCAGCTGCAGCACAGTGAGCTGCTGGGAGCATGGGGGAGGGATGGCACAGGCTGCCTGGGGTGGGAGAAAGCAGTAGCTGTGGTAGCAATCCCTAGAGGGGCAGCCACGAGCACTGCTGGAGTAGGTGTGGCAACACAAGGTGCTGGATGGGGGAGAAGAACATTTACCTCCTCCTTAGAATCACAGAAAAGGAGGGTTGGAAGGGACCTCAGGAGGTCATCTAGTCCAACCCCCTGCTCAAAGCAGGACCAGCTCAACGAGATCATCATGGCCAAGGCTTCATCTAACCGAATCTTAAAAACCTCCAAGGATGGCGTTTCCACCACCTCTCTGGCTAAGCTGCTCCAGTGTTTTGCTACCTTCCTTCCTAATAACTAACCTAAACTTTCCTTGCTGCAACTTGAGACAGTTGCTCCTTGTTCTGTCATCTGCCACCACTGAGAAGAGTCTAGCTGCATCCTCTTTAGACCCACCCTTCAGGCAGTTGAAGACTGCTATTAAATTCTGTCTCAGTCTTTGCTTCTGCAGACTAAATAAACCCAGTTCCCTCGGCCTCTCCTCACAAGGCATGTGCCCCAGCTCCCTAACCATGTTCACTGCCCTCTGCTGGATGCTCTCCAATTTGTCCACATCCTTTCTGTAGTGAGGGGTCCAAAACTGGATGTGGCCTCACCAGTGCCAAATACAGGGGAATAATCTATCCTTTCAATCTGCTGGCCACATTCCTACTAAGGCAGCCCAGTATGCCGTTGGCCTTCTTGGCAACAAGGGCACACACTCTTGGCTTACATTCAGCTTATTTTCCACTGTAACCCCCAGGTCCTTTTTTGCAGAGCTGCTGCCTAACCAGTCAGTCCCAGTCCGTACTGGTTGCATGGGATTGTTCTCGCAGCATTTAGTATGGCGTAGGACACCCTTTGGTAATCACTGCGCTAGTATTAACCAAGAACCGGAAGCATTTATAACAAACTTGTAAACTAAATTGGAACATATCTGAATTTGAGAGGGTTGACCTAATTTTCTTCAACTTCAGAAATAATTGGTTTTGGGGTTTCAGGTCACTCCATCACACAGAGACCAGTCATCAACTATAGATTCGCATGCCAACAGTTTCAAAGTGTGGGAATGTTTGGATCTGGCGTTATGGTTTGGTCTCATCTCTAACCTCAGGCAATGTGTACTATGCCAGAGAACATTCAAAGTTTGGTTTTGTTTTCCTCCAAAATGGAGGAGGATTGCTGAGCTACTGAATTTGTCCTTAAAATACTGTACATAAACAGACACCTGTTTAAACAGAGACATGGAACACTCTAAAAGCAACCAAACCTCACCTAATTTAGGGTTCATTAAAATTTTGGTCATGTTTATAAAATGTCATGTACTTTCCATCATGGAAGCACCTGCAGAAAGCACCTATATATGTCTAACAGGACACTTATAAAATCTAAGGATGACATCCTTATTAAAGACATTTAACAGGCAATCCTAAATATTTCTATACTGTGACCAGAATTTACTTAAATACAAATCACTAAAAAGTATAGAAAATTTCCTATTACCTATCATACATTGTAGAATTTTTCTTCTACAAGAGTTTCATAGATTCATAGAGTGTTATGGGCTGGAAGGGACCTTGCAGATCATCTGGTCCAGCCCCCCCACTCCAGGCAGGAAGACAACTGGGGTTAGGTGACCCCAGCAAGGTGACTGTCTAGTCTTCTCTTGAAAACCTCCAGGGTAGGTGACTGCACCACCTCTGGAGGGAGTTTATTCCATAGTCTGGACATCCTGACTGTGAAGAAGTTTGTCCTGGTATTAAGCCTGAAGCAGCCTTCCAGGAGTTTGTATCAGTTGGTCCTGGTCTTCCCCAGGGTTGCCCTAGTGAACAGCTGTTCACCGAGCTCCTGACGCACTCCTCCAATATAGCCGTAAGCCACTATCAAGTCCCCTCTCAACCTTCTCTTCTTTAGGCTAAAGAAGCCCAGGTCCCTCAGCCTTTCCTCCTATGCTTGCCTTGCAAGTCCCTGATCATACAGGTGGCTCTTTTTTGGACCCTCTCAAGTTTTTTCATGTCCTTACTGAAGTACGGCACCCAGAACTGGACACAGTACTCCAGGTACAGTCTCACCAGTGTTGAGTACAGTTGGAGTATCACTTCCTTAGTTTTACATGTAATGCATTGGTTGATGCATGCCAGTATGTTGTTTGCCCTGCTGACCACCACCTCATACTGATGGTTCATATTCATGTGATGGTTGATCATTATCTCTAGGTCCCTTCTGGCCGTGGTGCAAATCAAGCTGTTGCCTCCAAGGCCATATGTGTGCTGAGGGTTGTTTGGCTCCAGGTGGAGCACCTTACACATGGAAGTGTTAAACTTCATTTGGTTCTGGGTAAATCTTTGCTGCATTATGGTTTAGAATGAAAAACTAAAGCTTGTTGTTTCAAATGAAAATCAAGGTGCGTGAAGTCATTGGAAATAAAACTCACAAACAACACAACATGACAAGCGAAACAAGCAGCTCTCATAAATCTAATGCTAACTCATTTTATAGCAGTTAATTTCACATTCTGGAAGAGATACCTGTTAGCAACCATGTGTTTGTAATGATATTTGGCAGTAATACTCTTCAATTAGCTGTCACGGGCCCCAATTTAGCATATTTACTTCAAGTATACATGTGGTTCCAATCAGGTAATTAAGAATGGACACTGAACATTTCTGTGAATGAAAATCAAACAGCCTTTCACAGTACAGTGACATATTTCTGTGATCAACTGGATATAGTAAGCAATTATTTCCTTCAATGCAGCTATAAGGAAACAGCAATTAATTGAAGGAAACTGTGTCAATATTTGTGGAAAATAATTATCAGATTGTTCCTGAATAAGTAATTGGTTCTATATAACAAATCGGGGCTTCATCTACTGAAGAGATGAAATGCTTGGGAGGATATGTTTTTTGGTTTATATCCTCTTGTGAGTGCAGAGTCAAGTTAACTCTCTTAACTCCGGTTTGTGCTAATGGGAGTCGCACACATTTTTGATCTTACAATTCAGCCGTTTTGCCATAGAAAAGGGTTGTTTTTTTTTTTTAAGAGAACCCCTAAACCCAATACATAATTCACTGTTTTTACAAAGACAAAATTCTTCAAAGCAGGAGATCCTGTCTAAAGTGACAGAAAGAGTAGTATGACTCAAGCAATGTCCTCAGCATCAAAAAAACATAACTAAAAAGGAATATGCAAGATATTGCTTCAACTCTTATTTTCTTTTTCCACCCTCACAGTGCAGCCTGCAATACTATGAAGTGACAAGTTTGAAGGCTAAATGAAAGGAAAGTATCTTAGATGCTGAGATGAATTGTTTGAATTATTTGCCATAGTCTGCTGCATGTGCCAAATATTTTATTTAAAAAAAACCCCAAAACACACCCCACCACAAGTCATGCTCTCAGTTAAGGAAAAAAAAAAACCTTGGGAAAGCTGTCAATTAAAAAGAACTGGATTTTTATAGCGTAAGCCTACTAAATTACTTGCAGAGCAACAAAAAGAACAATTTAACATCATCTAGTTTCTCAAAATGCCCCATTTCTCATGGTACTGAGTCTCAGGGACCCATGGGAATCTTGGGTGCTATACACATTCAGGGATTTCCACATGCAGGCCTACTGCCATTTTGGTTGGTTCACAAGGACTTTCACTGAAATCTCACAAAGCTCATCTTCTGTTGACTGTTAACCTTGGGACTCTTGGTGGTGCTGGTGTGTTGCGTGTGTAATGTTTCTATTCTTTTTCCTTTTTGGGGTGACATTCTTGACCTGGTTGAACAATGCCCATGATTCTAATGCTAGGCACTGAACTGGAACCTCTAACGATATTTTACTTATAAAAGAAAATTAGAACTTTAAAAGAAAAGCGTACAGTATTGCTAAGTCTCATGATTTTAGTGTGAGATTGTCGATACTTGAAATCTTAAAAACCTTAGCTTGCAAAGCCCCTGACTGTATGAGAATCTCAACTTTCATTTGTTTAAAGGGCCTTCTAGGTTTGAAGCTGTAGAGAAATGTTTGAAAGCTTGATCTCCAGAGTCTTAAAGCCCAGGAAACAGCAAAAACAAGAAAGAATTTAATTCAAATTAATTATCCTGCAATTTTGAAGCCAATTGCATGAATTTTTCAGATTTGACTTGTGACCAAACACTCATGACCAAAATTATATTGTATAAGGAAGAATTAATTTAAAAAATCATAACATTTTTGATGAGAGATTTTTACTTTTTGTGAAGTCCCCTTAAACAAGTTAACAAATCCATTCATTTCTTTGATAGAAAGATGAAAAAGTCAGTATGTTTTACAGAGAAGCTAGACTGCCACAAGCAAAATAACATCATAGAATCATAGAGAAGCAGGGCTGGAAAGGATTTCCAAAAGTCATCTAGTCCAACTCCCAGCCTAAGGCATGATCTTTCCTATCCAAACTATCCCATACAATCCATAATTTAAACTTAACATAAGACTATCATCAACCCTAACACAACAAGACCTAACACTCCAACCTGCCACAGGTAAAGCAGGTGAACCAAGGCAACCAACGTCCCACTTCTATGAAATGTTGTCAATATAAGCTCAAGAGATCTTGGGTAGAGGGCCACATCCCCCACTGCAGAGGAAGACAAACCCCCTCACCTCCCCAAGTTCATAGCAATTTGAAATATGGCAATTGGTCAGATGCCGAGCAGCGGGGCAAGACCCTCTAGCCAGGAACCTCCCGTTTTGGTCCCACCAGAAGCATTGGCACACCCCACTTAAAATCTACAGCCTTGACAGTAGCCAACACCCAATACCTCTGAGAAGGCTTAAAAACATCTTGACACATATAGCAGAAAGAGAGGAAGGTGGGGGCAGAGGCAACCAGCAAAGAGGGAAAAAAAGCTATAGCAGAACATAGGCATAGCTGCACTTAGATCATCCTGGGCCAGTGGCTGTCCAACCTCTTCCTGCACACCTCCAGTGATGGAGAGTTCACAACTTTGCTAGGCAGCCTATTCCATTGCTTCACTGTTCTAACAATGAAGACGTTTTTCTGGGTATCCAATCTAAGCATACTTCAAACCTTTGGTCCATATACTCTCCCCTCTTCTTGGTAGCCCTTCAAGTACTTGAAGACTTCTATCATGTTTTCTCTTAAATGCCTATTTCCCCATCTGAGCATGCCTAGCTCCTTCAGCCTCTCCTCTGATGACTTGCCTTCCAAGCCCTTGATCATCTTTGTTGCCCACCTCTGGACCCTGTCTAACTTTTCCACATCCTTTTTTAAAAATGTTGAGCCCAGACCTGCACCAAATACTGCAGATGAGGCCTAAATCAGTGCTGAACAGAGGCACTATCACCTCCCATGTCATGTACCTAGTACTTCCATTGATGCATCCCAAAACTACACTTTTCTTTTGTGTGGCTGCATCACGCTGTGAACTCATATCGACTCTGTGGTCTACCAAGACTCCCAAGTCCTTTTCCATAATGCTGTTATCCAGCCAACTGTTACCCATTTTATATTTGTGCTTTTGATTATTCCTTCTGAGATAGCACCTTGTATTTGTCTGCACAGAATTTCATTCTGTTATCTCTAGCCCAGCTTTCCAATCTGTTGAGACGCTTCTGAATTGTGCCAACATCCTCCAATATGTTTGCAATCCTTCCCAGTTTTATGTTATCTGCCAACTTGCTCAGGATGCATAAGTAGTTTTCAAGTTCTCATATACAGATCTTATGAGACAGCCAGAGCTACTCAGTTTAGAAACCCCCCACAGATCATTATCATTTCATACATATAAATACTTATAATTTTTTTTTATTATTATTACTCTGCCTGTCGAGGCACAGTAATGGCTGCCCATTTCAGTGCTCTTTACGACCATGGCTCAAACTTCCATATCTCTTTGGAATCTCTTCCAGATTTCTCTTCACAAACTTGTATTGTATTGTTCCCATAAGCTTTTGCGGGCTCTATTTTTTGGTTGTAAATGAACAATTACATACTGGCAGTTAAAAAAAACAACAACCCCAAAACCTGATCGTGCCTAGTCTTTTTATAAAGCAAAGTTCCAACAGCAAAACCAAAGCTAATTAAATAAATTACTTCCCTTGAAGTTTTTGCCTCTGTAGTATAAAGTTGAAGTACGTTCACATTTTAACGTAAACATCAAATATCACCATGCTTTTAATGTTACTGGTGATAAAATAATGGCAAATAATATGGCTGCATTGATTTTTATCTTATTAAAGCAGTTTTAAAAACCATTGATCAATCTCCAGAATTGATTCTTTTTTTTCATTGTGTGTCTGATGCTGGGAAATAAGATCAATTTCTAAGTTCAGCAATATGAAGAAAATGTCAGAAGATTTTTTTTAAGAGTGTTTCATCTAAACAGGTTAAACTTTCACTCTTGCATCTGATGTTCTTTGTGACATTTTAGTAAGCAAATGCTTAAAAATATAGAGGCCAAAACCAAAAAAATTTTAAGAGCTTTCTTAAGGACCAACAAAGAGAATAGTCTCCTCTCTCATGTCTCCTAACTACTGAAATGGCAAGCTGATGATCAGGAATACTTCTACCAACTCTCTCTACAACAAAGACAACACAAATATATAAAACTTCAGTCATAAAGATGCAAGTCAAACAGTATGTAAACATTATCAAGTCACATATAGTTGGACTTCTGAATTGTTAACAATGCCTCAGTGGCTCTTCGTAAAAGCACAGAAACAAGATCCCTGACCCAAGAAGCTTTCAAAGCAACTAAAATAAATGCAATGCAACTTGCAAATACAGTACAGCATATCTCTGTATTATATAAAGTAGATACATAATGGTCTAAACATAAAAAGATTGAAGAGATGACGCAGAGCCCAACAAAGGTTGAGGAAACACATTTTTAAGACATACAAAGTAAAAAAGTATAGGACTGGGAACATAACTAGTGGAGGACTGTTGAAAGCATAAGGGGTAGACAAGAGAGAGAAAGGGCTATGAAGAAGAGAAAATAAAAGATTAATATAATAAAGAGCTAGGAGTGCTAGAAGGAGTAGGGTATCATGTGACAAAAGCAGGGACGAAGCAAGTGGATGTTATAGAAAGTGCTGAAGGACAAGGAGTGTAAACTCTTAATGCAGAAGGAAAAGAAAACCAATGAAGGAGCCTGAGGACAGAAATAATGTGGCTGGAGTAATGAGAAAAGATTATCATAGCAGTAATATTTCATATAGAATGGAGAGAGGTAGAAAGACAGGGATGGCAGGGTGGAGCAAGTGGTGGCAGCAAAGGCAACCTAATCAACGTATATATGAGTGTTTTATTAGAAAGGATTCTATAGGAGGGACTGATCTTAATATATTAGGGAGATAAAAGCAGAACTTGGCGACAACCTGGATATAGTAGAAAGAATATAGAAATCAGACTTGATAAAGCATGGGGATCTTTTATGCCCAGCAACAGGAAAATAAGAATCTTTGTAGAAAAAGCAGCTCTTTTTGGACAACAGTGAGTTTGTGAAGAGAAATCTTGGAAGGGATCCCAAAGAGATCTGGATGTTTGAGCCATGGCCATACAGAGGACTGTAATGGGCAGTCATTACTCTGCCTCATCAGGACTTTACAATGGAGTCCCACAAGGCTCACTTTCATCCAGCATTCAGCACACACAATAAATTCTCAAGAGCCACTGGGAGGAGGCATAGCCTTCAGTGTCAGCAGTGAGCAGATGACACACCACTCTAAGACCTTCACTTTGAATATCTGCAGAGGCATCATATCTTTCTTAGTGCCTGAGTGGCTGAAACTAAGTCTGTGAAAATGATCATGAAGGTGATGAAATAAGGGAATAATTTTGGGGAAATGGTTGAACCCGTGACATCACCTCCAAATGCATATATTTTGCTCCAGTTGTCAAAGCTATCCCAGGGTCTTCATTTGTCCAGGGCAATCAAATGGCATTAGTATCCAGAAACAACTCTCACAACCTCTGCCAGGCCAAAATGTTGCACCCCTTTCTGTTCATATAGCCCCAGCCACAGCAATGCACTCCAAGGCTTGACTATTATTATAGCATCATACATCTTATATTGGAAGATAATGCTCTAAAGACGCTCCAAATGCTAAAATCACATGAAAGCTCTTCTGAAGATTAAGTCAGGGTGATAAGAGCATATTAGCCTATTTTGCCTTCTGTTCTCACACTTTGTCTAAAACAAAAACAAGTCTATCAAGAAAAAAACAAACCACAAGTGCAGATTTCAATGTTATATAAAGAAAAGTTATAAGATACAAATTTACTGTTTTCCATATATAAATGTTTGCTCTTAGTTGCCATTGTGCTTTTGGGGAAATAGAAATCACCAAATGATGGACAAAAAATGAGAACAAATGAGATTGGCAGGGATAGAGACAAAGAATAGGAAAGGATCAAGGATGAAATTAAGGGAGAATGTTTATTTGTTTAAAACCAAATGTTTTTGTTGGATATTTTAAAAAATTTCTTTAGAAATATTTCTGCTAGTCTTTGATTTTTATCATAGAATCATAGAGAAGTAAGGTTGGTCTTTAAATAACCATTTACAAGTTAGGCCAAATTTGTGGACAAATACTGTAAAGCTATTCTAAATATATATCCATTAAAAGGAGCATTAGCATAAAGAACTATTACAAGGCTAGTGGTCAAATCTAACTTATCTGATTTGACAAAATAAATGCACCTCTGTTAAGGAGTAATCAATGTAACACCATTATTCAGAGATGGGCTCTAAGCTGGTCAAATGGAACTTTTGAAAGAAAATATCCTTTTCCCCTTGAAAAATCAGAATGTGAAAATTGTTGAACTCTTCTACATAGGATGTAATAAAACCAAAGTTAAGAAAAGTTAATACCACTTAAAGCCATACTTGAAAAATAGTAAGTGTATTGTACATTAAACAAGGTTCAACATTGGGTCCAACCCTGCCAATGCTTTATTACCAAGCATAATTAGTACTACTATAAGTAGCCTACCTGAAATTCTAATGGTACCCTTCAAGATTTGCATTTAACAGAAGAACTATTCTACAATGGATGAAATCCAAGGTACTAGGGGGAGAATGAATTATAATGATTATTAGAACCAATTAATGAACACATCTGCTTCAAACGAATTTATGACAAGAATATGGAATGAAATCCCTGTAGAGCAAATGCCAGTAGAACAGAATGATTTACTATACCCACAGGACACATCATGAAGTGGTTACTACTGTATATATAACATGTAAATTATTTTGGAAGAGCAAATGATCCCATATTTTCACTTGAGGATTTTTCACCAGAGTAACAGAATTCCCCTGAGATCACCGCCCTCTTCATTTAACATTAGTGATGACATTTTCCACCAAGCAAATTAAATGCTTTCCCTTTTTGCATATGGAATAGTGGGTAAAAGAGCTGCTCAAAAGGTGGAAAGTTACTTTGTCCTCTGCTGTCAAGCCCATGTGATGATTGGCAAGAGGTCGGCAATGATGAGAGGAAAAGAGCGCTGCAATCTCCAGGGAGAAATATGCTGTAATCAGTTAGAAATGCTATCTGTGAAAGTATTGCAAATATGCACACAAAAAAGAGAAATTATGAACAAAGCCTGAAGTGAGCAACAAGCTACAGTTAGGAACATGAAACAGTAACTATTAGGAGGAGCTTAGGAAATTCAGTTCCTGTACACAAGGGCAGCTTCAGTACTGACAGGTGCCTTATAAATTAATCCTCATTGTGCTGCCTGCATGCTGCCTCATCCATGCACTCACTCTGCTGAGCTTTATTCTGCCAACTACACATACTCTTCTACAACTCTTTCCAGACTGCCAGAAAGCTACCGAGAGCAGATGCTGCACATGAATTTGGAAAGTGCAATAACCAAGGTTGCTCTCTCTGGCTCTTTTCTAATTTCCAAACAGCTTTACACAGGCCCATTGTGACATTTTATCCTTGAGCTCCCGAATTTGATGTCCTATCCCCAGCTGGCCCATCATTAGAGTTTTAATACGTGTATTAGCATTTTTAGTGATACCATGCCTTAAAAAAATCAGAACCATTTTCTTTATATCCATTTATGAGGCTATGGGGCGCAATAGATTGCAAATAAGAGGAGAAAGTAGACAAGTTACCGAACATTTCATAGTGCCTATGTAATTATTATGTAATTTTACTGTCATATTGTCAATCTAGAGGAGCCTTTCCTAAGGGCCCTCATATTCTGTAATCTCACAATGATAAATATTACAACATAATTTTCCTCACAATACATTGTTTTATGACATATTTAAAGTTGTCATTTGGTTCTTTTTGTGCAAGTCACTATGGAAGACTTTAGCTAGTCCCTTTCATCTAGGTTCTTTCTACCTTTTTAACTTGCTGTCAGGGCCAAGTGGCTAAGCTGTCTCTGAAGCATTAAACTGCTACTTACTGCTGCCTGACATCTCTATACCAAGTCAGGGTCGGCCAAGCTTTGAAGCCAGTCTGTGCAGTTTTAGCATTTTCTCTGTAAGAGCTTTTCACATGCTTTAAGACACGGGAAAATCGGATTTCAAAATCAGGTTAGCAAGTGTGTACTCCTCTTACAAGAAGCTGTCAGGATGTATCTATAATGTGGCAAACAACAGTATTTAATAGCTAATCCCGTCATTATCCATGCCAGTTATTCTGACAGTCACCCTTTTCTATGTATCCTTCTACTGGATTCCTCTTTGCTAGCACAGTAAACATAATAAACTACTTATTTTAACTTCACAGCCGTTTCTGACCCTATCATCTCTCATTTACATTGCGTGGTTGATTCCCTTCTATGACTGGTTCATGATGCTAACATTCATGTACACTAGTTAAATTGATCTAACAAGTACCATCACATTTTGTCCCATGATGCCAATCATGTTTGCATTGATCTCCCCAGAATTACTTTCAAATCTATCTGCTGTGATCTGATGAACAGTGTCTTGCATTTGAAAGCCACTCTAACTCTATCCCAACTATGCTCTTGGTCAAATAAAAGATATCACCCCCCAAAATCCTTGCCTCTTTCACATCTACCTTATTCTCCTCCTTCACATCCCTACTTAAAATTTTCCTTTGCTGCAATGCCTACGAAAACCTTGTTAAGTGTAAGGCTGTTGATATACTATGATCACTGCCTACTGTACTGCTTCCTGTCTGTATCCATTTGTTTCTCCTGTTTTAAAGTGTAAGTTCTCTGAAGCGGATAACTTTTTATTCTGTATTGCACATAGCACAGCAGAATTACAGCTCATGACTAACATGCCTATACTCTAGATAATACACATAATAAAATAATAATTTTAACACGATTATGACCAAACTGGTTTGATGCAACTATCTCTTAGAGAAAGGTAATTAGCCATGTTAGTCTGAAGTTAGGCAGATGCCAAGGTAAAGATACACCTTACAGACTAACTGAACCAGAGATGCATAAGCTTTTGTGAACAAAAGCTCACTTCATCAGATGCATGATGAAATTTAAGTGCACTTAAACAATATATGGCATTGTTTGTCCAACTAATCAGGATGTAACCCAATCATGTTAGGGCGAGTTAAAAATTCTTATAGCCTAAGTGTCTATAGTTTTTGGCTGAAAACTAATGGAGTTGGACTATTAGCATAAGTGGTAAAAGAAAGTACAGTACTGTACTATATGGTGGATACATAACTGTTTGGATCACTATGCTCAATGAAAAATCTTCAATGGCTCAATGTCTAGCTGGGAGGAGGTATTAAATGGGGTTCTCCAAGGTGTCTGGTGTTGTTTAACTGCTCCATTAATGATCTGGATGACGGTATCGAGTGCACACTTAGCAAATATGTGTATGACACCAAGCTAGGTGGAGTTGTAAACACTCTTGAGGATAGGGCTAGAAACTTAATGACCTGAATATACTGGATAAATGGTTGAAAAAAAATCAATCAGATAAAATTCAGCAAGGACGAGTGTGAAGTCCTGAACTTGGGAAGGAAAAAGTGCACGTACAAATACAGACTGGGGAATGACTAGCTATGCTGCAGTACTGCAGATAAGGACCTGGGGGTTACAGTGGACCATAGCTTCAACCAGTGTGCTATTATTGCAAAACAAGCCAACAGCATACTGGGTTGCGTTAAAAGGAGTGTCTTTTGCAAATCAAGGGAAGTCATTCTTCTGCTCTACTCACCATTGGTGAGGTCTCACCTGGAGTACTGTGTCCAGTTTTGGGTCTTGCACTTCAAGGAAGATGTGAACAGATTGGAAAGAGTCCAGTGGAGAGTGACAAAAATGATTAGAGATCTGGGAAGCAAGACTTACAAGGAAAGGCTGAAAGAACTAGGGCTATTTAGTCTAGAGTAGGGAAACTCACCCCAGGTCTTGGGCCAGACCTGGGTTGCATAGGCTCCTTCTGGGCTGGACCCTAGGTTCAGTGGTAAGGGTCACATGCAGGCAGTAGCACAGGTTGGATCATGCAGCAGCACAGCTCCAGGGTTGGGCAGCAGTGCAGTCTGGGGAATTAGGCAGCAGTCCAGGTCCAGGGGTTGGCAACAGAGCAGATCCGGGAATCAGGTAGCAGGCAGGGTCTGGAGGTGGGCAGGAGTAGGGCAAGCGAGGGCCGTATCTGGATCTCACTCAATCCCTGGTGCTGATGGCCATGTTCATCAGGGTCCAAAGACCCCAAATTGTGGCAGGTCACACTCAACTTTCAGTAGCCCGTTGGAACCTCGGAATGGTTCTGAGGGTTGGATCTGGCTGGTGGGCCATATGTTTGCTACCCTTGGTCTAGAGAAGAGAAGACTGAAGAAGGATTTAATGAAAGTCTTCAGAAACCTGAGGGGTAATTATTAAGTTGGAGATGGACTTTTCTCTGTGGCTACAGGGTACAGGACAAGGAGCAATGGCTTCAAACTACAGCAGAGGAGATTAGGAAGAGCTTTCTGACCATCAGAGTAATCAAACATTGGAACAGGTTACCTAGAGAAACTGTGGCATCTTCATCCCTGGAGATCTCTGAGAGCAAGTCAGACAGATCCTTGGTTGGCATGGTTTATTCAGGGATGCTCCTGCCTTGAGCAGAGGGCTGGATTAGATGACTTCATGAGGTCCCCTCCAGCCCTACTTTCTTATGATCTTATGATCCCAGCCAGAGGTACGCATCCACTTAAAAACTGGCCATCTTCTACATTTTAAAATAATGGTTTACTTTCGTAATAATTTAAGAATTCAGTTCCTTGTAAGTAGTTTGTTCATGTTAAGTGACTCATGCCACTGTAACTGTGCTGCCAGCTGCAGTAGATTGGGAGCTGACCTTGCCTGTGAAGACTGAGGTGAAAGAGGCATTGAGCACCTCCGCTTTTTCTGCATCCTCTGTCACTAGGTTGCCTTCCATATTAACAGACCCACACTTTCCCTGATCCTTCTCTTTCTACCGACATGTCTGTAGAAACCCTTCTTGTTCCCCTTCACATCCCTTGATAGTTGCAATTCCAACTGCACTTTGCCCTTCCTGACTTCACCCCTGCATGCCCAAGCAATACTCTTATACTCCTCCCTAGTTGTTTGTCCAAGTTTTAACTTCTTATAAGCTTTTTTTTGTGATCTAGTTTACTGATGAGCATGAACAACGCATGCCCCCAGAGGCTGGGGGGCACGGCAACCGCCTGTAGGCAGTGGTGGCAGTAGCGGCGCAGCATCAGTGAGTGGGGAGCACCTGCAGGCAGCTACAGCGGTGTTGGCAGTGGGCTGAGTGAGGAGTTCCCACAGGCTGCTGCAGCAGTATCGGGGGGGGGGAGAGGGTGGCGAGTGCCAGCTGGCAGTCGGTGACCACTAGCAGACGCCACTGGTGGCGTTGGTGGCAAGTGGTGACTGCCTGTAGGCACCACTGGCAGCACTTTTCACAGGGGATGCACCACTGATCTTAGGGGGTGCACGTGCACCTGCATGCTCCCCCTATGCATTGCCAATGCTGGAGAGTTCCAAGCTAAGCCAAGCTGGTCTTCTGGTATACTTCCTACTCTTCTTGCACATCAGGATGGTTTGTTTCTGCACTTTCATTAAGTAAGGCTTCTTTAAAGTACAGCTAGTTCTTTTCTTATATTCTAATGCAAGGGGCAGCTTTTAGGCATTTCCTTTGAATGAGTGTTTTAACATCACAGAAAACAAGCAACGTGTGATAGTAAGAGATACCACTGATTTTGGCTCCACCTCCTCTCTAGCTGCTACTATAATGAGTACCCTGAGTGCTCTCATCTACCAGTTGTTGTTAAGTAGGACAGGGAAGTTCACAACAGCTCTGTTCCTGCAAGCAGCATGTCAACAAGTCAAGTGGAGTGCTAGCTGTTAGTACTGAGTGGAAGAATGTAAAGGTAATTAAAACACCCCCCCACATCTGAGGCAACCCTGAAGAGGAATTATGTGCCAGACCCTGAGCTGAGGATTCTCCCCATCCTTGCAAACTCTGAAGACACAGCAAGTGCCCCCGCTACGTACATCAGGATATATTAAAAAAAAGACTGAAGTGCCTTGTCAAAACATTTTTTTTTTCCTACCATACTACTACACTCATCCTTCCCATGCAGTGCAAGGGCCAGATGGATATTAAAAACATACTTTTGTACAAAGAATGTAGGGGCTTATTAAGAACATTTTATAGTCCCTTTTGGCATAACTACAACTCTCATTAACTTCAGTGGGAATTGTACCACTGGCACCAGAACGGGGTCCTTAGGATCCAGAAGACAATCTTCACTACAGTAAAATAATTTAGAGTTGGCCAAATCTGATTTGCGTCCATTGACAGTGATGTCTTGTCATAAAATGTTATAGTCTGACAGACATCTTTTCTCAAAAGACTCTAAAGCTCTCTGATCTGCATCTTTCTGGCATCCCACTTGTCATCATAGCCATAATTCTGAGAGATCATCTCTACAGAATTAAATTGATACATTCAGGTTGTCACCAAAAGGCAGGAAAAATATACTGTGTTGCAGCTGGGATTACCAGAAAAGCCCAATGGCATTTAACTGCTGCCTGCCTGTTGGACAAGGTGATAACCTCTTGCACCTGAAAAAATTGGTATTTAAAAAACTGAATGGACTGACTGACAGCAGATCTAAGGCTTAACATGGGCTTCTCACCTCCTTCATATCTGGGACACCAAGCAGTTTTTTGTGTACCCTTAAAATATAGGAAGAAAGGAGGCAAGAAGCATTAAAAAAATATTCTACCCATTATGGAGCAGCATGATGCCAGAAGGAGAATCTTGACATAGAAAATATAACCAATGGCTAACATCATTACACTTCGCAAAGAAGCACATAAAATATCTCAAAAGACAGGAATAAGTCATTACAATAATGTATTAGTATCACTTCAGAGCACATAAGCATCTACAACTGCCTCCCACTCTGCCCTGCCATCATAGAATTAGGTAGAGATCAAAGTCACCTTAAAAAGTAATTTGAAATCATTTTGGCTTTGGGTGGACTACAAGGTTAACATCCCAAAGTTCTGCACCATACAAAAAATGGCTCATGTGCTCTGAAACCAGATTGATAAATATCAGCATTTTAGCTTAATCAAGAATTCTAAACTACTGGATGAAAACTAGACTTTCTACACCTACCAGATAGCCGAAGAAGTGCATTGTAGAGCCTCTCTTCTGCCAAAGAAACCCTTGTTTGGATGGTTAAATAACACAGAATAATAGAGAAGTAGGGTTGGAAGGAACCTCTAGAGATCATCTAGTCCAATCCCCTGCCTGAGGCAGGATCATCGTTATCAAAACCACTGTATACAAATCCATTGCCTACCCTCTTAGCAGAACTATACAGTCAACTCTGACACACCACAAGACATAACACCCTAACCTGCCACAGGTAAAGCAGGAGGACCACAGCGGCCAACAGCTTACTTTGGTAAAGGTTGTTCATATGTGTTTAAGAGATCACAGGTAGAGGACCATGCCCCCCTGATTCAGAGGAAGGCAAAAACCCCCACAGTCCTTAACGAGGCCGAGTAAAATTCCTTATTGACCCTAAATAGAGCAAAATGTCTGATCCAGAGTAAAGGACAAGACCCCGTAGCCTGGAACTTCTGGGTTTAAGTCCCGACAGAAGCACCAGCACACCCCAGTCAAAATCCTCAGTCTTGGCTGTAGCCAACACCCAACACCTCTGAGGAAGGCTTACAAAAACTCTGATACATGTATCAGCAGGGAGGTATGAGGGGATATGCTTCCAGCACCATGAGGCAACCAACAAAATCCAGAAGCATGGGAAATTCCCCTGGTGGAACACAGGCATGGCTATGCCTAGACAAGCGGTTTTCAACCTTTTTGGGTCAGCGTACCCTTGGCAGCTGGTTGAGAAGGAAGGAGTCCTCTGGCAGCCAGTCAATGAATGTGGGGGGGAGAGGTCCCCAACAGCTGATCGGTGAGTCTGCCAGTGGCACAGCAGCCGCTGCCGAGTATGCCCTGAGGCCATCTCAAGTACCCCCAGGGGTACACGTACCCCCAGTTGAAAACCCCAGATCTAGGCTGTTCCTGACAAGTGGCTGTCCAACCTCTTCTTGAACACCTCCAGTGATCAAGAGTCCATAACTTCCCTGGGCAGGCTATTCCACATGCTTACTGTTCTAACAGTGAAGAACTTTTTCCTGATACCTAATCAAAACCTACTTTGCTGCAACTTCAGGTCAGTAGTTATCTATATTCTCCTCCAGGCAAATGATCTGGGTAATGTACTAAGGATCACTGATCCAATATTTCCCGATATTTAAAACAAGACATAGATTTAAAGATGCCAGCCATGCAGACAGATAAGCCAACACTGAGATGGTCTCAAAATTTCCCCTTTTTAAGATTAATAAAGCATTCCTTTGGCCTAGAAACTACAAACAATGAGTGGGCCTTCTTGGATTAAGATTTATTCTAATGAGATTTGTCGTCATGGGCCTGTGGTGTTTGACTCCATATCTGAACAGAGTATTTTTTTATGGGAAGAGTAAGATAAATGACTTGAATCTCTATGTGTGGTCTTGTTTGTTCTTTGAAAAAAAAGAAGAAGAAAATGTATCTCTCCATCAATGGGAAATTTTAAATACTAGGCTAACAAAGAAAAAATGTTCTACACTTCTTAGGGGTATTTGCACTACTTGCACAAAAAATAAAGGCCAAAATCCACTAGAATTCTGTTCTGTTTTACTTTTGTGCAGACTAGTAGAATTGATAATTTTACTGCATGTTTGGGGCATAAGAAGATAAATTACCTAAATGTTGTTAGTTCATTACATATAATCTTTATTGTTCACTTTATTGTATTATTTTGGTAAAAGCCATAAAACTTTATTGACCCTAAATATTACTACATATTAGTATTAGCAAATTTTAAAAAGCAGGTTGAACATTCAGGAACTTTTTAGAACAGAAACAGGACCCCAAAGCAAAAGTATAGATAAGCTTTGCTAAGGAAGAACCTGTGTTTCTAAGGTAGAAAAGAAAATTGATTTTCTCAAAGATATATA
>NW_017728886.1:93289993-93308836 GCF_001723895.1 Crocodylus porosus
TATATCATTAAGAAGAAGGATTTGAGTATAGCAAGATGGTAAGAGCACATACTCTTTAACCATGAAAAGCCAAACAATGAGTTCCAGACAACCTGCAGTATTGGCAACTCCTGTAACAAACAAAAATTTTGTGTCCAGCTTTAAACAACATATGAGAAAAAGCTATCAAATAGGATGCAACCATCAGGGCATACTCCTGAATTCTGGATTCCCGTGTTGCAAAATCTTGCCTAGCTTATAGAAAAGGCCATGCTTCTGGAAAACAGAAGCATTACTGATATTTAACTTTCTCTTTCTTTCATCACACAAACCGAGAACGTCCACTTGAAGTTCTAATCATGCCATCTTAAACTGAAGATTTGAGACCAGAGCCAAACAGAAATTGTCAACAGAGTTGCAGAACTCATACAGACTTACATCCAGTTTTCAATTGTCATGTTCCAAATCATTCCAGATGTGATCGGCTAATAATTTTAAGCAAATCAGAAAGTACTAGATTTTTCTTTAGTGATTTTTAGGATCTCAGTCTTTTGGAAACCAGTCTGTTACTTAATTAAAAAACCTAATTTCTATAGATATACCAGAGGGGTATATCTATGGTGCTTCTACAGCGCTCTTGGAAGTGCCACCTTTGAACATGCCTCAGTCATCTGCTCCTGCGGCAGCTCTCCAGCAGGGTGGTAGACTCTCTCTTCAGGCAGCTTCACTGGCTCATTTCCGCATTTGATGCCTGTGGAGTGGAAGCAAGTGAGTGGGCTGTGCTCAAGAGCTGCACTCCTGGGATGACTGGAAGTGGTACAGGCGTATTTTTTGTTAAGTTAGGTTCCTTTAAAGTGTTTCAAGTTGAATAGCCAAATTCTGAACCATCAAAGGCAACTTAAGCAACATTCATAAATGAAAGCGAGTGTTTGTGCATTGCCTTCCTCACTATAGCTATGAACTATCTGTGCACTTACACTTGAACAAGTTATCTATCCAATACAAAGAGATTGGGAATTTTCCCCAAATAATGGTATAGCATTCTGAGACCTTGAAACTTGTTACATGACAAGCAGAAGGGGGTGAAATCATTTTGATACTACTGAACACAAAACATCCTGTCTAAAGAGCAGCTATTAGTAAAAAGTAGAAGATGAAGAAGTATGTCTACACCTCAAAGAAGGAATAGTTGAAATGACCTGATCTTGTTTAAAGCAAAAACCGATTCAATTTCCCTCCCTCCCTCTAAACAAAACATAATTAAGCTAATTTGACTTGATCAAACTCCTAGGGGATTTGCCTTTACTTTTTGCTATGGTTAAATGTTAACACTGTGGTAAAATATCAGAAAAAACAGTAACAGTTTTAAGTCCTACCTGACTAACATCAGCAGAAATTAGGAAACAGTTTAAAAGACCATTTTGAGTGAGAAATTGGGATTTATAATAGAGAATACTTAGCAGCACATAAGAACAATTACTGTTTGCTTTTATTACTCCCTGGAAAAATAATTTTGTTTAAAACTGATACTTAACACCAAAATAATGGTTTTACTAATTTGAAATTCTAACTTCAGAGTAGATAACATCACTGACAACAATAAGCAAGCAAACCAACAAATAAATCAGCATCTGATGAAGTGAGCTTCAGCCTACAAAACTTGTGCTTACACACACACACCTGCTTTGGTTAGTCTATAAAGTGCAAACAATAAATACTAATAGGCATAACCAGGATTAACTATGAGAATATATATATTAGAGACATAAAACTGAATGCTTTCTCAAATTAGTTCAAGAGAACTGAGGGCTTCACACTGAGAAATAATTATTATAAGTGTGTTGCTCTTCCCCGGTGTCACTATTAGGCACATCTGAGCTAGGCATTCCTCAGTTTTGGTGCTTGGCTTCACACTTGGTCTCTAATAGTTCTAATTTACTTAGTTTCAGGGCATGCTTCTGAATCTGTGGTCCCATCTACATGTTACACTTAAGGTGCGATTAACCAGTTAATCATGCCTTAATGGTCACCTGTGGGAGCTTGCTTCTTGCTGATACATGGGGAGCCTGGGATCAGGCTGCCCCTACACCAGAAATAAGGTGCAATGGGATCTAGTGTGATCCCACAATCACACCTTCTTCCACATACACGTGGCATGGCAGGAGGTGCAACTGTGTGGATCGTGCATCAGATGATGTCACACATCTACCTGTACAAGTAGAGTGATCCCACTTCTTAGGATCAGGAACTTCCAACAAATTGGTGAAAAACATATTTACTGGTTGTATATTCATTGTCTTTTCAACCTATATTTATTTTATAGGATTTTTGGAGAAGGTTGAGACTAGGTTTTCAGTGACTGTGGAAGGTAGAAAGGTGCTTCTTTTTAGCTGGTTCAGCTGGCCAGGTGAGCCTGATTTCATTTGCTTCTGTTGAATTGTTTTTCCAAATCTGGCTGGGTGCATTAGGCTGTTGCAAGATTAATAAAGTATCACTGTACTTATTGCTATTTATCATTTGTATTGCAGTGCAGCAGGAAGACCTCTAGTCATATACCAGGCCCCCAATGCACTAGGAACTCTATAAACAAGACAGTACCTATCCCGAAAAGCTACACTCTAAGCAGCCAGCCAGCCAAAGATCAATTAAAAACCTGAGTGCTTTTACACACACACGCATACATGCACACATACATATTGCTATTATTTAATTTAAATTAATGGGAAGACTGGCTAAATAATTAGCTATGTGACTGCTGACTGCAAAGCAGGTTATGGTACAGGATATGGAACAGAATCAGAAAGAGCATTTAGAAAATGAACAGGCTGGGAAGACAAACCATCCATTTCTTCTGCTGTTTGGAGGCTTTGCAAAGAAATCCATTAGAAGACCAAGAAGTATTTTTAGCCGTTAGTTGGATATGGTGGTCAATAAATACACTAAGAATTTTTTGGTAAGTTAGATCAAAACACAAGTTGTTTTTTAAGACAGGGCTGCTCTTCATTAAAAAAATGTTCTAACTTTGAGAAAATTAACTGGTTGATATATCTAGACAATTCTCAGTTTTTCTTAGACTGAGTACCCTGGAAACAGTTTATTAATTGGAAATCACATGAATGAAACACCTATAAAAAGGTAGAAAATAATCACTAAGTTTGATATGGTCACTTAACAAATATAATATTTAAGCAATAAATAGGATATATTAATCTGATTACAAATCACCACTTATTACACATAGCAAGTTACCTAATAGATTATTTCTTTCAACTACTGCTGTATATTTTTCAACATGGGTTATCAATTTTGTTTAACTGTGATATTTCAAATTAATTAAACTAGGACCTCTTTTATTAAAAAGCCCCCTGAGTTGTATCACGTCAGCTAATTAACAGAAAAAAAGAGAGCTCCTTTTTTCCAAATGTAAAGCTTCATCAAGAATGGTATTTGAAATGACAGTTATTAAGATGAGATATGAATTACTATCATTTCCCCTTTTAGGATAACGAAAATGGAAGTTTCAGTTTTTGGGATTTTAACGTCTTAAATCCAAATCAGAATCAAGATTTGGAAAGGAACCAGCTAACTCTGCAGAACAATGAAACACTGTATAAAATGTGACCAATTCTTTTAGTCTCATTTGGTCTTTACGTCAAATCAAAATTTTAGATGTTATCAGTTTGAGACATGGCAGAAAGCCATCGAGCCTGACTTCTGAACTGATACAGATTGCTTTTTCTCCTTTTCTTTTTTTATACCATTACACTTCTCTCTTTTGATAGTTTTAGGACATGATCTTATCAGTCTCAAGTACCAATAAATCCTTTAGATGAGTGTTTCAACTGGTTTCAAGAAAACTATTTTTTATAAAAGAGAGGTGCCGCATTCTTATCATTAGCACTTAAGAAGGAAGACCATTTCATCTATCTATTGTTAAACACCAGCCCAGAATGCTCCACCACCTTCTAAGAAGAGGGTATCTAAACCTGCCACACTTTCATTTCCACCATCACAGGTTCTCCTCCTCCAAATCCTTCCTTGCTCACTTTTAATAGACTCCAAGCCCCTATCAAATATGTATTTAATTGTTTCAGGTCTCTTGTTTCCATATGTCACAGAACTCATTGGTGGAAAGTCAATTTTTATGATAAATACAGTCCTACAAACTTAGATTAAGAATACATAATACAATGATGGTGACCCACTTAAAATTTCGATCCTAAACTGGCTAACAGTAGATAATAAGCAGGGCTGTCCCTGTGGGGTACGGGGGCATATTGGGGCGACTGCTCTGGGCCCTGCGCTTTCAAAGGCCCCATGGAGCTGGGCAGATTGGCCACTGCGACTGCACCACTGCTGCTGGCTTTACATCCAGTTGCTCACTACCCTCCCCACCATACCCCGCTGATGGTGGCGGCAGCTTCTTTGGGTCCAGGATGTGTGGGATTGGAGCAGGGGCAGGACCCCGCATGGGTTGATTTGGCCCAGGTCCTGCACCCTGCTCAGGTTGGCTCTGATAATAGGCTTAGATCTGTAAACTGTACCCTCTTCATATTGGGCTCGTACACACGTGTAGTGTCTGCTCTGACGCACTGGTAATCCAGTGCATCAGAGCAGACTCGAATAGAGTCTGCTGGAGCTTGGAAATTGATGTGCTCCAGCAGCCTTCTGCATCATGCATTGCTGTGCATCCCCATGCTGAAAAAGTGGCAGCAGTGTGCTTTGAAATAAAACACGATAGATGAGTTTAATTCAAAGTTCCCCACCACCATTTTTTCAGTGCGGGGACACACAGGAATGCCAATACATGTGATGTGCGGGCACTTTTAATTAGCACAGATTGCTAATTAAAAGCACTTGGCACCTTGTCCCACAATAAGTGCAAAAATGCCCATTGCTACTCTGTCACAGCCCATTGAATGGGTGAGAGTATAAAGCACATATGAATTACTACTCTGGTTCAGATTCAAGGTTCTGTATTCTGTCATAGACCATGGCCAATACCAGATGCTTCACTGAAGCCTATAGGCAGACATTGTGACCAGCTCACAGGACAGATTTCCTTCTAACTCCTTGAAGTTAGAGCTTGGTTTACACCCTGAAGCATGATGATTCATATTTCTTCCAAAGCTCTTATTTTTTAATATTTTCTTTTATGACTCATAAATACCTGTGTAAACCACATATATGTCTAGATGATGAAACTCACAAGGCACCATCACAAACAAAACTTTGTGTGAATACAGGAAAAGAGTTTCTGGCTGTGGAACACATTGGTACCAAAAAATTAAAAACAAATTCCATGAAACTAAATTTAGATTAAAGACTGAAGAGACTAGATCTTCATGAATCTCTTTCTAAGATGTAGCTTCTTCCAAGTGCAGACACAAGTAAACAAAGAGAACTTCACCAACCATAAGGATGTGAATAATAAGAGAAGAAAGCGTTACTTCTTTTGGGGTGAAAAAGAGCTGATACAGAAGAGATGGGTTCCACTTAAAGTGAAGCCAGACTACTGGCAAATAAAACAGATAAGGCTTTTGATCATTTAAGTAAGAGCTGGGAAGAAAGCTGACAGGTGCTGAGGAGCACTCAGGTCAGACAGAGACATCTGCTTGGGATGTCAGTAACACAACAGTAACTTTGAATCTGGTAGTGAAGGATAGGACAAAAATTACAGCTGAAATGGAGGAGGAGAAGGCTGAGTTCACAGAAGCACTTTCCACGTGAACGACTGGGTGACAGACAAAGAAGCTCAAAAAGGCAAACCATCAAAACAACAACAAAAAATGTCTACATACCAATGAGGGAAGATACAAGTCCTAAAGGACAAGTTGTAACGTAACAGTAAGTCTATACTACCAATAAAGAAAAAGGCTATCAAGTATCCAGTGTTGAGGGAAGTCTTGGAGATAGCTATATCTAAGAAACTAGGAGTAATGGACATTTTTGACTACTTGTTTATCATTTGTCACAAGGCATAAGCAATTTCTTGAAACCTCAACATGATTCCTGCAATAAATAGGCTGAGAGGATGGGAGCCTGAGCCATGATTCCTGCTCCATGATAATTTACTGTGTATTGACCTGTTTCTTGGCATGTTCAGTGTAGGAACATACTATTTTACCCCTTAACCGAAAGCTTTGGAGAAAACAGGCAGGAAGGAAACAATGGCTCCGTTACAAAATGGCATCCGAGGGCTACTCTGATGCCCCCCCCGTGGCTGCCGTACCCTGTCTGGCTCCTGCTCCAGCCACCTACGATCTCACCCTACTTCCTTGTCTGCCATGCCTTGATATTAAAAGATGATGAGGGGAGGCTGCCCACAGAAGATGGTTTCTACTCATTTCTCAGATCCTACTTGCCTAAGGGTACCATTCATGTCCTCCGTCCACCCCTACAGCCATGTCCATGCCTCACAGTTGTAGCTCAGTTGCCAGTCAAGCCCTTCTTAGGCCTCAGCTTTACTAGTTTTAGCCTGTGGGTTATTCTGGCACCTATACACTATAAACAAGCAGCAAAGTGTCGAAGAAAAACCAACTTCTCTTTCTACACTGCGCGACCACAACTTCCTCCCTACACTGCAATCTCCTGCAGTGTAAGTAAAATAAACTTTCTGTATAACCAAGATGCGTTAAACTTCCTGACTCCTCTCGCTTACCCACCTGTCCGACTACCTACCCCACCCGCGTCCAGCCGGTTGTGCCGACCCAGGCTCGCAGGTCAAGGGTACACCGGTCCTCGGACGCGACACAAAGCTGCTCCAATACAGTGTAACTATACTGCATCAGAGTAGGCTCGATTAATCGAGTGTGATGAAGGGTGGTAATTACTGCACTTCAGCTGATTCCAGCATCTTGTGCGTCAGGGTCCCCACACTTAAAATGGTGAGGGGGGGGGGGGCTTTAACTAAAGCTTGTTCAATGAGCTAAAGTGACCCTGCTGTAATTTTTAAGCACAGGGATGCTGATACATGAGACAGTCCAGGTGCTTAATTAGAGTAGCTCTTGGAGCTGCTCTAATTAAAGCACCCCTCCCCTTCCACTCCCAGGACACGTGTAAAAACTCCCACTGTCTCTGGACTTTCCAGTCTCAGCGTCTGGTCAGCCCCTGGCTGCCTCAATTTTCCAATCTGGGCTCAGGCTCCCATCCTCTCAGCCAACCTGTGCCTCTAGTCTCTGGGACATTTGGACTGGCTCTTAGTCTAAGCCCCTCCCTGGTGTCCCTAAACCAGGGCAAGGCTGCTTCCCCCCCTGCCCCAGGGCTAAATCTGTTTCACCCCTATGGGTAGCCACATTTCCCTGCAGTCAGCTTCTTTGTGAGAGCTCCTTTCCCTGCATCCTGCAGGGCCTGACTGCCTGCTTTGGCTCAGGGACTGGGTGTATACATCTGTGGTCTCACCTCCTGCTAATCACATGCCTTCCCCTTAGCCATGCACAAGGTCTTCACTCTCTTCATGAACTGCTGCTCCATCTTCTAAAAGTTCCAGGAGCTTCCTGGATCCCTGGTGCAGGTCCCCTCTGCCTGGTCAGGCTGCTTCAATCCTCAAGACTCTCTTGCATATTTCTGAAAAGACTCTTCTTGGATGTCATCTGTCTGAGCTCTCCCCTTCTTTGGCTCACATTGGCACAGATTCGGGGTGCACTGATCGAGTCCTCCTGCTCTCTCCCTCATGTCTAAGTAACAGGGTTTGGGTCCCCTGTTACAGGCCCTCAAAAAGCACTTAAAGGTTGTTAAGAGACAATGCCTGAATTATTACCAATAAAGACTCGACCTTCAGGATAGCAGCCATCTGACAAAACTGCCTTGATCAAGGAGAGTAAAAAATCCCAGGAACTGACAGGATCAAAGGGACTCTGGCTTGGTTAAAAGGATTCCATCTCTAGAGAAACAAGACCGCTTCTAAGGAGCTGTTTGAGAAGTAAGACTGAGTCAGGTACCTGCTAGGGTAAGTCTTTACTACAAGGGCAGGCAAAATATGGCCTGTGGGCTGAATCCGACCCATCAAGTGATTTTATCTGGCCCACACCAGGTTCATCACCCCATCCTGATCCATTGGCTCATCCTGGGCTGCGGTGTGCATGGCTGGTCCTGCTGCCCCTGGGTGCAGAGGTGGTGCCTGGCACAGAGCACAGCCTGCCTTAATCCTGTGCGCAGCTCTTGGGCATGCCATGGACTGTATTCTGCAATGCCAGGCAGCGTGGTGTCAGGGCGGTGGCTGGACTTGGCTTCCTTGAAGCCTCTATGTGGCAGTTCACTCTGCCTTCACGTTTCCAGTTGCCACTGCCATTCTCTCCACCACTGGCCACAGGGCCCAGCCCTGATGCCCAGGAACCCTGGCTTGTTTGCCTCACACCCATTGCCTGGGGTGGTGAATGGAGTGGGCAGGTGGGCAGGAGCTCCACACCTGCAGGCAGGGTGTGCTTGGCTGGTTGGATGGAGTGGAGCCATGGGCAGGTGGGGGGGTGGGGCAAGGACCAGGACAGGATGAGGACTGGGCTCGCATGGCACTGCTAGTGTGAGGCCAGGGCCTGGGGCAGAGCTGCAATGAGGTCCCCACACGTCCCTCCTTTTCAAAATTCTAGATCCACTTATGACAGTATTGGCCCACAGGGAGGAGGGGAAGTAGCAGCATGCACTTAAAAATGCAATCTGCAGAGACTGGCATTGTTGAAAAAGTATAGAAAGAATGTATAAACCTGTGGTTCACATAATAGATACAAGTTCTTTGGGTCAGAGACAGCTACTGTGCATTTGCAAGTCACCTAGCATAATATATAACCCAAAGTTGTGTGAAGTCTTTAGGATACCAACATTTCAGTGATAAATAAAAATATAAAAAGGCATATGAGCCAGTTTTAAGTATTATTTCTCCAAATTCAGTTTTCAAGAATAAATAGACTAATGAAGTAAATTACAAAAGAGCCAGAGAACAAATAACCCCCTACCTTCCCACAACATAAAATCAGAATAATCTATTATTTGATAATTGCTATATGGTTACATATGAGCTGCCGGAGTAGAAATGGTCTTGAGCTGCTTAGGTTTCATAAAATGGGGAATCAACCAAGACTTAATCAGTGGGTGTTTAGAGCCATGGTTACTCTGTGCTTTGTTAAATACATGGCCAGCCGTTTTGTTTTGATCAAGCTCTACTTCTGAAATTTTCCAAACTCTGTGAGCACTAAGAACCATAAGGTTTCAGCTTTATACTAGAACTTCATCATAGCAGAAAACTTGTCATAGTAGAGAAGAAAGTGGACAGACAGGCAAAGGTGAAATATCTTTGGAAAATCTGAAAATCTATTTTATTTTTTTCAAAAAAGATCATTTTAGAAAATTAATGATCTTAAATAGATTTCTTTCAGAATTTATCAAATTGTCTACTAAAATAAATTCTTTGTCCTTTTTACAAAGGTCCTGTTTGACGTGTAAATGCTTTATGAAGATATATTCCCCTCTCCCTGATTTCTAAATTTTGCAGCTGCCACTATTCAAACAGGACCTATATTATATAGCCTGTTCTCCGATTTCCTGAGGTGCTGATTTTTCAATCTAGATGTCATTCATTACAATAAATTCTCTCTCAGAGGGTACAACAGCATTTGGGAATGCCAGTTATAGCCTTACCAGTAGTTCTGTTTTTGAAAATTTTATGTGCATGGGTTGTTGTTAGTTTTTTCTTTTTTAATGTCAATGTTAATAGCTGCTTCAGCACCAATGTCCTTTTTTCATCTTGTTGTGTTGCAGCTTTCCCCATCACCTATGTAACACGTAGGCTTTGTATTTTATTACTGTATATTCCCCAGGCAATTTTCATCAAAGAAGTGAGAAACTTAAATTAAGTTTTGGAAAACTCAAAAGACTTTTCAGCTTCTTGCTAGAAAACAATGGAAGAGAGGAAGACACAATACAGTTGAACAAACCATAATCTGAGGAAGGTAGTTATGTTGGTCTGAAATCAGGCAGAAGGCAGGGTAAAGATGCACACTATAAACTAACTAAATCGGAGATGCATATGCTTTCCTGACAGCTACCTCACTCATATTACCTTTAAGCTAGTTAAAGGTCCAGCATGGGTTTCCTTTGATATACTGTCTAGTAACCTAACTCATTTCTAACTTGCACTGAATGATATGTCCTTGTGACTGACAATCCAGTTTCTGCATGTTCTTTCACAGCATTTGATGAAGTCAGCTCAGGCTCACAAAAGCTTAGCATCTGATTGAGTTTGTCTACAACTTGTATCTCTACTCTGCCTTCTGTCTTACAGGGAATAATCCATATATGCTGTATGTGGAGCTTAGACAGAATTAGCTAATGGATATGGATGCCTTTTAGCATGGCCAAATCCTACAAGTACCAGTGATAATTATGTATGATATACATCACAACCCTGAGGCATGCAAACATTTTTGTCATGTGCAACATTTCCTTCGACACGAACAGAAATCCATCCTTATTTCTTTCCTTTCTCAACAGCAGAAGACTTCTATCTTTCATCTAAAATTCAGTGAGCAGAAGACTAAGATGACTGCCAGAGGCAGAGTTTACCATAGGGATTTTTTATTTAAAACAGAATATGCAATATCATTAAGGCATTCCCTGCTCCCTATGCAAAAATTGCTTTTTCATTGCCAACTTTAATCATGTTGCCCCTCATCATTCAAAGCAAGAGGAAAATAGGTGAATTTTTTCTTTCGACTTGGTCACTGAAAGATCACAACCTCCAGTGATTACTACTGTATACACAGTATATGGCCATTAACCAGTTAGCTGATGATGCTGAACTTCAACAATTTCCCCTGTAAACCTTGTTAATGACTTCTGGAATTACCTGCACACAGGCAGTCAGTTTGAGTGGACCAGTATTGCATGTAATTATGCAGAACAATCAAAATCGTAAACACAAGCCAAATCTTGGTTCTAATGTAATTGGCGTGTTTTTTCACGCAGACTTCAATGACACTTTCTGGCTTTAGTTGGCATCTCCAAAAATGTCACATTTTAGCCGATAAAACATGCATTGGAGATGCATTCAAATGGATTAAAGAAGAGGGGGTAAGTGAAAGCTCTAGAGACCCTTAAAGACACTGTAATTGCTGCTGGTATTCACCAGCTAACTCAAAAGATACTTTACATCTCTTTTTCCTTTGATTTAACCATCATGGGTTCCCTCTCTCTCCCAACCCGCAAACAAAAAGATTCTCATAGGGAGACCCTGGTATAATTAAGAAAATCAGCTGGCTACAAGAGCTGTAGGTGTGAGCCATTCACTATTACCTCCCTGCCTTTAAATTAGCTACAGTATTAAAAAAACCCAACCCAAACCAAACAAAAAAGGGGCACTGCAGGATTCTCTCCCTGTCGTTATCTAAAGAGCAGCTCCACAGTACATGCCTGATGGAGAGAAATAGGAACAAGTTGAATGATTCTATTCATTCTTATATTCAAACAAATTATCAGAAATTGCTTCTTCACGCTGAGGATGTACTGTAGCTGATGAACCTTATACTTCCCTGCAGAGTTGGGGGTCTGTACTACCTCCCTCCCAGCATAAATAGCTCTTTTGACAAAGGGCTCACATGCGTGACAAAATCTCTTTTCATTGTCTGCAAGCCAGCAGGTCTAGTAAAACTTAAAATTATAGAAGTAACTAAATGCCAAGCCGCATAGTTAAAATGTGCCTGCTGCATTTGCCTTGACAACATAACTCAGAGGCAGTCTTAAAGATTTTACATATTATGTCAATCTTTTATGCAACATTTCTATAGTTTACTGAAGAGGTATACAAAAGAATGAGCAAGCAGCCAGCAGATGGGAATAACAATGGAAAATAGTTTCAAAGTCCTTTTTCGGAAAAAAAACGAGCCACGTGTGTGGAGCTACCAATACTGAGCCCACACAACCTGATATACCAAAACTCATCCCTCTGCTGTCAGTCACTGATAGGTACATCTTTGATTTTAAACACTAATTTTCCTCAATAACCACAAATCTAAAATAAATGGTACTATTATTCTAGTATATTTAAATGTTTAAAACTTTCAGAGGAAGGTAGTTAACTGTGTTAGTTAGTCTGAAGTCAGACATAAGGCAGGTGTGCACCTTATAGCCTAACTAAATCAGAGGTATAACTTAAGTTTTTGTGAGCCTGAACCCATGCTCATGAAAACTTACAGTATGCATTTCTGATTTAGTTGGTCTATAAAGGTGCAAATCTATTCTGCCTTCTGTGTAAGTCTTACAGCACACTTACTGCCTATCCCTATGAGTTCCTGTGATTTCTATTTAGTTTTAATTTTGGGGTAAGTTACTAAGTTGGACGCTTCACTCCAGTTCTCTGGGCCACCCGTGCACAGCAGAGGATGAAGGAGTATAAAAATTCAAGATGTGGATGTTTGGGAGATAGAAAACAGCTCTAATTATGTTTGGAACTGACAGCTGTCTGACTGCTATGATGGGGTAATTACAGCATCCTATTTGCATTTAAAATATATCAATCAATTTGTTCCTTTAAAAAAGCTCAAAGAAAACCCTTTATAAGATTGCCAAAGGATTATCTATCAACTGTTACTCCTGATCCCCAAAGAATATTTCACAATCCTAATACTATCAATTTAGGCCAATTTTCAAATCTTTGCATGCGTGCGCCTTATTTACACACATGTATGGCAAGTTTCGGTGCATAAAAAACATTCCCTTAAAAACCTAAAACCCAGTGAGCTTTGTTTAGCCATAAGTACTTGTTTTTTTGTTCAGAATCAATAATTAATGCAAATTGAGAATACGGCCTTAAAGATAACTAAAAACAATTGTGAGATAGTGCTTATGCTAAGCAAGGCCTAGCATTAAGAACAATGCACTAAAACTCCCAGAATGCTTCAAGGAGGTTAAGGAGTCAGTGACTGACATTCTGGTAATCACCTTCTGACCCTTAGATGAAAATGCTGAGCTTCTGACCCTTGGACAATGATAAAAATTGTGAGCAAGCAGCTTATATTGTTAACACAGGAAACCGCATGGCTAAACCACAATGACGAAAAACAACTGCATATTATGTAAGCCTTGACATTTTAACCCTGCGAAAGACAGCAAAACATATAGATGTAAGAATTAACATAAGAAACATAAAGGTAATTAAGAATTAACATAAGAAGCATAAAAATTATAATACAAAGCGTATCACCTGATATTATAATATAGATAAGTTAACTAAATAACCAGTAGAAGAAAGAATTAGAAATACATATGTATATGTGTTATCATATATAAGTAATAGTGAAGTTATGTTAAATGCCTCACTGTCAGAGTGGGGACAGTTTTGTACCTTTTGTCTAAAAAAAGGTAAGGGACTCCTTTTAAATGAGCTGTTGACCAGTTCTGAGACTACTGAATCAGGCAGCCACACCTAGCCTCCGGGTTAGAAAGCAAGGGCTTGATTTGTGAACCTCGTGAACCAACAGACCCCCTTTAGTTTATGACTTTGTGAAACAATAAAAGTTTTCTTAAATTGAACATCCAGGTCTGAGCCTGTGCTCAATTCCGTCCTTATATAATTCGGCATCGAACTCACACAATTTGGCGCAGCGAGCAGGGTACCCTCAACCCCAAAGAGGTTGTAGTGGTACCCAAAGGGTCTGTTTCACAAAGCAAAGAAAGAAAGAGCATCCCGATTCTCGCTAGAGGACAGCAAGGGATTTTCGGACTTAGGGTTCAACCGGGTAAGAATTGCCTAGTCACGGGAGTGTGAGAAAGGCAGAGTTAGAAAGCCTACAGACGATAGGCAAGGTTAGAAAGCTTTACAGAAAGTGGGCATAGTAACAACAGGGTAGAAACAGGTAATAGAAGTACAGGATCAGAAGCAGACGGTTTTTGAAACAGTGGTCTCTGGATAAAATCCATAGGTATAAATTCCTCTTAATTATAGGGGGAACTGGGAGCAGAGCGCCACAAAAAGAAATCAGTTCCTATTTTTTGGGGGTGATTAGTTTTCACTCGAATTATAGTTTTGGGGACAGTTTAATCTGTCTATTGGCAGCCACAGGACAATATAGGATAGTTTGGCTGAGAAATAGTAATCCCGCTCTGGTAAACAATTATTTATTACCAGGTGAACGGTGTGTTGCCACAGTGTATAAACCTCAAGGAGAAGGGGAATATCAATTGTGGAAGAGAGAAAAAGGGGGTTGATAATACAAAAACCTAGTTGTGTTAAGATTGCTTAGATTGATAACATGAGAATCTAGAGCCCGAAAAAAGAAGCTAAATGGTACAAATTTTGGAAAGAGTCACTGAAATAAGAACTCAGAACCCATATGGAGATTTAGGAGAGGAAATTCAGTGTTGTTGTCACAACCCTGATGATCCTGATTGTCCTTTAAATGGACAAAGAACCCATTGTGACACACAAGATTGGTTTTGTGGAGTGTGATTGTGTATTCATCTAATAATCGGGGTTTTTGCTGTGGGCACGATACTTTGGTTAGGTCTCGTTTACTGGAAACAAGATGGTTATTATTGTCACCAATTATTAAAGATTTCATATTATAATTCGACTACTCAGGCGTATTCAGGCAACGCTCAAGGTCCCGATGATTATCTAAAGTGTCGTGAATTTATTGAGTGGTTAGGACAGACGCAATTAGGCTGGAGGTAGAAGATCAAGGCCTGTAAGAAATCTTTTTACAGATGTATGTGATTAATACAAAATAGTTAAAGAAGAAAACAAAACAAAAAATAATAATAATACCTTATAGGTTTAGTGGGGAGAGATGTAAATTGGAAAAGGGACAAAAGAAAGGATTGTCTCCATTGTCAGTTAATTGACGAGTGGGAAAAACAAAGATGACAGGAAAATTGGGAGCGAAATAAACTTTGTATAGGAATAAGTATCATTAGTGGTATAGAAATTGGGATAGTTATAGGTATTATTTTTTACTTTGAGTATGGATGGGGGAAGTCATTTTCCTTGAAATTCATGGTATGAACTCACGGACCGTTGGAAAATAATTTTGAATAGATAAATTTGTCTTATTCTACCCTTACCTAAGAAATATTAAATAATACTAAGTATATTATAAGCTATACAATGGAGATCTTTTGTAGGCTGTATGTTGTTAATGCTAATTATGATAGAAGTTTTACCTCTGATTGACTCCTACATATTAGCATTGGCACTGTATAACTCCTCTTACCAGAATTCACTTAAATAAGTCCCTAAAAAGAAGAAGTAAACATACATATATGTAGACCCAGTTACCTGGCAGGCTTCCGGGTACTGTTATATTTTAAATGGAACAGGTGATTGAATGGGGACCTTCCTTTCCGGTACTCCAAGTCGGAGATTACCCTGAACTACGCATTCAGAATTATTTTAGCCCTTATCCCCATTTACCTCTTCCCCTTTTAGACCCTCTGGCCAAACCAAGTTTTACAGGACAGGTCGTTTATGACCATTATTTGATAGATTCACCTTGTTTACACTTAATAGTACAATAAGAAAATGAGACTCTTGATACGGATATTGCAAATCGGTGTTGCAACTGGAGTCGATTATTCCCTGCATGGAAAAATAAGGGATGGAAGACAAAGTTGTGGGTGTGTGCTTCTTCACGACATGTACTTAACTCACGTAGAACTACCGATTTTGATCAAGTTATTAGTAGTCAGGATGAGCTTCACGCGTTACTATGGGTGGCCTCCCAACATAAAGTAATAAAATTTCTTAGATGGTGGCCCGAGCAAGAGTAGGGTATATTACTTAGCACCTACACCGGGTGGCTATGGAAAAATAACTGGTACACCCTTTTTCAGAGGCCGTTTCCATTGTTAAATCTGAAACGGAAACCCTTTCCTTCCTTTTTGAACTGCCGGCCTCGATTAAATCAGGTGTGTGACCTTTCTCTTTTTTCCTTGCTTCCCGTAAAACCTCCACCCGATACCGTTTGTTGCCTTATCAAAGATATTAGGATTGACGGCTGAGTAAAAGGCTCTTTATGGGTTTGTGAAGAACACAATGTAGGAATCTTACAAAGAAAATTATTATTGTTTGGAGGAACTGTTAAAGCAGTACTTCCTGCGGTACAATCTTGGATTCTACTTTTAGTAGAGTCTCGGCGGCACCCTTGGTGTAAAGTAAGAATCCCCAACATTTTTTGCATCTTACATCCTTTAAATTTTATCCCACAAATTTATTATTAATATAAAATAAGTCATATTTTACATAATTGTAAAGAGATTAGGCATCTGAGCACTGACTTTAGAATACTCAGTCCTTTAGCTACCTGAAAGCCCATTCCATCCCTATCGCTCCTGTCCAAGTTCGTACTTTTGAAACAATTTTGCTTTAAAGATCTTGTTCATTTGGAAAAATCCTCTTCAGGCCTAGATATTATTAAATACCGAGAAAAAGTAGAGTATGGCTCGTTTGAATCCCAATCCCATTCACGAACGTCAGCCTTTACAAGATCTAACTGAAGCACTGTAAAATCAGACGCCTTCTAATACCCCCTTTAGTCAATGTAAGTTTTTACGGAGTAATGCTGAGCGTTTTGCTAATAATTTGCTTGAAGAACAAGAGGGAGGAGTTTTGCAAGTGGCAGGAAACGATATAAAATTAAATCATATAGTTTTCCATCATAGGGCTATCCCTAGTGATAATCCGATTTTAACGGACTTGCGTTGCAGAATAGTATATCTGCGACAGACTGGGACAGCAGCGGGCGAAAACCCATCCCAGATATATGTCACTCTTAGCCCCCAGGACTATCTGTGTTTTCAACTAAATGGATGCTTTGATGACCCCAGTATTTTACTGGTAGCTACTCAAAAGGCCAATTGGAATGACCCAGCAACAGCAAATGTTCATGGAGGATGGGGTGGAGCGCCAGCGTTAGAAGTAATAGTAAAAGATGAAAAAGTAGATAAAGGGGAAATATTTTTGTTACTAAAAGGACAATTGTTAAATGAAGTACATAAGCTTGTGGGTAGTCCTATATTGCCTCCAAAGGAACTGGAAGGCCGCAAACGCATAGTAATTGCCATGTTTAAAGTTGCAGAAAAATGCACAGATGTACTGCCTTTGATTAAAGAGGCCAAAAAAAAATATCACTTGGCCAAAACAGAACTTAAAACCCTTCTGTTTAAGTGTTAAGCAATCAGATGGTCAAAGATGTAAATGATACTAAAAAAGCCCTGATATCCATGACTAAAAAATTGTTACAATTATCAAAAATGCTAGAAAAACCGAACCTAATACTTTCAGCTCCTCCTTTAGATCCCCTCCCCCCCAAGTATGATTCAGCTATAGTCAGCCAAGTATATCCAGTAGTAAAAAGTGAAGTAAGGTCCCAACGGGGCCCTGTGGGTGATAATGAACAAGCTCCACCAGCAGTTATTACCACTTCTACTAGTCTTTGTAACTTTTCTCCTGATGAACTGGCAAAGTTGAAACGTCTAGTTTGACAACAATATGGAAGGGGATTTATTCAGGGATTGATAAACATATTCAGGGCCGAAAAGGAATTTACCCAGCTAACCCCTGAAGAAGTGCATATAGTGCATGCAGCTTCACCCCAACATGTAGTCCCTACAGAAAGACCTCCCTGGAATAAATGGCGTTTAGCTCAGAATCGCCCTCAGCCTGTATTAGACTATCAGTATTTTGTCTGGGGGCACTTATGGACAGCCAGGCAAGGGGGCGGGTTTCAGATGTTTGAATTGCTTGTTAAAAAGGCTCGAGACCCAGATGATCTATATTATTTAATGTTAGCAATATCAGTAAGCACAACGTTTACAGGTAATTGGGGCCCAGAATGCAAACAGTGGAATCATGATACCGCTGTTTTACGCTATCCTAAGTTAGTAAATCAAAATTGTGAAGTATCTGAAGCAATTCGAACCTTAATCTTAGCTACTGGAGGACGGAGAATTAGAGATGTTATGGAGGGAATTTGAGACTTATTCTTGAAAAAGCAACACTCGCGTAAGTCCTCCAGACAAGTAATGGTCATTAGCGATATGGGGAAAAGAGGACATGCATTTAACTCATATAGAAGCAATGCAACAGTAACCCCACTTAGAAAAATAGATCCAAGACGAAATATGTGGTGGCAATTTCTTAAAGAAAAAGGGGATGACGTGACCATCTGGGATGGAAAACCCGATTGAAGACTTGAACGCAGAGCACGACAGTTAGGGTTTAAGGATCTTCCCCAGAGGCAAAATCCCAAGAACCAGCCTAAAGAAAATGGAATGGTTGCCCAATTGGACAGCCAAGAAGAAGCAGATTTATTGCAATAGGATAGCCAGGAGGGGGGTTGTTGCGCCTCATGCTGGATTGAGCAACTTTCTCTGGCTACAGAACCCCGCAATGATGGTGATTTTAGACCTTTTGCTTTTTTACAATGGAAAAGAAAAGTAAATTATTCTTATTAGACACAGGTGCACAAATTATGGCAGTCACTAAAGAAGAAATGGAAACAGGGAAAGTTAGCAGAATATCAGGCGTGACAGGCCATGAAATAGCATATGAAGTTCTCGGTAATCTAGAAGGGAGACAAGTCAAAGCTTATAGAGTAAAAGAACTCAAACGCTGTATTTTGGAAATAAATAATATGAAATATAGTTTTTCAGCTTTTGATTTAAAAACTTTACAAAAAGGTCACGATGTTGCTAATGCCCCAGTGATCCCATTAAAAAAGGGACCTATCTATACACCTCAATTTCCGATTAAAAAGGACTCACATGCAATAATAGATCGATGGTTATTAGATTTACAAAAAAAAAGGAATACCGATTAAACAAATTAGCCCACATAATTCCCCCATTTTTGTAGTATTTAGTGGAAGTAAACCGCGAGTA
>NW_017728886.1:93308936-93315336 GCF_001723895.1 Crocodylus porosus
TAGTAAATTTGAGGAAAGTAAACCAATCTACAAAGTTTTTGGGAGGGGGGAGCAGTGGCACACAAACCTCGTTTAGAGTTACAGGTACGAAAAACTTTGGCACGGATAATAAATGCTTTTATAGCAGTACTAAATTTAAGTCAAATGTTCTATAGTATTCCGCTGGAAAAATCCAGAAAGGGTCATGAGTATTACATGAAAAAGAGTCCAATACGGATTTTCTAAATTACCAATGAGATGGCACAATTCTCCAAGCAATTGCTTTACAGTACGTAAATAGTTTAGTGATAGGAATAGAGAGCCTTTTTGTATATATTGATTATATTCTCCTCTGTACTGAGGGAAAGGAAGAATGCTTGAAGTTAATTAATCAAGTTGAAAGAATTTTAAATGCCCATAACTTTCGAATTAATTTAGAGAAAAAGCAAGGACTGGCCCAAATGATACAATGACTAGAAAAAACATGGACCCCAGAACACATTAAGGCGGATTTAGCATGGCAGGCAAAGTATCAATGGCACACAGAATTACAAGTTCCAACTACTAAAAAAGAATGCCAAAAAATTACCGGAATTCTAAATCAATAGCGAGATCAACATCCTGAAGTTCCCATGGCTGTCAAATTATTATCTGCAAGAATTCGTAAAACTGCGAATTTTTCAAAGTTAGCTTTACGAGAAAAATTACAAGAGAGAACTCGATTGACCAACTGCATCTTACATTCTGCTCTAGAATTAACACATCCACAGCCTCTTATTTTGGCTGATGTTTACATTTTAGTATTTCAAGGTATATACCAAATTAAGGTTTTCCAAAACGGAAAGTTGGTCTGGATAACAGGTGCCAACATTCCGCCTGCCTGAAAAATCCTTACTTATACAAAACAAGAAGCTTGTGTTTTAACAAAACATAGCAATGGCTTATTAAAATTAGAAATTTGCCAATACCGAATATTTACTCCATATTTAGATTTACAATTAATCTGGAATTCAGAATGAAATTACATTTGGCCTCTTTTTTCCAAATTAAAGATAGCTCAGCAATTACAAATGTTAATATCTCGTGTCAAAAAATTTAATCTCGTTTCGATAGACATTTTTTTGTCAGGTTTTGTGGAATGGCAATGGGCCAGGATGGTTCATAATACAGATCCACCTGCATGAATTTTTTCAGATGGAAGTAATAACGGGTGTGTGATAATTTGTCAAAGATGTCACCTACAAGCCTGCAAATATAACAATGAAAACGCACAGTACAATGAGGGATTCGGTATCCTGTGCACTTTACAACACTGCGCAATTAATCATTCTTCAGAACAAGTTGTTCTGGAAGTAGATACCCAATATGGGATCAACAGATTATTGATTATCCATAAACCGGAGTTCTCTAAAATTGCACATAATCATCAGAAATTATAAATGAATATTAAAACTCAAATACAAGAATTAAATAAAGTTTTGTTATTATATACATTTATCTCACACAAAAATAAGGCCTTTGATCAGGTAATAGAACCAGCCTGGAACATGATGACACTAGACTCTAATATTAAATTAGCCAATAGAATTATGAATATTCATGAAAAATTGGAACATCTAAGGCCAGTAAGATTGTATAATTTAATAAAAAATATGAAACTAAAAAACCGGTACCTACAGTCCAACAGGTAAAAAAAAAATGTACTAAAATGGTGTGATATTTGTAATAAACAGAACATATAAAGAACCTACAGTAACTGGCAAAAAGGGGCTTATGACCCAGCTACATATATTTTAAATGAAGTATGGCAAATAGACCACATAGGGCCGTTACAAGGAGCAAATGACTATAAATATGCCCTGACATGTATCGACTTAGCTACACGTACCCTGATGGTAGTGCCTCAAAAAAATTTGAGTTCTTCCAATACTATTAAAGCATTACAACTGTGTTTAGCTAGCAAAGGACAACCTGGGCAAATTTTATGCCCAGCTTTTACTTCTAAGAAATTTCAAAATTATTGTGCTAACATTTATCCTCGAATCCAACTACAATATGTTGCACCATATACTCCTCAAAGTAATGGGATAATAAAGAAAGCTAATAGAGTCTTTAAAACCTTACTGCAAAAAGAATTAAATTCTAAAAATTTTAAAAGGTAGACCAAAATTTATTTACAGGGTGTAATTATTTATAATTTAATTTATGGTTTACAACATGTACCTTTTCTTCAAGTGATGGCACAAAAACATAAAAATCAAGTAAAATTTCCGCCTGGTACTGAGACTCGGTTTCGTATTCCTCAGTCAAAAGCAAGACAATTAAAAAAAGTTCTCGAATGGCTGTCACCAACTATTGTGCAGCTCAAAGATTATGCAGGAAAGAAACACCTTGTACATATTACAAAATGTAAGTTCATCCAAAACTAATCGAGAAGCAAGCGCTTCCCTTGTGTTTAAATTGCAGGAAAAAGAAAAGATATCGTCATTATGAAAGGCATCAAGATATTTCTATGTATCCTAGGACTGTTTGTCCTAATGCATGCTGAAGATAAGTGTACAAATTGCACACAAGATTTGATATGTTGGATTAATACGACATGTTTTATGGTACTCAACGGAACTAACTTTACTGCTAACCTCTATACTCAATGAGTTAATGATTCAGGCATTCCTGCTGGATGTTTTCAACATTTCTACTGTAAGTTGGACGGAAATAGAACTCTGATTTATAATCTTACTGAAATGAATAGACTAACTCTAAATACACCCATTGAAAAGCTTACAGTTTTTTGAACTATGAATGAATGTAATACAACCAATGCACTTCTTCAGAATTGGAAGATTCCTTGAACATTTTATCAATGTTCAGTCCCAGTGATTCAGTACCAAAATGACCCTATGCACAGATACTGTAATAGTACTTGGAACCCTTTATGCTCTTATAATGTTACTAATTGTAACTATGTAAATACTACAGGTACTTTTGTTAAATTACCTAAAACCTGTTATTCAACCTTTGAACAGGTATTATCTCATAAATGGTGTCAAAAGGCCAATATTACTGTTAAAATTGTTAGCTTACCATTAAAAACAGGATGTCGGATATATAACTTCTCTCTTATTGCAGGAACTTCTAAGTATAAACAGAGTAAAAACTTTTCAGGTAGTTTCCCTGTAGTAAATAGTACAGACTCATCATAGGTCTGGTATAAATCTAGTTGTTGGAAACTAAATAAAAATAACTGTTCACGATATAAAAACTATTCCCCTTGCTTTTACTTAAATAATTTTATGTATGTGCATGGAGCTACTAGTATGGTATTAGGAGAAGATCAACCATATCAAATAAGACAAATGGAACGATATTATGTCATAGAACCCGATACCTAGCAGATAGATTCAGCTGTTAATGGATGGAGTACTACCCAAAATGAGACATCTTTAAATGCTTCATTGTAGTATGCTCAACAACATTGGAAATTAAATTTAACGTTAATCTTGCCTCATAATAATTTGACAGAACTCCATTCCATGGCAGATTGCTACCAAAGTTCTATGAACCCTCCACAAAAAATTACATTAGAAGTGGTCTGTAAACAAAAAAGATCGCTCGCTCGAATAAGCCAATTGGCAACAACTAAAAATAATGTTATTACAGAGTGTTGTTACATATACCCAAAACTTAGGCAGAAAAGTTCAACAGTTATTATCTATTGATTTAGATCAAGCTAATCGAACTTCAATATATGGAAGAGCATTGCGAAAGATAATTCAGAAACAACCTTGTAATCAATTAGTTAAAAATATTACAGTTCGCAAACTGTTATTAACAGCTGTTATGGCAAGAACCCCCAGAATAGATGGATTAAATCCATTAGTATTTTGTACACCGCCAGGAAGTATCTTGAAAAAAAAAACAAAAAAACGACAGGTCGAATAACCACTGAGTGTTTAATTCCTCATGGCATTATGTGTCGCTTATTTTCTCCTCAAATAATACAACCAATATTAGTTCTATGTAATCAGGATAGTAAGGCCAAGTGTTTAATCAACACCACTTATACCTTATGTGTACATCAAAACCCGAAATGAACAGCAGATGTCGCTTCCATTTCAGCTGTAGGACCTTGTCAAACACCTCTAAATTTAAAACAAAGAGAGGTCCGTACATAGAAATTTACTTCAGGCACAGTCCTATGCCTGGATTTTAATTGTTCTGTTATTCGAAGTTCCTTAATTACATATCAAAACCAAAGTATTTATATTCATCATGGAAAGGCGCATATGCTAATACAAGAACCTAATTCCATTCATGCAGATTTTTGGCAAATTTTATTAAAAGATTTAGATTTAACTTTACATAAACAAGGAATTGATGTTTTAAGAATCCAAAGGTTAGGCAATAAAATAAAAATATGGCTCTCTTCCAGAAAATACATCAAAGAAAACTTAACTAAGTTTATTTCTGTAGTTTATCAGAATCTTTCAACCACTGGTCAAGCTTCTGACTACTTGAAAGCTGTTTTAAAAGGACTTAGTAAACCTTTAAATTGGCTAGGTAATATTGCCCAACAAGCTAAGAAAACAATTATCAAACACACGCAGACCTCAAATAGCATTACAGACAGAACGTCTAATCTTATTTGGAAAATGAAAAACAGTGTATGGATTTTTGTTATCTTTCTAAGTCTTCTCATAGTTTGCATTACAGTTGAAGTTTTGTTGAAATATTGTTATCCATATTTCCAAGGATATGTTAAGCTTTCTCAATCGGAAATAACATTTTTATCAACAACAACAAAAAAAAAGGTGATGTGAGATAGTACTTATGCTAAGCAAGGCCTAGCATTAAGAACAATGCACTAAAACTCCCAGAATACTTCAAGGAGGTTAAGGAGTCAGCGATTGACATTCTGATAATCACCTTCTGACCCTTAGATGAAAATGCTGAGCTTCTGACCCTCGGACAATGATAAAAATTGCGAGCAAGCAGCTTATATTGTTAAAACAGGAAACCGCATGGCTAAACCACAATGACGAAAAACAACTGCATATTATGTAAGCCTTGACATTTTAACCCTGCTAAAGACAGCAAAACATAAATGTAAGAATTAACATAAGAAACAAAGTTTATTAAGAATTAGCATAAGAAACAAAGTTTATTAAGAATTAGCATAAGAAGCGTAAAAATTATAATACAAAGCATATCACCTGATATTATAATATATATAAGTTAACTAAATAACCAATAGAAGTAAGAATTAGAAATGCATATGATAACACATATACATATGTAAGTAATAGTGAAGTTATGTTAAATGCCTCACTGTCAGAGTGGGGACAGTTTTGTACCTTTTGTCTGAAAAAAAGATAAGGGACTCCTTTTAAATGAGCTGTTGACCAGTTCTGAGACTACTGAATCAGGCAGCTGCACCTAGCCTCCAGGTTAGAAAGCAAGGGCTTGATTTGGGAACCTCGTGAACCAATAGACCCCCTTTAGTTTATGACTTTGTGCAACAATAAAAGTTTTTTTTAAATTGAACATCCAGGTCTGAGCCTGTGCTTAATTCAGTCCTTATATAATTCAGCATCGAACTCACACAGCAATGTCTTTTATGATTTATAAAGGAGACCTGAAATGTTATTTAACCATTTTAAAATATTAGGTCTCATTTTTCCTGATTTCCCTTTCTCAGCACTAAGTTAAAAAAGATGTATCCTTCACAAACAGTATTCATCCAAGAATTTAAAAAATGGTGTTAAAAACCAAGAAGGGAAAACAGTTTTATACACTGACTAAAAATCCCATCTCTCCTGATTTATCAGGTTTAACATTATGATGCAATAACCCCTCTCTTTGGAGGTCTCTGGCAGATAGAGAGACCAGGACTCGTTATTCCTAATACAAAAATAAAACATACTTATGAGTGAAATATTTTTTTTTTCAGTCAGAGTAGCAATAAATGATATCAACCAGGGGTTTTCAACCCTTTTAAACAATTCTGTCCCAAAGTTTCAGCTCATGTACCCCTTTATATTTTTTTCTTGTTTTTAGGGGTGGGCAAGAGGGCAGATGGAAGCCCTGGGAGGGCAGGGGGCCTCTGACCCCAGATCTGCCACTGCGCCGGGGGGAGGGGGGGAAATCGAGTCTGCAGCAGTGGCTGGTGCTGCCCAGCAGGGGTGGAGCATGGGACGGAGCTGCAAGTGGCTCATCCAGGGAGCACAGAGGTGATGGCTACTGCTGCTGCATGCACCCCAAGTGGGCACTTGCCCCTGGATCTGTGCGTGGGGCAGGGGTGGGCTTGGGCCACGGCTGCACCAGGCTGTTCCCAGCAGGGGCTGGGCTGGGCTGGGCTGTGCTTGAGGCAGGCAGTGGTGGTGCTGGAAGGGGCCTACAGGAGGGGCTGTCACCACCCCAG
>NW_017728886.1:93316259-93345602 GCF_001723895.1 Crocodylus porosus
AGTCCCATGGCTCTCAGCCTGTCATCATAAGATCTGTTTTCCTGACCTCTGATCATGCGCGTGGCTCTCCTCTGGATGCAGCCCTGCCCAGCCTCCTGCCAGGAAGAGCCCGATGTGGCCCTATCCCCAGACCGTCCTGTGTGCAGATTGGGGGCACATACCCCACCATGTCCACCTGGGGTCTGCGTAGTGGCAGAAACCACCCCTTAACACCATACTGCTCAGTCCTGCGCCCTGCTCCAGCTGGGCACCGCCTGCTCTACTCCCCCCTCCCAACAAAATTACCAGCTGGACCCAACTGCTCTCCATGTGACTGGTCTGCACTTTTAAGCAACCCTATAACCCTTTTAAGTACCCCTATGGGTACGCGTACCCCTGGCTGACAGCCATTGATACAGACAATTATTTTTAGTGCCTTTAAAGAAGTACGACCAACTCTTAGAAAAAGGTTACTACACAAAATATTTTTATTTTACCGAAAAGGCCATTTTTTCAAATAATCTCTTATATTAACTGTCCTGCAGTTTCATTTTTGCCCAATTTT
Source organism: Crocodylus porosus (assembly GCF_001723895.1). Classification (NCBI taxonomy): domain Eukaryota; kingdom Metazoa; phylum Chordata; order Crocodylia; family Crocodylidae; genus Crocodylus; species Crocodylus porosus. The sequence continues at coordinate 93,316,804 of NW_017728886.1, forward strand.
CCGATATAATAATGAAGGTCAAAAAGGAAAGTGTCTGGTTAGTCACAAAGTTACTGAAGCAAGTCCCATTACATTAATTACTATGGAATATATACCACCATCCAAAATTAAGATTGAAACAAAAATTAATAAAGAAAGGCAAATGTTTGGAACATTTCTCTGAAATTTCTGTGCAAGCAAGCTCCCTTTGCAGTCTCTGCAAGAGAGGTAAGCACACACTGTTGTTAACTAGACATTAAAAAAAACCAGTGAGTGATATTACATAGATCCAGCCCCCAACCAGTTAACTCTCATTTTAAACAAATGCTCACCTATACATATCACAAACCTTCTACATTCATGAACCATCAAGAAACAGAGACCATAGATAAGAGAAACTTAAAATGGAAGATGCGAAGGAGAAATTTACTTCAGTAGGAACAGATTTGCTCCCATGTAGAAGACCCTAAAACCCCCCCCACAATTTCAATACCTGAAATAATCTAAATGTGCAACTTTCACACGCTTTTTATTGTACAGATATCACATCTTTCTTTATCTTACTTACCTTACACTGACAAACTTTCTGCCCTGCTGGTTTTTATTTTGGTGTGACATGACGGTAAACTTTGACAAAACGAATGCTATAAGCATGTTATATTAGATACACAGCATATATTTTAATCTATACTGTATATATTATAGAAGAAAGGACAGAATTCTATTTCCCTTTGAACACCTAAATGTCAGCTTTCTACCTGTACAAGCGGCACCTATGCACATCTTGCAATAGAGCACAGCAAAGGCTACTCTATTACTCGTGGACACAGAAGGATATGTGCATGTAAATTGAGCATGTGTAGTAGGCCACTCACAGACTAGGCCTGTATGCAGGTCTGGTCTGTGCTTACTGGAGCACAGTCTGGGAAAAAGTGAAGAGGAAGAGGAGCCTTCAGTATTTTAGCTTCAAAAGCTGAATGGTATGAAGCAGGAGATTTGGATTGTAGGGTGTCCTTATCCAAAGGACCTTTGAACTTGTACCTTTTTGACTTCCCAGCAGTGCTTGAATCACCAGGCTACAGGTTAGGCATTATCCAGTCTCCTTTCCAGTCTTTCTTTTCAAGCTGAGCCACTGTCCTTTGCATATAGTAGTCATTGGATCAAATATATGGTGGGCACCACGGTGGTGAAGTTTCTGTCCCATTTGCTAGCAAAGGTCTAGGCTAGAGTCTAGGGCCTTCTCCTTTCAGGACAGAACCCATCTGACCAAGCCACCCTCTACTCACTTCCTTTTAGCCCCATATAACTCCTTCTCTGGATTGTCCAAGGGACCAACCTTAAAAGGAGAGCTGGAGGAAGGACTGGATAATTCCTGTCCTCTAGCATAGTGTTAAAGCATTATGCCAGGAAGTCAGACACACACATTCAAACCCATTCTAGCCAAGGGGAGCCTGTAACACAGCTCTGCCACTTCCTTGAATGTGTGCCCTAACCACTCAGTTATTGGGGACAAAACATAAGAGATTCCTTCTCCACTCCCTAACACTTATTGGTCATGGGTTTCTAGCTGGCTACATTTTGTAACCTACAAGCCCTTACACATCTAGAATGGGGACACACGTGTTGCCGTGTACTGGCTTCATCAGTGCACAGCCCACTGAACCTGCTCAGTCTACTCATGCAAGCTTTTGTGTCTCCAGTGTACTGTCTGTAAGTACCAAAATGGGCATGCGCGTGCACGCGCGCACACACACACACACACACACACAGTATGGATGTACATATAACATGTTAAACAATTCCAAACACAGTAACTGCTGTTTATTCTCTCTCCATATATATATCTGAATAACAAAAGCCAAACATGGTTTGACTTGCAGCTTCCGCTGGAGATATATATAAAAAAAAATGTTTTCTTTGGCTTTTTTCCCCGACCCTTTGGCTCCTTTTCCCCTAACGGTATCTCTGTTGTTATTTTTCACTTTGCCAACATTTTGCCCTAGATTTTACTAAGTTTATCTTCTGGATATTTTTCAATTTGTCCTATATATCCAGCGGATGCTGCTAAGTGGAACACAAGTCAAACCATGTTTGGCTTTTGCTATTCATAGCACAGCAACTATATGGTTTTAAGACAACACAAAAGCAAATTCATTTGTTAGTGAATAAAATAATAGTAGCTGTGGCCTTATATCACAAGCTCAAATCTAAAATACCCAGGAACTGGAGAAAGTTCAGAGCTTAGTAAGTAATCCAATCGAAGTAAAATTCACTACAATTGAAATAAGTCAAATTTTGGTAGATCAGGTGAAAGAAAAGGGTATAATGCTTTGGAAAACAATAATTATAGCAAGGAGGAAGGAAGAAAATTATAAGCACAGATAATGGAAGCACAAGGGATTAGTGGATTTTTTCTTGACTACAGTGACATATAATGCCAGCAGTGCCAGTAAGAGCTGCCAAACTAAGACATGTCAAGGCACTGTTTTTCAGTTTGACATAAAGTTTTGACATGTCTTTTAAGCTCTTAAACTTTAATGACTATGTAACCGATAAGAATGCACTATATATACATTTGGCTTGCTTGCTGACTATTAAGACATTTTCTAGCATTATAAGCAGTACCAGTAATCTTTAACTATACTATAGAGTAATCTAATGAATTTGTAATTTGGTTGTACTTAAACTCATGTCAAGAAAACTACACAACTGCATATATTCCATATTCTTTTACTTACATGCACTGGGTGTGAACAAGCATTCAGCACACCCAGTCTAGGTCTAGGTGGCTTTAAGGTGCCTAGACGCAGACCAGGAGTAGCATGTAAGTAACTGAGGGTGGAAGAAAAGGCAGGCAGGATCAGTGAGGGAAGAGGCTGGTGGGTCCTTGGGGAGGGGGCTGGCAGGTCCTTGGGGGTCGAGGAATAAAAATAGCCCAAGTCAGGGTTCGGGGGATAGGCATAGATATGCCCAGACCTGGGGAGAGTGGCGGGGCTTTCCCAGCCTCACTGCTGTGCTGTGAATGCATACAGGCATTTGGGAGATTGGGTTAACCCTTTCTCAGTTTAGGTTACTACACCTACTCAGGTACATTACATTGACCTAACCAGGGTTGATCTAAATCTAAATGTAATGCCTGTATATACCCACACACACACAAGCATGACAAAGAATAGGCTAAACCTTGTCCTCAGCCCTGCAAAATGACTTGACCTCATTTTCACTAGTGTAACTTATATGGAGCATTTGGCTCAATGTAAAGTCTTAAAGAAATGCATAAATATATAGAAAAACATGCACACATGCAACAATCCTAACATCAAGAGTTAAATTAAGAGGTATCAGGATCTGAATTTCCCTGCTTGACATCCCAGGTTTATCATGGGAGTCATAGTAGAAGGGGGGCATTGACTTTGTGACCCCTATCAGGTAATACCTGCAAGTTCTACTAACACTCCAAACAACAATTTTGATCCCATAAATTGACCAACTATAACCAATCAGAATGCCTTGTGATGAAAGCAGAGGCAAGCCACCCTCAGGGCCAGCATTAACAGTACTGTCTGCTAACTTTGAAAGGTTTTCAACAGTGAAAAAAGAACTGATTGTATGTAAATTTATGTGAGAAAGTCCAGTTTGATGTCTTGTGCTTACAAGAGCCACACGGGGGGGGGCCTCATAATAATCACCCTTCAGTAACTGAAGTGACCATGGTGATTGAAAGATCACACAAGCAATTTGGAGATGTCATATTTGTTAAAACTGGAACGGTCATAATTTCTACAGCAAAGACTGAAGAAAACAACATTGAAATCCTGACCATCAAGCTCAATGGAATCATAATCACTTCAGTCTACAAACCATCTCACATGGGTTTCACCTTTACAGATACACCAGAGATCACTCAGAACAAACCATGGGTGATCACTGATGACTTTAACAGCGACAGCACGCATTGGGGCTACAATGAGACAATAAAGACAGCGAAGCAATAGAGGCCTGGTTGGATCCATGACTCAAAGCTACCTAAATCATTCAACAGTGGCTGCTGGAAACAAGGATACAACCCAGACCTTACATACACCAGCAACACCACTGCTGGGCTAAGTAATAAGATAACATTAGACCCTCTCCCACATTCCCAACATCAGTTAATTGGCATTCAGATCAAAGCCACAGTACGACTTATAACAGTGCCATTCTGCCAACATTTCAACTTTAAAAAGGCAAACTGGAAAGGCTTTTCAGAACACCTTGATGCCACAGTCAAAACCAACAAAGCATTGCCTGAGAACTATGACTAATTCATAAAAGCTGTAAGAAATCTGCCAGGAAGAACCGTGGAGCTGCTGCATGAATTACACCCCAGGCCTCACTCTGCAAACCACTGGTTTATATAAAGACTGCAGGCAACAGTATGAATTAGACCCTCTTTCCACAAACACCACTGCTACAGGCAAGGTGCTCATGTTAACCATCACAAAAGAATGCAGAAAATCCTGGCAGACCCTGATTGAGTCAACTGATACAACACACAATAGTAAAAAGGCGCGGGTGACAAAATGTAAGCTAAGTGACAACCCAGGAAAGGTAGAACAACATCATAATGTCACCACTAACCAAACTGCTCACCAGATGCTTCTTAATGTAAAAAGCCCCCAAACAAGCAAAAAAACCCCTCAGACCAGAAAGTTACAAGTACCCAAAGACCTGGGTTCTACAAGCCCCTACTTAATGACAGAGCTGAATGATGGTATTAATGCACTGAAGACTGGGAAAGCAGCTGGCTTTGATGACTTAATGAATGAATCAAGCCATTTGGATCCCAGACTCAATAATGGCTTGTCTGCCTATATAACTGATGCACAGCCAGTCAAAAAATTCTAGATATGGGGACATGCTCAGGTAGTGGTACTTCTAAAGCCAGGGAAAGATCCATCGGACTCAAAGAGGTTCAGACCTATCTATCTGCTATGCTGCACATACAAATTGTACGAATGACTGACACTGAACTGGCTAGCCCCATATGTGGATAAACACCTAATCCCCAAACAGGGTGGCTTTTGCCCTGGAAAATCAAGAGTGAACCAGCTGCTCAATCTAACTCAACATATTGAACATGGTTTTGGAGGAGGCCAAATTACTGGAGCTGTGTTCACTGACCTAACAGCCACTTAAGATACAGTTAATCACCGATGACTCCACAAGACCTGGGAAATGAAAAAAAGATCTACACCTTACAGAGCTGATATGAACCCTATTTGAAAATAGACTTTTTTTGTCAAACTGGATGGGAAGTGAAGCAGATGGAGGTGACAGATTAATGGCCTCCCACAAGGAAGCATACTTGCAACTCTGTTATATAACACCTATACAAATGACCAACCAATTGATTTAGAAACAAAACATTTCATCTATGCAGATGACCTGTGCATAACAGCCCAAGATTTGGGCTTTGATCATGTTGAAAACCCCCCAAGTGAGGCACTAATTGGCCTAATCTCATACCATTATAAAAAAAATAATTATGTGTCAACCCAGTAAAAACACAAGTATGTGACTTCCATCTGAAAAAACAATGAGGCCAACCACCAGCTCTACATTACATAGTCTGGGACCCCCACTATCATACTGTCCAAATCTACTTTACCTTGGAGTCATCCTTGATTGAACCCTCTTGTACGAAGAACACATCACAAGGACAAAAGCTAAGGTGAGCGCTCAGAACAATATTTTATATAAGCTCACGAACTCCAAATGGGGAGCAAGCTCCTCAACCATCTGAACCACTGCTCTGGCTCTCAGCTTCTCCTCTGTTGAGTATGCATGCCCTGTATGGGAGAGTTCTGTGCACGCTGGGCACCATGACCCCATTCTGAATGATAGCTGCTGATGCATCACAGGATGTCTGAAGCTTACCTGCCTAAACATTGTGTATCTGCTGGCTGGCATAATTCTGCCACCAGGACAGAACAATTGAGACAAACTGAAGGTGCGAGACACCCGCTGTATGACCATCCCACAGTGCACAAATCTCTGATGTCACGCAGGAATTTCCAGACCAGCACCCGACCTCTTGATGCCATGCCCAAGGAGACATGACTATAGATGTGGAATGAAAGGCTGAAGAAAATACCTGATGGTGGAAAAATGGACATTTCAGCAGCTGAGTCCTTACCACCAGGGGCTGACAAACTATGGCAAAGTTGGCAATGTATCAACTGCCTACATAATGGAGTTGAATGCTCCAAGGAACTAATAAAGAAGTGGGGGCTATACCATTGGTTCAACTACCTGTGACTGAGGCTCACAGCCTCAGGCTATGCAACACCTGCTGCAATGCCCATTGCTTGAAGGCACACATACAATGAAAGATCTTACAAAGTACAATACATGAGCACAAGCATGTGTAACAAAATAGTCAAATGTGATATAGAGACATGAGATGAAGATGTTCACAGGTTCAAGTGATCAAATTAACTTTTACTAACTAAATTCATTTTTAGGAAATTAAAAAAGACACTTTGTACACATGCTGCATTTTGGCAAACACCATAAAGAGTTCCAGTGTTTTAATTAATATACACACATTTTGTATATACCTATGAAAAGCTGCCTTTTTAAGAAAGCTACAGAACTTCTCTACCTGACAACTTAGTTTTAGCAAAAAAGCTAGGTACTTTTTTGGTGATGCCCAAAGTGTCTCTAATAGTACAGACTATGCCCTTGACTTATGTCCTGGAAATATTACGTACCTGCCATACTTGAAACTTCTATGTAGTCTCAACAAAGTCAACAGATAATGCTGTAATCCTAGCTGTCACAGGACGGGGACCCAGGAGCGGCCGTGATCTCTCTTGGCGCCCCCTACTGTGCCAAGTTGGTGATTAAGCACCCTCGTTCTCTCCTGCCACGTCTTTGATGGCATCTGTTTTATAAGGGAGGCTGCCCTTTGTCCCCTTGGACATGGTGCTCTTATTTATCCTGGCCCCTGTTCCGTATAGATTGATTTGGTGCACCCAGCTTTATGGGCTATGCGTGGGTCCTACCATCCCCTATACCACGCCCCAAGCCTCTCAGATGTACTGGACATTGTTGAGTCAGTTAGTATTGCCCACGCCCTTGCGGACGCTCTCTGGGCTTGTCTTCCACTCGTGGCCATCACCGGGGCCCTTCTCCACACCCTTGCCCTCCCTGGGGCTTAACGCAATACTCTCGCCCTCCCTGGGGCTTAACGCAATACTCTCGCCCTCCCTGGGGCTCTTATTCCTGTATGCCCTCTCTGGGCTTCTTGCCGGTGCCCAAGCTCCCCGTGGATGCCCCCAGGCCTCTCTAGGCCAAGCCCACACCAGGCCCTTCTTGCTCGGTCCTGCCCTCTCTGGGGCTCCTCTCTCGTGCGCCCTCCCTGGCTTCCCCGCGGCTGCTGTCCGCACTGGGGCCTTGCCTCAGCGATTCCCCACCCGCACTGGGGCCTTGCTTTGCAATTGGGCTCAGGGGGCCATAGCCCTGCCTGGCCCTGAATCCCCTCCTTGGGCCCTAATACAAGCCCCCTCCAGGGTTTCTCATCTGTACCCCCTTTGGGGTTTCTCACCCTTGGGGCTCAGGTGGCCATAGCCGTGCCTGGCCCCGAATCCCCTCTCTGGGGTTTACAATTCCTGTGCGGCTCAGGCGGCCTTGGCCTTACCTGGCCCTCAATTCACTGAGCCCCCTTCTCAGGGTTGGGGTCAGTGCACCCCCTGACTACTGTGCCCTTTCTGGCAACTACCTGGGGTGCTCTCTCTGGCACCAGGAACCCCCACACTGCTGGGGTGCCCCTATGAGGCCTCCTCCAACCCGTACAGCCTCACCCGGTCCTCCGGTGTAACAACAAACAAGCAAATAAACAGAATAACACAAGCCCACCGGCTATAACTCAAACGAAGCTTCCTGGCTGAAAGGCAACCCTAAACCATCCGGTAGCTTATCCTCTCAAATCCCTACCAGAATTTCCTCCACCCAGTATCCTCACATGGGAGCTGATTCAGGCCCTCAGCTTCTATAGGCTGCAATGCTTCAACAGAGCTCCTACTCCATTGGCAGCCAGAGGAGAACTGACTCTGGTCTCAGCCTGGCTGTTTACATAGGCCAGGCCCTGCCCCCTTCTGGTCAGCTGACCCCTGTGGTTGCCCCAGCAACCAACACCTGTCCTTCTCTAGGAGCAGGCACTTCAGTGCACTGTGACACACCTCCCCCCTTAAGTTTATAACCCCCTAGGAGCAGGGCATGGGAGTGTCTTGTGACACTAGCATTAGGTATAGTTATTTCAGGCATAGGTGTCTCTTTAAGCACTGCATATAAAAAAGACTGGAGTGTTTTATTATCAATTTTAGAAATAATTTGGGCTCAATTTTTTAAATACAGTTTACAAAAAATACACCTTTTGTACTTCTGTTCAGGGCCAACGCTTTGGTTTACAGTATATTTTGGCAAACTGCCCAGAAATTGAATATGACAAAGTGGAAACACCCCTTTTAACCAGTAGAAGCATTGATCAAATTTGGCAAGAACTATAATTCAAGTGGGGTGGCATTAAAATATTTTCCAGTAGATATCATTATGTTGCTTTTCCCCAGAATAGTAATAAAACAGTGGCACAAAACACTGCTCTCACATGACTTATAACTATACTCAAGCCATTCTTCTCCATCCATTCATCTTATTCCTCTATGCATAACAGTTATAACATTATGTTTAATAACTCCCTCTTCAAAAATCATGTTCCTTTCTGGAGAACACATTATGGATATATAATGAAACACAGCAAAATGTTCTTTATTCGGTAACACTCTGTTTTATTTGAATTATGTAACTCACTCCTCATATGTAAGAGTATACTCTAAAAAGAAAAAAAATAAGTTGAGGAATATTTGAGTATTAGCCTAAAGCTAGATACGTCTGGACTCTTAGTTTTTATGTTGCTAGTTTTATATCTCTACTGTATTTATATGAACAAGTATACATGCACAAATCTATAATAATCTCATCAAAAACTATATCCATTATCTATGACAGGATATTGTGGGGTTTTATGATTCTTATTTTTCAGTAATCATTTCAGCTACATGGAAAAGAGAGTTCTTCCAAATGCTATTTCTCCTGTTCTTCTTGCCTTTTGTTTTTTTTTGAGCAGTGGGGCATTCAGTGGTAATGACCAGTAATTCTTCACATTTTCTTTGATGATTTCTAAGGAAGGAAATAATTTCACACAGTTTTGAGTACCCCTCAACTGCAGGTAAAAGAATGTAAGAGCTTGCACTAGTACCAATTACAGCCAATTCTGAACAGACTGACATGCTTTGCATGACTTGCTCTGCCCTTGGAAAAGGGAAATTTTATTTTTATGCTGCTGTCTGATTTGGAAAGTTCACAGGATAAGACACTGGATGTGGTCTTCCTACAGATAAGACACTGATACAGATAATAAAGATTGCTGTAGGTGTCCCTTCCCCTCTGTGAGAACTTCCTCCCAAACATTGTTCTGCAGAGCTTATAATGCAAGGCTCTCTCCCTTTAAACACTGACTTCTTAGACTTACACAAATAGTTCCATTGACTTGATGGGGACTAGTCACATGAGTAGTTAGGCAGATTTATAAATGGTTTCAGAATTAAGGCTCAAATAAATACCAGAAAAAAGAAAATACCATTTTACATTTAATATAAAGTGAACCATCATTTTTTCAACATACCAAATGACAATGAATAATCACTTGTATGCAAGCAGATATTACCTATAATTTTTCAAAAGCTAAATTATAAATAGCCTATGCATTCATAGTTTACACACAAGTTTATTTGAGATGTATCAGCTGGGCTCTTAGTAAAAGACATCTGTGTGCTATGAAAGGTATTAGCTGGGGGCAGTATTGACTGAATTTAATAACAAAACCCAACAGTATTTGGAATCAATCAACATCACAATAAAACAGTGGCAAAAACCATGATACATATACCAGTGGAAGAAGAAAATTTGGATTGCACTACCTCTGAGGACTTGACTGTCATGTGCTTCTGCTAATGATTGTATAACTCACTGTTGGTTTAAGGAGAAGAGACTGCATTTGGACCTGGGTGGATCCAGAACTGTGGTAAGGGGATGAGGTTACACCTTGTTTGCTGTTGCTCAAATGCACCTTCTTAGATTCTCCTCTGCATTTGGACTCTTTGCTTAAAACAATATTTCTTAAAAGTAACAATGCCTTTGTGATGGCTGCTTTCATAATCAACACTATGGGGACTCCTAGAACTAGAAACAAGAGCTGCTACAGGTTGAGTGAATGAGCTTAGGTGTGTAACAACTTTGGGTGTGTCTACAAGAGATGCATTAATACGTATCAACCTAATTTAACGCACATTATAGACATGTGTTTACGTGTGCGTGCCCTTAATGCGCATTAAAAATGGTGAACTGAAGCTAATTGAGCCTAAATTTGAGACCTGCAAATGCATGTAACAAATTTAGGTGCGATTAGTTAAAGCACAGTAATGCACGTGTAGATGCAACACATCACTAACTTTACTGCTGGTTCTGCTCAGCCACTACAGGTACATGGCAGGGCTGCAGGAACTTGGCACTAACTTTAGTGCCAAGTCCCTGCACATGTAGACATCTGCCAAAATCGCTTAATGCACATTACATTTAATTGCACTTAAATGCACATGTAGACGCACCCTTTGTGGATCAGGCAGAGGGGAACACTTGTAATAAGCATCTGTGAGTGGACCAAAATATGTCCTTTGGGTTACTGTATTTACTTAAATCAACACAGGGGAAAAGACGCCTCATCTTAGATTTGGAAAGTGGGAGGGGGAGGAAGGGAGCAGGGTGGTGCTTTGCCTCTGCTCTCACTCTGGCCCTAAGCCTGGGTCAGGGCCAGAGTCAAACTCAAAGGAGCTGCCTGCCTGCTCTCCTTGCCCCCTGCAGTTTCTGTCCCCCTGTCAGGCTCAGCTTGGCTTCAGCTTGGGCTAGACACCTTCCCGGGCAGGAAGCACATGGAAACTGTGGAACTCTGCTTACACATACTATGTTCTGTGACCCAGCGGGAAGCAGCCCCAGCACCATCTGACAGCTAGAGGGAGAGGGGGAGAAGAGGCAGAGACTGTGAGGAGTGGGGGGAAAGGGGCAGATAGTATGAGGAATGGAGGTGAGGGGAAGAGACTGTGGGGAGCTGGGCATGGGGGAGGGCAGGAAGGCTGTAGGGGGAGGAAAGGGGGAGCAGAGGACAAGAAACACACCTGAGCCCTGCCCTCAGCTATCTGATCTCCCACAGCCACTGCTTTCTCTGCTGCAGCAGCCATGGGGGAGGGTAAATTTCAACAATCTTCCAGTAATTAGCTCTATACTTGGAAAATTGTAAAGAAATTTACTGATTTTCCATATATAGAATGTTACTATTGAGGGGTCATCTTAAATTCAGGGATGTCTTAGATTGAAGTAAGTGAATTGCTGAGTGATTGCTGAGTAACCCTAACAAGGGGCAGAGCCAGTCCAGGTCCAGAAGGGTATAAAAGGAGACTTCCCAAGTGACCAGGGAGCTACCAAACAGGGGCAGCAAACAGGGCAAACAGTATGCCAGCGGTCTGAGGCAGCAAGAGGCAGGAAAGGAGGAAGGGGAAAGGGAAGAGAAGCCAGGCATCAGATCCTGCCCAGGGGAAGGTAAGTGATCGAGACACTTTGGTTTGCTGAGTGTTGTTTGGTAGACTGTCTGTGTGAGTGAGGTGTTGCTCTGAGAAGCTGAGTGTGTTGCTAACTGAGTGACTGCTGAGTGATTGCTGCCTCTGCCTATACCTGTGAGGTTTCTGTTCAGACAGGACCGTTCACCATAGAGGCATCCACCCAGGTCCAAGTTTGGTGCTGTGGGGACTGTGGGTTGCAGGTTCCTTCCAGTGACAGCCAGGTTGGGGAGTGCCTGCGGTGTGAGTGGTGCCTCCTGGTGTTGTCTCTCAAGGAACAGGCAAGAGAGCTACAGGACAAGGTGGTAAGGCTTTGAACTGCTCATGGCAGAGGATGCTTGATCAATTCAAAGCTGGAGGAGACCTCTGAGACTGCAGAGGGAGAACTGCCAGAGGCAGTACTAGAGAAGGGAGAGGACATGGATTCCCAGAAAGGTGGAAGCTAGAAGCTTGTGACCTCTGTCAGCAAGCAGAAATCTTCATCTGCATCTGCAGCAGTCTGTCTGGAGAATAGCCCCAGCAACAGAGGGTGAGGAGCACGTTCCATTGGTGGAGAAGTACAGGCCAGGCTTCACCAAGGTGGGAAGGATGACCGCCACCAAGAAGAAGCAGCAGCAACAGGTGATGGTGGTTGGAGATGAAGTGACAGGTGATAGTGGTTGAAGACTTACTTCTCTGGGGGATGGAGGGAGCCAACTGCTGACCTGACCCGTTTTCTTGTGAAGTCTCCTGCTTGCCAGGAGCTCGGATACAAGATGTCACAGAGGTATTACGAAGACTCATCCGGCCCTCTGACTAGTAACCCATGCTGCTCATCCATGTGGGCACCAAATGATACTGCCTGGGGAGACCCTGAGCAGATCAAGAGTGACTACAGGACTCTAGGTGCAAAGGTGAAGGGGATGGGGGCTCATGTCATGCTCTCTTTGATCCTTTCAATCAAGGAAAAAGGCCTAGGCTGGGGTGGGTGCATCCTGCAGATCAATGTCTGGTTGCACAGAGTGTCACCAGAAGGGCTTTGGCTTCTCTGACCATGGGACAATCTTCCAAGAAGAACTGCTGGGAAGAGATGGGATCCACCTGCCCAAAAGAGGGAAGAGCATCTTTGTGGACAGGCTAGCTAACCTAGAGAGGAGGTCTTTAAACTAGGTTCGCTGCGGGATGGAGACCAAAGCCCTGAGGTAAGTGGGGAAGTTGGAGACCTGGAGGAAGAGCAAGCAGGAGCAGGCAACAGAGGGATGTTTTCATTCTTCCTGAGAAATCAGGGCAATCAACTAGTTACCTCAGGTGCCTAGACATAAATGCACAGAGCCTAGAAAACAAGTAGGACGAAGTGGAAGTCCTTGCATAGTCATGGAACTATGATGTGACTGGAATAATACAGACTTGGTGGGATAGCTGGCATGACTGGAGCACTGTCATGGATGAGTACAAACTGTTCAGGAAGGACAGGCAGGGGAGAAGTGGAGGAGGAGTTGCACTTTATGTAAAAGAGCCATATGTTTGCTCAGAGATCCAGTATGAAACTGGAGATAGACCTGTTGAAAGTCTCTGGGTTAGGGGAGAGAGCAACAAAGGTGATGTCATGGTGGGGGTCTACTATAGACTACCAGACCAGAAGGAAGTGGTGGATGAGGCTTTCTTCAAACAGCTAGCCAAAATTTTCCTATCACAGGCCCTGGTTCTCATGGGGGACTTCAATCACCCTGACACCTGCTAGGAGGGCAACGCAGCAGTGTACAGGCAATCCAGGAAGTTTTCGGAGAGTTTTGGGGACAATTTCCTGGTGCAAGTGCTGGAGCAGTCAACTAGGGGCCGTGCTCTTTTTGACCTAGTGCTCACAAACTCACAAAGGGAAGAATTGGTGCGGAATGTACTGGTAGATGGCAACTTGGGCAGCAGCGACCATGAGATGACTGAGTTCAGGATCTGGAGGAGAGGAAGGATGGAGAGCAGCAGAATAAGGACCCTGGACTTCAGAAAAGCAGAGTTTGACTCGGTCAGAGAACTCATGGGCAGCAAAGCTAGGTGTTATTATTGCTACTAATGTTGCACCCTGAATCCTCTCCACAAGTAAAGAACATGGACACTCCAAGTTAACTGTTCTTACTAGGTCCTCACGTGAGCAACAGTTCATAGATCAACAGCCTCAGCCCCCAACAGATCTAACAATTTCAGTCATGGATGCACTACCTGCATTCTGTGTCAGTAAGAAATCCTGCGACTTTAGTCCCATCCCCATACATAGAAGCAGATTGATTAGGGTTGCAGAAGTCCAAGCACTAGGAATATTTTCAGATTTACTTTCTCATCATTATAAAACTCCAGATTATAAACCAGGCAGTAATTAGCAAAATGTCAAATGTTCCATGGTTTCTTGAAACAAATATCCAGTGGAGAGACTGGCTTTTGATCCGTCTGAAGGGGACATATATCCAAATTCTGTATGACAGCTCAGCATCTCCACAACTTCTATGAGAAATTATGACCCATTCAATTGTTAAGAACTTACTTTTATTCCCTCCAGAATGAGCACTCTCTCCAGACAAGCTGAAAGCTTAATTTGCATTTGAGTAAACAGGCCAATGAAGAACTCACTGTGAGATAGGAAATCAACACATTATTATCTCCTCTTGGGAGCAAAGTGGAGCTATCTAAATGCTTGTCTGTGCCAGTCTGAAGTTTAGAGTCCTGTGGTTTTTTAAAACAAGGCACTTGCAAAATCATAGCACCCAAAATTTCTGGTACTATACAAGTAAGCCCATTACCTTTTCTTTAGTATCTAAAGACGATGGCATAGAAAATGTTCACAAGCAAATATACTTCTGTCCTTCTTACAAAGAAGTAAGTGGGGTCTGGAGAAGATATGTCCTACCAGTTCTATGTGGGCAGCACATTTTAACATGGTTAATTATTGACCATGCTAAGTATTGACACCTATTTCTGACTGTCTGGCACTTTTAAGGGATTACACTGAAAAGCTCAAATTGATTCTCTGTCACACAGACTAGGAATAAAAAAAATAAGTGGTAAAGTAATTCCGCACCCCAGTTTCCAGAAGAATAACATTTGATATTTCACTATGGGATGTTTGTGCACTGAAATTATAAAAAGATGCTTAGGCTTTTGTTCAAAGACCTCATTCCTAAATTTATGACAATATAAGACTTCCTCAAAGTGAAATGGGATGTGCATCAGAACATTCACTACAGCAGTTTGGTGTTAGTACTTTAGGAAAGGAATTACTACTCGTAAATGAATAAGATAGAAATCTTTGCTTATGCAGGGAAGAGGGAATAAAGCTGCTCCCTAGGGCAAATCACAAACGACTCAGAGGTGATTGTCAAGAATTTCTTAAGGCAGTATCTTTTATTGGACCAATAGCATAGTTTGAATAGAGTTAGACAAGCTTTCTAATGCAAGACATTCTTCATCAGGCCTTAGGAGTAAAAACCAGTACAGCATAGTAAAAAACCTTTGTAAGAGAGGAGAGAGAAATTTCCAGGGGTAGCAGACAAACAATTAGAAGTTTCATCTGTGGAAATAATTCAGGAATCAGGTAGGTTAAGAAGTGCTATAAAGCCAATTCCAGTGTTAAGTCCATGGTTTTTAGTGTCCAGCCAACTTATGAATTTTTGTTCCCAAGCTTGCCTTTTAAAAGCATAGGTTAAATTTCCCTTGAGCAAAGGAATAGTGAGGTCAGGGAGGGAGTGACTGTTTTGTGAGAAATGTGCTCCTAATGACATATATGTGTGTGTGTCTGTATGTCTCTCCATTTTGTTTTTTTTTCCTGTGAGAGCTCATGCTTGTAAGGAAATGTCCTGTAGTACTTCAGCTAGAAACACTGAACCATTGCAAGCTAAGACACGTGTGTAAGGCAGGGACATCAAAACCATCTGGCTTAATGGGCCAGGTGAGGGATGCAGGTCTGCCCTGCAGGCCAGATCAGGCCCACAAACCAGCTGCACCTGTCAGAGCATACTTGGCTAGGTCAGTCCAGTGAGGGGCCATAGGCAGCTCACACCCTGGATGTGCCCCGTGTGCTGCTTGCCAATGTCTACTGGCTCCAGCCCCAAGCACCACATGCAGCACATGATGGCCCCAGCCCTGTGTGCAGCACAGGGCACATGGCATGCAAGGCCAGTTTGGGGCATACAGTACCTGTGGCACCTATGCCAAACTGGCCCTGAGCACTGGGTCTAGCACATGGGGCCAGTCCCTGGGCCCAATCTGGACGAGTCCTGGATCAAGCATGCAGGGTTGGTTTAGTACAGGTGCCACATGTAATGCACACCTGAGACTGGCTCCATGTATTGCAACACATCCACCCGCTCCAGCCTCCACACCATGCGAACCCCTTGCCAGACAGGCTCTGTACACCACATGCAGCTCTCTGTGCACTACTGCATGTAGTGGGCCAGTCTAAGACCCAGAGGCAGCACTGTGGCAATGGCACTGCAGGATTTTTAAGCAGTCTATTTATGTGCTCCCCAGGGTTCTCTCACTTAAAGTTTGCCTTGCAGGGAGGATTAAATCCAGGTCCCTTAAGCTAAAGGGAAATTCAGAGAACCAGTAAAAAATCCATTGGATAGCTGGCTTTCTTACATGCATACCAACCTTCGGCTTCTTTACTATTCATTCCATCCAGGAGGAGCACACACCAACTGCAGATGCTTCCTCAGCCTGAAGAAGGGTATCTATACCCAAAAGTTTGCAAAGAAGAATTTTTCCAACTATCTGAGTTGGTCTAATAAAAGATATCAGATTTACCCAAAGAACCTTGTCTGTCTATGTCTTTAGACCAACACAGCTACAACCTATACTCCTGTAGGATAGCTAGTAAAGCTGGATACGAAGAAACTGTCCTGAAGCAATATTGAAGAGGCAGGAGAGGTTGCGTCACTTCAAGAATAGAACAGAGAGAGGTAGTTAGCTGTGTTAGTCTGAAGTCAGGCAGGAGGCAGGGCTGGGAAGGGTGGGTCCTTAGAGACCAGCTCATTCAGAAATGCATAAGCTTTTGTAGACACCAGTCTACTTTGTTAGATGATAGAACACAGGAAAGGAGTGTCTCTCTCTCATGGAGATGGCTGTGCCACTCACTTTAGCATCCTTACCACGATAAACCTATGTTCATTCTTTCAGTTGTGTTCTCTCTTCAGTTTTGAGTATTTCCCCAGTTACACACTTGAGGGAGAAAAAAAATCTATTGATTGAAACAGAAGTTTTCAATTTTAACTCCCCCTAAAGAGATGCTATATTTGAACAGGGACTGAACAAGGACGTCTCAAGATTAACAGCCCTAAGAGGTATCCTATTGTACTACAGTTCTTATCTGGCTACATGGCAGGGCTTAAAAGGACTAACAGGTAAGCCCCCAGTCTCAACAAGCAAGTCCTTGTTTCATCATTACTTGGGTGACTAGCAGGGAACTTTGCAAACTACTTCCTATCTGGCTCAATAATTTATTCTTTGAGTCACTGCATAAGGATTGTTATTTGAGTATAGGTTTTTATCTGCCAATGGTGTTTGACACAGCTGAAACTGAGGACTGTAATCAATTTAAATAACAAGGAACTTTTAATGAAAATTAACCATACAGAAACAGAAGTAGAAATCAAGGAACTGTAGATACTGCCTTGTGAAGAATTCATTAATTATCACATTGATGGGTTATAGCACAGAGAAAACAGACAGCCTAATTTAGCCTCATGTACTGGAGAGAAAAAGGGATATTATAGCTTTAAGTCTGCTGACCATGATTCAGCAAAGCACTTAAGCACTTGCTTAAATCCTATTAATCTTAATTGCCATGTGCTTAAATTTAATCTATTCCTGTAAAACTCCTTTGCTTGAAAGGAACACATTTTTATGCTAGAATAATGCCCTTGACTGTTAAGCTTCTTTTAAACATTGTATTTAAGTCTTTTTGTTACAGGTTTATACTAGAGAAAGATACACCTGAACTTTAGGAAACACTTAATAAAAAAGCAAGCATCAGAAGTAAAAGGGACCAGCAGTTGACCAGCAGCATAAACAGGTGGTGGTAAGTGGGGCACTAGACTCAAGCACCAATGCAGAGGGGGTGCCAGCAGGGCCCCATGGCCAATACTGACTCTTAGGGGGGATGAAAATGGGATGACATGATGCATCTCCCCCCACCACCCATCCCTGAGGAGGCTTTGCTACAGAGGGCACAGCTCTGCACCTGTGGGGAAGAGAAAAGCAAACAGGGCACCAGAAGCCGCCTCTGGGGAGCTCAGCTGCTGACTCCCCTCTTTCAGCCCAAGCCCATGGTGTTATAATAGCAGCTGCAGCAGTAACTGCTGCCAGGGGAGCGAGGAGAGCCAGGTAGGTAGGTAAGACTCTGCTTTCCTTTCCCCCTTCCCACCACTGACTCTCCACTGGTCAGAATTAATTGTCCCCCACTTCTACCCCAGGCACTGAAAGAGCTGGCTAGACTTCTGTTTGACAGAGTCCAGCATTAAAGCTGTGACAAATTCTAGCCCTAAGGAAAGCCAAAGAATACCGCAATTCATGCTAATGCTCAGCATTTAAATTGATCACCATTCAGTATAGAAGAAGGAAAAGTGAGAAATAAGGAACACAACCAATCAAAGTTTCACTTTAGTCTTTTTTTTTTTTCACTTGCATCTCCAGAAATATATCTTGCTTGATTGTAAGATAAATACATATTATGGAGCATGGAGATGTTGATCCTGCTGAAGTCACTGGACCTGATTGTACAAGTTGGTAAGCCCAATTGACTTGAGGGTGATAGGCACCCTGCAGAAGGCAATCAACATCTTGAAAGACATTGCAGGGCATGAGCCCTGATAAGTGCATGTGTTTAACACTTCTCCAGATATATACGTGTGGGCTGGAAAAATACAGCTGTGTTGGTAGTAACAGAAGTAAATCACTTTCTGTGGTGAGGCTGAGTAGTTCTACCTAAGTTGGTAAAACACAGGCTTTTCTCCCTTGGACCATAGATATTACTGAATATAATCCTCCTTTCAGGCTGATCCTAAAGCAAAAATAAGGGTAAATGTAGTCAATTCTTACATATAGTTGAAGTTACCACCAAGGCAGATTCAGATGCTAGAAGGGATTTGAAATGCTTAAGCAATTTTATAGAGGGATCAAATTTGAGATAATATTTTCAAATATAGTTATAAGACTGGAGTATAGATATTCTCCTTTTGCCTCTTCAAGTAAAGCTACTACTCTGAGATTTGAGCTTTTCAGAAATATTTTTCAATTTTTCTGTAAAGAAAAATAGCAAGTCCTTTAAGCCCTGGTAGGGATCTTAGTCTTTAGCATTCTGAATTTTCTGGTTTTGCAACAGATAATCATTTATCATTTCCATTTTTCTGTCCTTTACATTTAGTCTAGGAACAATAATATTGATTTTTCCTTCTGCTCATTTTAATTGTGTGTTAAGAGAATAAAAATTAAAGTCAGACATTCATTTTCCTTTCTTTCCTTCCTGTGTGTATAGATTACAAATACTTGATGCCTGATAACGTCTCTTCAGAACTACATCACCGTGATAAAGAAGAGAAAGGAGAGGGGTTCTTGTCTCTTTCTTTCAAACCCCAACTATCATTTAAGTCCTGCTAATAATGAAAGAGGGAAGTTCTCGTTTCCCCTTTAGGAGACATTCACCCAGACAAGACAGTAAGAAGCTTTTCAGTTCAGTTTAGTCAGTAAAACACTTGATTGGGAATCAGGGAGCCTGGATTCCATCTCCAGCTCTGCTACCGACCCATTTTGTGACCCCAGCAAGTCCCCTACCTATTTACCTCTTTACTCTTTGTCAGTCTTGCTTGTTCAGACTGTACGTGGTTTTTTTGTGCAGGGTCCATTCCTTAGCACGTACTTGCATAAAGTCTAGTGCCCCAATCTCAGGTGTGACCTACTGATTGAAATCATTGCTACCACTATGACTACTTGCCCTGTATTACTGTGAGGGCACAAAACTGCCCTCTGAAATGTCTTACAGACTGACAAATTTGAATGCCAAGTCTAGATTGTGAATGAGGAGTTTTGGCACAAACTGGAATTAATTGTGATCCCTATATTTGGACTGGGCATGTGGATTTCATAGTTTGCCACATACTATGTTTCTGAGTCTGAAAACTGATGATACTACTGTGCTCCCCTATCTCTCCCCACTTCTATTGCTCTTTGTAGTCAAGAATCTTAAAAATATGAATAGGATAGAAGCTGCTACACCGTACGTAGTCTGCCTCTGAAGGTAAAGAGCATAAGCAATAGCTGAGAAATGTGACATGGTCCATTCATCTTCATTTCCACTCTGAAACCTGGAGAAGACAATTTAAAAGTCAGCATTAACTCTTTCACTGCTGACCATTTTAGCAGAAAGCAGCCAATTCATGTGGCTATCCTACAAAAAGAACACTGTAAAAAAAAAAAAAAATCAAGATTATAAAGAAATCAAAAGGAATTATGGCACTGGGAAAAATCCCAGCTCTCAGAAAATTAGTCTTGTAACAGAAAGTTTCCCTTGGTTCCCATCAAAATGGAAGGAGTACTTGTTATAATACTAACAGAGTCCCAATACAACAGCTGGGGCAACAACAGAGGTAAGTAACCTCCCAAGAAAAGCTTTATTAGATTTAGGATGTTCCTCTATGCTTGTGCATGAGCTGTTGTGGGTCCTAATTAAAAGTCTGGACAAATGCTGACAATTTTGAAAGGAGAACTGCAGAAGCTTAGCAAAATCTGAGTACTGACTTAGCAATAACCACACAAACTCAGAATATAGACTTACAAAATAATCCAATTATCTCATGTCTGATTAAAAAATCAGTATGCTCTTTGCATGGCAACCTCAGAGATATGTAGTGGGGAAAACAACTGCGTGGTAAATCTCTCCTGCCACAGAATGCTACCTCTTTTCTAAAGTGAGTACGGTTAAGTGAGGATTTGTTTATTAATAAAAATGGTACCTTAATGTGACAATGTTGATTGTGAAGTCCAGCATCCCAACAAGTAGTCCTCTGCAAATTAACCTGTAATTTAACTTCCCTGATTCTACCAGCCTTAATCACGAGAACAATCCCTTTTCCCAAAAGTTGACTGCTGAATTATCCATAGCTTCTTGCATGAATAAAAACTACTTCCATAAGCAAAGTTTTTAGGATGAGGCATCTACATGTCTTGAATATTTTACATACATGGCTGCATTGTCACAGAAATCTTTTCTATGTATCTGATGTAATTTATTGCAAATACAAAGTCTATTTGCCTGAAAAATACTCAGAATTATTCTAAAACAGTCTTAAAAAATTGCATTACACTGTTTTTCATGGATATTAATTAGGCAATATGAAAAGACAGTGTTTCCACAAGTAATTATTATTTTCCAATTTTTATTTTATTATTGTATAATATTTGTATATGTATTTGACACCGTACCTTTTCTGACATTGGAACTGAGCTGAACTATAGAGACTTGTTATCACTATGAGAAATTTCCAGTTATATTCTCTGATGGCAACAGTCAGAAATAGAATAGCTGATAAGTTCCACACAATTCTTAAAATCTGAATAGTAAAAAAAAATCAGTTTGGATCAACTATATTCAGTAGATGCAGAAAACCAATGGAGACTATGCAGCAATACTACTTTATAGCCATAACTACTGTAAACATAAGCCTAGACTAAAGAAAGAAACATTTGTAGGCAACTTTTACACAAGGTCATCAAAAATACAACATTGCAGTAATGAATCCAGAGACTACTAGCCATGAAGTACTATCCTATGGAGGAAAAACAATTTAAACGAGTATCAGAATCCTATTTCAAATTTCTTTTAAGGGCAGAGGCTGAGTAAAGCCAAATCCTGTATGATATGAAATGAAAGGGCAGGGTACGGCTCTTTTAATTAGGGTCATATGTATATTGCTACATAGTAATTAAAGCCTGTTATGGCAGCATCCAGAAGCCCTAATCAGAATAGCTGCTAACAAATGCAGAGGGATACAAGGAAGAACTTGCAGGCTAAGGAGTAGTCCATAAAGGGAAAGATGGTAGCTCTTATGGATGGGTTGAAGTACATTAAATTTTTTTTGAGGCAGCAGAAAAAAAATGATCTCTGCTGGGACGTAGGTCTTTATGACAGCATCTAAAACTGACTGCCAGGAAAGTTTGTATAAAATCATCCAAAGCATGTTCCTCCAGACACTTGTGCTTGGACAGACACACCTCTGGAACGACAACTGGTAACCTATAACCAGGGAGACTACTTCAACATGATCTAGTGCTGCTCCAAATTTAAGTCCAGCCATGAAACAAGCCAAATTAAGCGTATTATGATCTTTTCTAGAAGCCTGTTTGAATATAAGTAGTGCTAGTCCAAAGCCCTGTAAGCACAAAATACTTCAGAGCAGCCCCAAAACTGTTGGTGAAGGATTCAGAATCTCAGAGGCGGTCTATTGCTTGCACTTCCTTCTTTTAGACCAAAGTATTTCTTTCCAAGTGAATGGCTAATCTTCTTACACAGGCAGCCATGGAAAAATCTGTTTTTAATCAAAGAAGGACAATTTTATCCTCAAGAATTTTATGCATAAAATTCAAGGTCCTAAAATAGGCTTTTATTAGGTTAAAGTGTACAAAAATGCTTCATACTTTTTCAGGTCACTTGCAAAGAGATCTTTGGAGCTAGGGAGGCAGAAGAACAGAAAATCATTGCTTTGTTACCTAGTCTAATCTGATTATAGTGACGACAACCTTATGACGGAAAGTAAAACCTCTGTGAGAGGTGAGGACTTAAAGCAGGTGGAGAAGGAAAAGAAATATTCTAGAGTAGAATAATCTTAAAAGAGCCCTTTCTCCAGAGCTACTATGGTTTTATTGTCATTGATATTACTCTCAAAATATGGCCGCTATACATTTTTAAAAAACTGTCATTAAGAACAGATTATCTGTTCCATTAGGGACTTGAATGGGAACGATAGCTGGATCTTAGAGAAAGCCTTATAGCCAGAGGCAATGAGGAATTAAATCTGACATCGTATCCTATAAGACAGCTAACGTTAAAACACCTGTTCTATGGAATTCAGGGTACTAGGATGGCTGAGGGAAATGCAGGGAGGCTGGCATCATATTCCCTGGACTTCCCTTTACAAGCAGAGACATTCTGGCAACATGAAACAGAAAGATGTTTTCACAGAGACTTGCAGAAAAAGGCCGCAGAAGAGCCAGTGGATAATCTTATGCTTTTCCTTTTCTATGCACATTACACTGACTATGGGTAGTCAAAGTACTAGTGGAAGAATGAGGCTATTTTTATGGTTGCTTGTGAAAACAGACCAGAATTAATGTGTGTGCATGCGAGAGAGAGAAAGAAAGTCTGCCTGTCTACTGAGTAATTTCCCTAGTAATGAGGACATGAGGAACTTTGGATTCAGTTCTGCATGGGCAAACCTCTGCACCACGAGGAGCCCCCAAAATGACTTCAGCACAGCTCTTTGCAGGCACTTGGTTCTGCCTGTGAAAAGTTCCTTGGAGATGATAACCCAAGTCTGGAGAAATGCTGAAAAGTAGGGGGATTTCCTGTTTTTCTCTTCAGAGATATTTCTGGAAGTTAAACAAAAATCTATTAGTTATCATTACTAGTCCAACAACATTATCTTGCAATTCTGTCCAGGCTTTCATCTCGGGATGTGACTGCTCCTTTTGAGGATTAACCAAGCACATGTCAGAGTGGGTGTTTTACTTATTTTACAAAAAGGAAGTCTATGGCACAAAGTGGTTAAATGATTTGCCCTAGGCACCTCTGCCACCAGGAACTGGTGGTAGAGCTGAGAATAAGATCTGGGTGTCCTAACTGCTAGCCCTCAGGTTTGTCCACTAGGTTAAACTCTTCAGACTATCAGCTGTTTGTTTTCTCCCTCAGTTTCTATGTACAGAATTATATTCCTCACTATTTGTCATGGGGGGGAAAAGCACCAGCAAGGAAAACTGCATACAAGAAATGGGTTGCCCAAATATTCACTCAGTCTTCCAGGAGAGAAAATTAAGCTTATGTAACATATTTTCAAGTGCAAATAGCAATTCTTCTCCCCTACATCACAACACTGGAAACCTGCAAGGGGACCACTGAACTCCATTCAATATAATGTAAAAGGCATGCCTCATTAACTCTTGGACATCTTCTCATTTCTTGGTCATAAATTCTATTACCTTGTATTACAAACTGCCATAAAACTCACAGATAAAAGATAATTTATGCTCAGTGTACAGAAGCTAATGTTTCTGTACTCCTGAGAAGCACAGCACCAGAAAATGAGAAAGTATGTATGTGAAACCTTAAGCCATTCATACTGAGCATAGAGAGCATGATAAACATGACTCTGAGGGCCTAATGTTCTTCGGCCAGGGTATATCCTAATGGTAACTGCTATTAGCAAAAATTTGAAGTATATAATGTATGGACAGTTGCATGTGCTCATAAAGAATGATTATTCCCTATTAAAAAAAAATTCCCACCACAGAGAGAAATATGACCACAATTAAGTGAGGAGTTATTATGTATTTTTAATTTTTTTGCTTAAATCATTACATTGGAAACTGCTTTAAAAAGTCACTTGAAGCTTTAACTTAATCTCCTCATATCCATTTGTAGCTAGTGAATATGACAGAATAGAAAAATAGAAGTTTCTATTATTACCAAATCTTTCATCTGAAGAAATCAAAGTTTACTATTAGCATAGCTCTTAAACATAAAAGAAAAAAAATGTTTATATTCATTTTCAGGCAAGTAAAGAAGAGTACTGAGAGAATTGAACTGACCTAACCAAGGGAATAACATGAGTCATCAGCACTGTTGTTTCCCTGACCTAATTGTATTCACACTTCTACGAATCCATCTGCATCTCACAACAGTGCAGCTATGGTGCACTGTGAATAAAGCAGTACTAAGGAGAGAAGCCCATTCTGCTAATGTGGCAACAATTTCCATTACATTAAAAATGTTACTCACTTTCAGTAAGCATGCAGATGTGTTACATGAAACAGGAACTACAAGTTCTTTTTGAAAACTTCCACTTTCCCCTTATAAACCTATGAATTCTGCAATGAATTCTCTGTGTCTATTGCAATGAACTCTCAAAACTAAACAACTAAAACTGAGCAACTAAAATTAGTGTAGACAACGTCAGTCTCCCTAGCAAGTAGCTTATGTCACAGAGCATGGGATATCACTAACCTAGGATTAGCATCAACTTTCAATCTGGTGGTCTTCAGGGCATTAAAGAGCTATATTTCTGATCTGGGATTTGTGACCATGAAGCCAGTGAACAGGGACTGCTAACAGGGGAGCAGTTTGCAGGCTGCTGCTGGAGGCAAGAGGAGGGAGGAAGGAGGAGAGAAGCCAGGCCAGGCACCGGATCCTGCCCAGGAAAGGTAAGTGATCCAGCTGCCTGTACCTTTGGTTTAGCTGTTAGTTGTTGACTGTTTGTTTGGTGGGGGGGGGTGCTTGGAGAAGCTGGGAGTGAGTGCTGACTGCTGTGGGATTGCTGCCTGGGCCCGAGTCAGCCCAAGTGCAGAAGGGTATAAAAGGAGACTCCCCAGGTGACCAGTGAGCCTGTGACCCAGCAAACAGAGACTGTCAACAGGGGAGCAGTTAGCAGGCCAGTTCATGGGTAGGAGTACACACCATGTAGGAGTACATGGGAGCTTCTGACAGACTTCAGGTAAGTGAACGAGGAGAGGGGTTACTATGGGGGCGGTGACACAGAACACAGCTAGGGACCCTACCCTGCTGCTGCCTCCAGCCAGACAGGTCCTTTGGATGGGTTGGCAATGCCCTGGCCCCTGGTCTGCGGGGGGTTGCCTGGTGGGACCTCTGGGGCCTGGGGGTAGTGTGGGGGCTGGAGGTTCCCTTGCCTGTCCCACATGTGCTCAGATTGAGGCCCTGGAGGGGCAGGTGAGGGAACTCCAGGCAGAGGTCAGCAGGCTGTGAAGGGTCAGGGCTGCAGAGGATGAGATTGATGGATACTTTCATTCTCTGCAGGATCAGACACCTAGCACAGAGACAACATGGGAGAGTCCCAGGACAGCTGAATGGAGGATGGTCACCTCCAGAGCTAGACAGTGTGTGGCTGTGACTGCTTCCCCAACACAACTGGGGAATAGACATGAAGTCCTGGCAGCACTGGAGGATGATGCACCAGAGGAAGCTGCAGGGGAAGACATGTCTGCAACACACACCAGGCAGGCTGAGTGACAACCGAGCAGCCAGAGGAAGAGACCATTGTGGTGGGCAACTCCCTCCTAAGAGGCACAGAGGGGCTATCTGTTGACCAGATCCCATGGCATGGGAGGTTTGCTGCTTACTTGGAGCCAGGATCTGGGACATCACTGCGAGAATTCCCTAACTCATCCGGCCCTCTGATTACTATCCCGTGGTCCTCGTTCATGTGGGTATGAATGATGCGGCCAGGAGTAGTCCAGATTGTGTCATGAGGGACTACAGGGCTCTGGGGGCCAGGCTTAGCAAATCAGGGGTGCAGGTGACCTTCTTGTCCATCCTTCCGGTCAGTGGTTGCTGTCAGCATCAGGATACTTGCATCAAGGAAGTCAATGTGCAGCTCCAGAGTTGGTGCCATCATGTGGGTCTTGATTTCTACAAACATGATCTGTACTTCCATGAGAGGTCTTCATCTCTCTTCTAAAGATAAGAGTCTGTTCTCTTAAACGTTGGCTGAACTCTTCCAAAGGGCTTTAAGTTAGGTTTGCCGGGGGATGGGGAAGCAGAGGATAAGGAGAACCTAGGAATCAGTGAGCCACGAGCAATGCACTGGATCAGCCCAGGTAAGCACTAAGGGGCATGATAGAGATCAGGATAGTGGGGTACTAAGGGCCCCCATCGGGGGGGGGAAGGGGGCTTAAATGTCTCTACGGTAATGACGATCTCCACCCCAGAGTGCTGAGGGAATTAGCAGAGGTCATTGCAGGACCCCTGGCACAGCTTTACGAGCACTCATGGTGCTCTGGTAAGGTGCCAGAAGACTGGAAAAGGGGCAATGTGCTCCCCATTTTCAAAAAAGGGAGCAAGGAGGACCCAGGAAATTATAGGTCTGTTGGTCTTACCTCAGTTCTGGGGAAGCTCTTTGAGAAAATTATCCAGGTGCACATCTGCAAGGGGCAAGCAGGGGAGTGTATGCTTAGGGGCATATGTGGGGACATCTTAGTGTCATCAGCAAATTTGAACAGGGTGCTTTTTACCACCTCGTCCAAATCACTGATGAAGATGTTGAACAGTGCGGGCCCGAGGACCAAGCCCTGCGGAACCCCACTGCCCACATCCCTCCAGGTTGAGAAGGACCCATCCACTACCACCCTCTGGGTGCGGCCCACCAGCCAGTTGGCGACCCATTTGACTGTGTGGGTGTCTACACCACAGCCCCCCAGTTTCTTAATGAGAACGGGGTGAGAGACAGTGTCAAAAGCCTTCTGGAAGTCCAGGAAGACTATATCCACTGCTACCCCTGCATCTAATGATCTGGTGATCTGATCGTAAAAGGCCACCAGGTTGGTCTGACAGGACCTGCCACTGATGAACCCATGTTGGTTGCCCCTAAGCATGCAGTCCCCTGCTGGCCCCTCCTGGATGTGTGCCAGCATAATTTTCTTGAACAGCTTGCCTAGGATCGAGGTAAAACTAACCGGCCTATAGTTTCCCGGGTCCTCCTTCCTCCCTTTTTTGAAGATGGGGACCACATTGGCCCTCTTCCAGTCCTCCGGTACCTCACCAGAGCTCCACAAGTGCTCACAAAGCCATGCCAGGGGACTTGCAATGACCTCGGCCAGTTCCTCTAGAACTCTAGGGTGGAGATCATCCGGGCCGGCTGACTTGAATACATCCAACCCCTCCAGAAGCTCCCTAACTAAATCCTCGCTAACCCAGGTGGCCCAGGTGTGCCTCCCCCAGGGCCCGAGGGGGGTCCAGGTGGGGGGTGGCTGTTCTGGTCCCTACTTAGGAAGACAGAGGCAAAGAAATCGTTAAACTTGTTAGCTTTGCCGTCTGGTGTGACGACCAAGTTTCCCATCGCGTCCTGCAAGGGCACCACATTACCCGGGACCTTCTTTTTACCCCCTACGTATTTAAAAAAGGACTTCTTATTGTCCTTAATCTGGGAAGCTACACTTGCTTGTGTATGAGATGTGATAACATTTGACTATGAGTATTTTGGGTCATATTTCTTGTGCTTCATGATGTGGGAAAGCTGTAGGGTTGGTATTTTATGTCATCATGCTCCTAATTATTTCACAGATCCTTATAGCATGAGATGTGTGCTCCATATTTTGATTTTCAATCAAAAAAGTTAAGGGCTAAAGGTATATATAGACACACAAACACACGCAAACACAATATTCTCTTAGTGTAGCGGCTAAGAGCATAATTCTATTTTGGGGATAAAATAGAAATACACACACACACGGCATCTGTCTGTCTCATGAGACAACACAATTGTGCCAAGTGCGGCAGCAGCTCATTGCACATTTGCAAGTGTAGTTGTGACTTGAGTCATTTGGCTCAATGTCCATTGCCTTCATATCTCTCTTGCAAACTTCTGTGAAATGGAGATAAGGATGACCATGTGGTCTTTTTCTGGTAAAGACTTCTTCAGCCAAGAGTTCTCTGACTATACAGCCGTCATCCATTCTCCGCAGATGACCAAGTCACTGAAGTCAATGTTGACCGAGAAGAGAATGGATTCTTAGAATGCCAACACAGTCCAAGATCTCAGCATAAGCAACTTTGCCCCACTAGAAAATTCCTAGAATGCGGTGAAGGCAATGTTAAGTGAATGCTATTGAGGCAGTTTTCTTGAGTAGAATATGTGGTCCAGGCTTTTCTGCCATACAAAAGGTAGTTAATGATGCAAACACGATATACTTTGAGACCTTGGTCTTATCAGTTTTCTGTTGTTTCACATTCATTTGCTCAGCTTGTGTATGATAACTGATGCCTTGCCAATACAGGTATTCAGTTCAACCTTAAGTGACAAGTTGTTGGTAACAATGGAACCAAGGTACTTAAATATACTCAATACATTTTCCCTCTCTCATACCCAC